>NC_080783.1:101053032-101379699 GCF_028018385.1 Neofelis nebulosa | reverse complement strand
AGAAAGCTAGCCTTTCAAGGATGGCAATGACCATCCTACCTAGTCCTAGATTCAGTCCTTCCACAGTCACTGATTACCTATTACATGCTTGATGGTGGAAAGATAGTAAACAAGCAACATATGAACTGTATCCTTGAAAAGGGAATAGATTGATAACAACAGATTTCACATTGATTCATGTCATTATGGTGCATATGACACAAACACACATCTTACCAGGCAACTAGTACCTAAAGGGAACTTCTGTTTCTCTCTGTTGTTCTCCCTTTATGTTTTTTTTTTTTTAATTTGTTTGTCTGTTTGTTTGGTTTAGTTGTGTGAGAGAGAGAAAGAGAGAGAGAGTGCTTGTCGGGGGGGAGGGGCAGAGAGAGAGAGAGAGAGAGAGAGAGAGTGAGAGACCCTCTCAAGCAGGTTCTATGCTCAGTGTGGAGTCCGATGAAGGACTCAATCCCACAGCTCTGGGACCATGACCTAAGCCCAAATCAAGAGTTTGTCACGCAACTGACTGAGTCAATCAGGTGCCCCTCTTCCTATATGTTTTGAATACTTTTTCTTCACTTCAGATTGGGAAATCCAGACTTACTAATCCCCTGAATCCTGAACTGCCAGTGCCTTGATTCCACTAGTGGGATTCATACAAGCACTTTGGATCTGATGGTCAATACCACTCCTAACTACTGCTTTAAACACCAAGCAATTTTAACTAGGATTTTGTTTTACACACTCTTTTTTTTTTTCAAATTTTTTTAATGTTTATTTTATTTTTGAGACAGGGAGAGACAGCATGAACAGGGGAGCGTCAGAGACAGAGGGAGACACAGAATCTGAACTAGGCTCCAGGCTCTGAGCTGTCAGCACAGAGACTGATGCAGGGCTCGAACTCATGGACCACAAGATCATGACCTGAGCCGAAGTCGGATGCTTAACCGACTGAGCCACTCAGGCACCCCTGTTTTAGACACTCTTGAGACAATAACTACTTCTGTCTTTCTGAGGTAAAGGAACCAGCCCAGTCACTTGTGAATTAAAGTTTTTGATCCTACCCTTGTCCTGACCTTTCCACTCAGTGTTTGTACTAAAATTGCTCTACCAGTGGGATTGGGCAGTGGGCACAGATCTTGTTGGGAAGCCACTTCCTCTTCTGCATTAACTTTTCTCAGTCTTATTCAGGGTTTAAGATCCTAGATCAGGACTCTTTTCACCTTCAAGGATTTTCATAAGACACTTACTCTTGTTGACCTACCCCCATGTTCCTCAACTGTTTTTCCCTCTTACCCTCTCATAAGGAAAATTTTTGGACATTACCTCACCCCTCCTTCATGAAGTTAAATGCTAAGAAATGAGATTTTATTATGTAAGGTAGAGCTTTGGTGTAAGTATTGTAATACCTAAAGTTTGTCCTCTTCCAAGAAACAATGTTCACACCTTCCTAGGCAATGTTGTCCTCTTGAGAATGAATTATGCGGCCTAGGATGTGACAGAATCACCCAAGGAGCTTGTTAAAACTCAGATTGCTGGGGCGCCTGGGTGGTTCAGTTGCTTGGGCAGCCAACTGCGGCTCAGGTCATAATCTCGTGGCTCCTTTGTTGGTTCTGAGCCCTGTGTCGACTCTTTGCTGTCAGCACGGAGCCCTCTTCGGATTCTCTGTTGTCCTCTCTTCCTCTCCCCCACTCGTGCTCTCTCTCAAAAATAAACATTTAAAAAGAAGAAGAAGAAGAAAAAAACTCAGATTGCTGTGGCTCAACCCCAGCCACTAGCAAGTAGATGTTTATATATTTTTTTTAATTTTTTTTTCAACGTTTTTTATTTATTTTTGGGACAGAGAGAGACAGAGCATGAACGGGGGAGGGGCAGAGAGAGAGGGAGACACAGAATCGGAAACAGGCTCCAGGCTCCGAGCCGTCGGCCCAGAGCCTGACGCGGGGCTCGAACTCACGGACCGCGAGATCGTGACCTGGCTGAAGTCGGACGCTTAACCGACTGCGCCACCCAGGCGCCCCAGATGTTTATATATTTTAAAAGTCTGTATTTAGATATAATGTTAAAAAAATAAGAGAGCAATTTTAGTCAAGACTTTGAAAACTGAATAATTTCTAATTTGTTACTTATATAATATTTTGTCTACCTACTAGGTTTCCTTCCAGAGATCTCCTAAGTATAGGTTGACTTGTTTTCTCTTCAAATAACTAGTACCGGATTAAAATAATAAGAGAGAGACTCATATAGACTAATATATTATAAACCCAAATTCAGTAAATTTGATTCAAAAAGAAACAGGTGCATTATTTCCCCACAAGCACATGTGAGTTTTATTTATTTAATCTTTTATTATTGTAAATATATTTGTTCTCCCTAAAGCCCTAAATCAAGTGATTCATATTAAATATTGTGAGCATTATCTTAGGATTTATTTAGATACAAGTTAGTTATTCTTTTAACTTTCTAAACCTTTAAAAATATAACATTTAAATAGGCAGTTTGGTTTAAAATAAACAGTAGTGCATTACATTTAATATGAGTAATATGTAAATGATAGTTGAGAACAAGGTAGATCAATACAGAGACTGAAAGAAATTTAAATAAAACATGTCAGAGTAAACAAAAAGACTAAATAAAAAGAACAGGTAATGAGCATTGAAAATATTTGACTATAGAAGTTAAACCAAGAAAAATGTGGCAATTAGCATGCAGAAGAGAATAAAAGTGTAATTTGATCTGACCATGAAGAAAGGATACAATAACACAAGTTGGGAGAAGAAGGACAGAAGAAATGTCTTGGAACTATTTCAGGCAAAAATCCAATAAAAGAGGAAACTATGGTGACAGCGACATAGTGGGCTATGTGTTGCTTTTATCTTTGATACCCTCATTTTCTGTGGTGAAGAGAGTAGTTTTGATCAATCAATTACTGGGGAGAGTGCAGATTCGCCAGGTTTTTTTTTCCCTGTAAATCAGTTCATTTTTGCTTTATATATTTGAAATGATACTTTATGTATTTGAATTGATACTTCTTTATACATTTGACTGATCTAATTATAGACATTTGTTTTATACTTTGTAATTGCAAACATTTAAAACTTTCTTTCTCTTTTCTACTTAAGATGTCTTTTTTTTCATAGTGCTGGTTGGTGTTTGGAAACATTTAGACTGAGGAAAAAGACTTACTGGGGCACACAAATCCATATTTGAGATAAAATCCACACAATATGAATATTATTTAAATTCATATATAACAAAACTATTTTGAATACATATAGTTGAAATAGCAAATGATAACCCTGTTTAATAAGTATCCTCATTAAGTTATGCTTAAATATCCTTTTTATAATGTTTCTTTTATTTCTTAAAAGGAAACAATAATAGCTCTCTTTGGTACTTACCCAAATGAATTGAAACATACATCCACACAAAAACCCGCACACAGATGCTTAAGAGCACTTTTATTCATAACTGACCAAACTGGGAAGCCGCCGACATATCCTTCAGTAGCTGAGTGGATAAATGAACTGTGATATATCCAGAAAATGGAATATTACTCAGCAGTTAAAAACAATGAACTATCAGGCATGAGAAGACATAAAGGAATATACATGCATGTTACTTAGTGAAAGAAGCCAATCTGAAAAGGCTACATACTGTATGATACCGCATTCTGCAAAAGGCAAAATTATATTGATAATAAATAGATTGATGGTTTCCAGGGATTAGGAAAGTGGGAGAGATGAATAGGCAGAGCACAGAGAATTTTTATCAAATTATTCTATGTGATACTTTAATGGGGGATACATGTTATTATATACTTGTCAAAACCCACAGAAGGTACAACACCAATAGTGAACTTTAATATACAATATAGACTATGTACGATGTGTCATTGAGTTGCACTGATTGAACAGATGGACCACCGGTGCGGGATGTTGGCAGTGGGGAGGCTGTATGTGGGCAGGGGGGTGTCGTCAGGGGTATATAGGAACTCTGTGCTTTCTGCTCAATTTTGCTGTGAATCTAAGACTCTTACAAAAATAAATATATTTTATTTTATTTTTTTAAACATTGTTTTATTTATTTGTTTCTGCTATTGTTTTGAATATAATTTATTGTCAAGTTAGCTAACGTAAAGTATATACAGTGTGCTCTTGGTTTTCGGGGGTAGATTCCCTGATTCATCACTTGCATGCAACACCCAGTGCTCGTCCCAACGAGTGCCCTCCTCAATGTCCATCACCCATTTCCCCCCTCCCCCTCACCCCATCAACCCTCAGTTTGTTCCCTGTATTTAAGGGTCTATTATGGTTTGCCTCCCTCTCTGTTTGTAACTATTTTTTCCCCTTCCCTTCTCCCATGGTCTTCTGTTAAGTTTCTCAAGTTCCACATATGAGTGAAAACATATGGTATCTGTCTTTCCCTGACTGACTCATTTCACTTAGCACAATACCCTCTAGTTCCATCCATGTTGCTGCAAATAGCCAGATTTCATTCTTTCTCATTGCCAAGTAGTATTCCATTGTATATATAAACCACATCTTCTTTATCCATTCATCAGTTAATGGACATTTAAGCTCTTTCCATAATTTGGCTATTGTTGAAAGCACTGCTATAAACATTGGGGTACAAGTGCCCCCTATGAATCAGCACTCTTATATCCTTTGGATAAATAAATATATTTAAAAACAAACAAAAATTAATTTAAAATATTATAAAATCAAATTCCTTCATACTTTAGGTTTCAAAAACATTGAGACCAGGGGCACCTGGGTGACTCAGTAGGTTAAGCTTCCGACTTTGGCTCGGGTCATGATCTCACTGTTCATGAGTTTGAGCCCCACATTGGGCTCTGTGCTGATAGCTCAGAGCCTGGAGTCTGCTTCAGATTCTGTGTCTCCCTCTCTCTGTTCCTCCCCCACTCACACTGTGTGTGTGTGTGTATGTGTGTGTGTGTGTGTGTGTTTCTCTCAAAAACAAATAAACATTAAAAAAATAATAACAAAAAATTGAGACCAAAAAGTAAGAAAACAATCCAAAATATATCAAAAAGTAAAAATAAAGAAATTTAACTTATACTTTGGAACTTATAATACCATATAACAAAATTACCAATGCCAATAACAACAAGGACCCATTTCCCAGTCATACAGACTGTGCACACAAGGAAGAATGTAAAAAAGAATAGCAAATTAAATTTAAAAATCCATGTTTTGGATATTAACATATGCGTATACACAGTACAAACAAGCTAATTGGTGATTTAAAAGAATCCTATCTTAAGTGGTAAATAAATTAGTTGGGGTGGTTAGGCTGGAGGTCAGGAGTAGGTGCTACATTGTGTAGCCAGTGCAAAGCATTCTCCAGTGCAAGGGCTAGAAGTACGATAGAGGTGCCAAACAACAGGCTTGAATTTGGGCAGTTTATAAAGGAAGTCATGCTAATAATGTCCAAATATAATTTTAGCTCTTGTAAGGTTTTGAATTATTGCAAATATTGTTTTCAAATGTTATCGAGGGGTGTCTGGGTGGCTCAGTTGGTTAAATGGCCGACTTCTGCTCAGGCCATAATCTCATGGCTCATAGGTTTGAGCCACACTTCGGGCTCTGTGCTACACACACACACACACACACACACACACACCACATCTTTATCCATTCATCTGCCGATGGACATTTGGGCTCTTTCCATACTTTGACTATTGTTGAAAGTGCTGCTATAAACATGGGGGTGCATGTGCCCCTTTGGAACAGCACACCTGTATCCCTTGGATAAATTCCTAGTTGTACTGGCCTTATTAGTTTCCAGTAACTCTTTCTTCCTGAAAGTCTATTTTGCCTACCATTAATACAGCCTCACTAACTTGTGGTTAGAATCTGCCAGATAGATTTTCTTCTGTACTTTTACGTTCAACATTCCTATGGTCTAATGTTTTAAGAGTAATCATTTGATATTTTAATCCAGTCTGATAACCTCTCTTTAAATGGTAATCTTAGTAATTTACACTTATTGCATTTATTATTATCATTATTCATTCTATGTACAGATTTGCTGTGTCATGGTATTTTGTACTTTTAAGATTTTTTTGTAGGCTTCTCTCCGTCTCTCCCTCTGTCTGTCTTTCTCCCTCTGTTTCTTTCTCTCTAATATTCTTGGTGTAATTTAAAAACATTCCATCCCTTTTCTCCTACTCTATTTCTATTTCTAACATGTGTTAAATAAATACTTAGCTAAAGATAAGGTAGATCAATGCCTTTGCCCTTCCCTCAATAATAGAACATTTATTTACTTTAACTGTGCTTAGTCTTACATGTAACTGTTTCCAGCGTTGTGTTTCTGTATTGTTCTATCTTGTTTGAACTTACTTTACCTTTTTATAGTCACCTATATTTATATCACTATTTGCTCACTATTTCTTCTTCCATCTAATTTTCCTTCCCATTGAAGTTTATCTTTTAGGGAGGGTTTCTAGGCCATTCACCTCTTTTGGCCACAAAATTCCTCATTTTCCCTTGTTCTCTGTCATACAATTCCAGGATGACCATTTTATTTTAATACATCACCATCTTCTGGCCTCTATTTTTTGCCTCAAAAATTTTTCTGTAGCTTAGCTTTCTTTCTAGTTATTCTGACCTTTTTCTCTGGCTGCCCCAATGATCTTGCCTTTGTTTTTGGTGTTCTCTGGTTTCACAACAGTCTTTTAAAGTGTAGATCTCATTTTATTTATCCTATTTGAGATTCATTGTACTCCTTAATTCTGAAGCTTCATGCCTTACACCAATTCTGTAACATTCCCAGTCATTTTTTCTAAGTATTACCTCTCCCTCATTCTCTTTATTCTCTTTTTTTTAGCACTCCAAATCGGTACATATTCAACCTACTCATTTTATTTTCTACATCTCTTAACGCATCTTCAAGATTTTTCATCCACTTGTTTGAGCTGCAATCTGGGTCATATGATTCATTCATCAAATATTTATTGACTGACTATTACATGCCAAGAACTACTTAAGGTGTGGGAATAGAGCAGTGAATGAGATAGACAAAGACACTGACTATGTGCTTATGTGTTAGTTGTCTATTTTTCCATAGAAATAAATATACAATGTATAGTTAGTTACATAGTATTTAAGTTTGTATGAAGTTCTATGCAGTACAATAGGCATAGTAAGAGGGAGGAGGCGTTTTGAAAGCTGGCAACTTCATGTGTGTAGACAGGGAAAGCCCATTAAAGCAACATTTGAATAAAGCCGTGAATGATTAAAGAATGGGAGAAGAATAGTTTGGAGAGACAGAGAAGCACATCCTTGTCCAAGCAGGAACATGCAGCATAAGGCCTGACAACCTACAAGGAGGATAGATTGGGGTAGGCAGGAAGAGAGTGCTAAGAGCTTGCATCAGTGAGGTGGTGCAGGAAGGCATTTTAACTATGGAAAGATATTGACTTTAGTAAGATTTGGACTAAGATGTGGCATGATCTTCTTTACAATTTAAATTTGATTGTATTTATAATTCATTTGCTGGTCAGAGAAAAGCAAGATGTGCAACTGGGAGACCACAGAATGCAACTCCCCAAAAAGCAACTATATCCAACTTTCTTTTATCTGAAAAACTGGAAAAAAATGTGAATTGCTGCTTACTAAGATAAGGAATACTGTGGACCAAGCAGGTCATGGGGAGAGGAGCAAGTTCATTTAAATGGTATAAATCCATTAGACATCAGAGTGGCAATGTTGAGGGACACAGATGGATAGATGAATCGGAAGTACACTGGGGCGGGGGGGGGGGGCGGTTCTGGCCTGGAGGTAGAAGTTTATTAGTTTCAGAAGAAGCTTCTATTTGGTTGTGAAACTGGATTGGACCACTCAGGGAATAAGTGTAGATAGTCCAAAAGCTCATAGATGGAACCTTGATTTACTCGAACGTTTACTGTGTGGAAGATGAGGGGAAACAGAAGAAATTGAGGAGTCATGGCCTGTGAAATTAGGGGGGATAAATCAAGAGAGTAGTATTCTAGAACCCAAGTTAAGAAAATATTTCAGGAAGAGAAAGCACTCCTGTGTGGCAAAGGTTAGTCATAACTCAAGTAAGATGAGGAATAGAAATGATCCTTGATAGTTTTGTTGCTTGCTTTATCTTTTTAACGTGCGGTCACAATAATCTGGATGGGAACTGTGTTGGTGGAGGGGTGGGTCTGAAGCCTTGCTGGCCCCAGCTCTTCCCATTCACCAGTTCACACTTCACTGCTTCTCAGTGGGTGCTCTCTGGACCAGCAGCCCCTGCATCTGTATCACCAGAGAACTTGTTAGAAATGTGCATTCTTGGCCCAGAGCTGCGGAGTCAGGAAGCCTGACAGTAAGCCTCAGCCAGGTGTGTTTTCTACAAGCTCTTCAGGTGATTCTGAGGCACAGTGAGGTTTGAGAATCACTATTCTTGGTGATATTAGCAAATTCTCTCAGAAAAGCTTGACATCAGTACAGTTCATGTTCACTGTTCTAGTTTTCAGCTCTTACTTGGAGAATATGCTATCTTGATTTTCTATGTGATGTATAGTAGAAATGTTTTCAGGGTGTGTGTGTGTGTGTGTAAGAGACAGAGAGAGAATTTTATATACACATCCTATTATATTACCTATTTTAAAAAATAATGCAAAAACAGTTTCCTCAGAAGTGTCACTTAAACAGCAAAAAGTAAAAGTACAAAGTGAATTTGATGGTCATTTAAAAAATTTTTTTTTAACGTTTATTTATTTTTGAGACAGAGAAAGACAGAGCATAAACAGGGGAGGGGCAGAGAGAGAGGGAGACACAGAATCTGAAACGGGCTCCAGGCTCTAAGCTGTCAGCACAGAGCCCGACGCGGGGCTCGAACTCACGGACCGCGAGATCATGACCTGAGCCGAAGTCGGACACTTAACCGACTGAGCCACCCAGGCGTCCCGATGGTCAATTTTAAGTTAACAGAAGATATGATGGAGGAAAGGCAAGGAGGCGTGAGTTCATGTTGGCTTGCTCAAGTGCTGTATTGTTTGCCTATCAAGTACTCTAAAACCTAATTACTGCAATCACATTGCACAGTACACTCTCCCAAATTCTGGATGTTTTTTGTAATATTATGTTAGAAATATAGTGTAAAACATAATATAGTGTTCTAGAGGAAAAGAATAAAAGTACTGGGTTTGAGACCAGTTTAAGTGTTTTCAATATCAAGGTATAAAGGCTGCAAAATATGCTAAATTCGCATAAATAGTCCACCTGATTTTATAGGTGTTGTTTTTTGTGGTTGCTGTTTTAAAGCAAAGCGATCTACCATTTCGTCATGCCTAATTCATCTCCTACCAGGTCACTGTGAAGTCTCGGCTGATCAGACCTATCTCACAGTGACATCTGCACCTGTAGGGGCTGCTAGCCTGTCATTCGGTGTGAATTCATCCATCCCAAGACAGCATTGCCGAAGAGGAAAGAGAAAGCATGAACCACTCGAGCAGATATCTCTTGCATAGGGATTTCTTTAGAAAATGGTAACTTTTCAATAGCCAACTCTTAGTAGTTGCAGATGTATGATGTCACCAGCTGGAAGTGGAATTAACCATGTCCAAATTGCTTCTTCCTTTGCCATGGAGAAAAGTCAAGTTTGCAGACAAGTTGAAGCTAATTAGAGTAGTAATAATAGTGTGTGTGTGTGTGTGTGTGTGTGTGTGTGTGTGTGTGACAGGGCCAATGCCTTTATTTAGATGAAGATTCTCATTGCTTTTTTTCTTGAAGCCTCATGGCTTCTCTAATTTACATTATTGTTTCTTTGAATACTTTTTGTGCATGTTCCCATTGCTTACATTTTTTGTTGAATTGAATAAAATACAAATTGTAAATTTTGTTGTGTTTTTTTTTTCTTTATTTGTCCAACCAGCTTTTGTGGAGTGCTGGGTACTCAGTACTGAGAAGTGGCTAAGGTGATCCTTCTGTTTCAGAGCTTGCAGAGTAAAAAGAGAGCAGATAAGGGAGCCAGCACTGTGGTTCTGTGCAGAAAGTACCATGAAAGTGTCATGGGGACGCCGCTGTGTGAGTGTGGAGGAAGGATCCCAACCTCAGACTGAGATGTCAGGAAGCACGTTCTACATGAAGATCCTCTACCTCTCTTTTGGTCCCAATAGGATGCCATATTTTTGTGTATTTAGGACCACGTCTGATGCTCAGTGAAAACTTCTTGAATGAATATATAAATGAATTTTATTCTAGATGCATAGTTTCCTAAGCACCAGAAACTTAAATGGAATTATTCATTATAAATCTGAAACTAAAACACAATCCAGCCTCAAGTCTTAGTTATTGAAAACAATGTAAACTGACAATTCCTTGAATGTAATCTTTCAGTGCCTGATCTGACTTGTAAACAAAAAGCCCACATGGCTTGTGACTGACCAGCAAACTTCTTTAATAACCATCTGTCAGGCAACATATTTCCTACTCCATCTGCTATGAAATGAGCATGAGATAAATATATATGTATATATAAAATGTTCCTACAGCTTTCCTGTGGGTAACCAGCTTAGAAAGAAAGGCTGTAAGCATAGCAGACATGATGAATTAATGTCAGTAAGCAGCAGGATACAACTCCAGACTAAAAAATATAATAATAATCAAGTTATACATGGAAGTGCTGTCAGAAATAGGACAAGGAGATGAAACCCTTATTCTCTGTTTGAATAAAAAGACCGGTAAAGCTACATTTAATTTTAATGCAAGTAGTTTAGTTGCATTTAGGTTTTGCTATTAAATAATTGCTCTCTTTCTCCTATAGACGGATAGCTAGTGATAGCCTTAAATCATCAGTTCCAAAGGAGGATTGGAAGAGGAAAGGGAATTAATTTTTATTGAAGATCTACTAGGTGCCAGGCAGTTTATATTAATATTCTTCCTTTTTCTTTCCCCCTCTTGCCTTCCTCACTCTGGTCTCTCTTTCCAGATCCTTCTCATTCTCCCTGTAGTTGGGACTGTCTATTGTCTTCTCATGTCTTTACTCCCCT
Organism: Neofelis nebulosa; assembly: GCF_028018385.1. Taxonomy (NCBI): domain Eukaryota; kingdom Metazoa; phylum Chordata; class Mammalia; order Carnivora; family Felidae; genus Neofelis; species Neofelis nebulosa. The sequence goes on along the minus strand of NC_080783.1, from coordinate 101,368,694 downwards.
CCTTCCTCAGTAATAGAACAGTTAGTGTTGGCCAGACAGATATCTGCCCCAAATGAAGACTGTTGTCCTTGGTCTCCCTTGCAGCGAGGTTCAGCCCATGAAGGAGGTAGAAATGGGTGGGAAACGATATGGCCTTAGAGGTGGGGTGTCACGAACACTTCCTGCCTCCTTTTCTTTTTCCTACTGCTCCACATGAGAACGGTGGCCAGAACTAGAGTGATTATCGACTCTGAAGCAGGACCTGCACTTTTAGGTCAGTAAAACAAGGAGGTCAAAGAAGGCAGCATCTTGATAATAGATTCTCTCGCCCAGGCTTGGATTTCTGTAAGAAACATGCAATTGGAAACACTCCTATTTTGAGTTTTGATCACTAACAGGAAACCTAATACTAATACATTTCCATTATTTCATTCACATAGTATTGCTTGATTCGTGAATTCATTAAACACAGTGGCCCGCATGTGAGAAAAGAAGTGGACACACAATGAGCATCTGTTGAAGATTAGTGTGCATGGATTTCTATTCCTTCTACTAGTCTATCTTGAGAAGTCATTGCCTTCTCTAATTCTTAATTTATGTACTTAAATAATGATAGGTGTAGGCCAGTGGTTCTCAACTGAGGCTTACAGTTGGGTTCTCAACTGGGGCAAAAGTCCTCATGGGACTTTTGAAATTTCGGACACAATTTTTGATTGCCACAATTGCGTGGTGAGGTGCTACTGGCATCTCGTGGGCAGAGACCAGGGATGCTGGTAAGCACTGTAAAAGACACAGCATCACCCCCATGACAAAGGGTTATCTGGCTGGAAATGTCAATAGTACTGAAGTTGAGAAATCCTGGTTTTGGCAAAATGTGTTGATTCTTTTCTAAACTTCAATAATTTCTCTAGGATTCGAAGTATTCATTTCTTAAGAGAATATTATTATGTGCCTTGTGGTGACTTTGGCAGGAAGTAAGAAAAACTCCTAGATAATGGGGAAAAAAAGAAAAATTAATCTTATGTAATAAATCTGGTGATGGAGACAGTTGCCATGGCTGGTTAAATCAGCAGGGATTATGTCATCTTTCTTTCTTTTTAAATTTTTTTTAACATTTATTTATTATTGAAAGACATAGAGAGACGGAGTGTGAGCAGGGGAGGGGAAGAGAGAGAGGGAGACACAGAATGTGAAGCAGGCTCCAGGCTCTGAGCTGTTAGCACAGAGCCCAATGCGGAGCTCGAACTCACAAACCGCAAGATAATGACCTGAGCCAAAGTCGGACACTTAACCAACCGAGACACTCAGGCACCCCTATTAATGGGGACATTTTTGAAGAGAAGTGAATTAAAAAGGCAGAGAGTGCATCCTCTGATTCTAGGGTGTAAATTACAACGACATGAAAAACGTAAGAAAAAAACATATACGAGGTGCCTCTTACACTGAAAAGAGTAGCTTGCATCTACACTGTTCATCCTGTACTTTTGGGATCTTTCACACTATAGGAGGGCCCAATTTTATAGAAATACCATACAGACGGTTTGTTTTAGAATATATATTTAAAAAACCCATGAAATTCCCAAGCACTCTATAATGTAAGCCACAGTGATTTTTCATTTTCCAGACTAGCCAGATTTTGTGATGCTAGAATCTAATTCCACATATTTAGTCCCCTATGTTTTAATTTGTATCTCTAGTTGTGTCTGTGTTCAGATTCTGCTTTACCAGCTAGGCTGAAAGCTTTTTGGGGGCAAGCATTTGAAGATAATGGTGATCTCTCTTCCACCCATAATAGCAGGAAATATGGCAGGAACAGAAGGAAATAAGAAGGAACGGAATCAAGTAGAAATAACTCTCTTCCTGTGGCAGTGATAAGGCTGCTAATGAAACAAATTTTTGTCACTGAAGTCTGTGTATGTTTGGTATAGCAAATTTTAGTGGAATTAATATTAGCACTTTAGCTCGAGTTTTTAATTTTATTAGTAATGAACATGGTAATTAAAGAGGTAAAGTGAGGTGCTCCAAATCACACAGCTAATTGGATTGGGAGTGGAAACAAGATGCCAGAATGCAAATACCCAGCTCTAGATCAAGTCAGATGTCAAACATGAAGACAAGCAAAGCTGAAGGTAGGACTCGGAGCTATTGATAGAACTCTTTCTGTAATTCTTCTCAGCTCTTTGTGAATGCTGACAGATTACCTCTTTGGTCAGATCTTGCTTCTCAAAAGTCTGCCATAGACATTTTATTCAACATTTACATTGAGCATCACTGAACTAGAAACTGAACATTTCCAACTCAGTTGAGTGGACTCTTCTACTAAATATCTCCCTAGGGTTTCAGCCAGCAGTGAACTTCTAGAACATTCAGTTTGGCCGAGTTAGAAGTTCTTAGCTATTGTCTTTTTCTTTCTTTCTTCCCTGCCCACCCCCCCTCCATTTTTGCAGAGGGAGGCTGGAGATCTATTTTAACATAATTATTTCTGACAGGCCAACTGTACCCAACAGGATGAAATTATAACCTTTTCAGTTAACTGTTGTGATTATCTACTTAGCATAATGTGCTTGCCTGTCACATTAAGGAGCTGCCTGCTGTGGGGATGCAGCTGGTAGGTATGAAGGATAAGCCTTAAGGTTTCATTAAAAACAAAAAACAAAAACCAAAAACCAAAAGAAAGCAGGTATGCTTTAGGGGATAGAACAGAAGAAGATCAGCACCTGGGTAACTGATCAATAAATTAAAGTTTTCTGCAAATGAATGAATGATTAGCCCTGCTCCTTGTCTGACTGTTTTCTACCTTAAAGGCCAGAAAGGCAATAGCGAATTGGGGATTTGGTGGCACACAAAGAATCATTTTCCAAGGGAATACCACAAGGAGGCAGCTGTCTAGGTCAGGGCTGTGGATGAGGAGAGGCAAGCAGTTCCTGGGGAAATGTGATAGAACCTAGTAGAAAAAGTGGGTGATGGGCATTGAGGAGGGCACCTGTTGGGATAAGCACTGGGTGTTGTACGGAAACCAATCTGACAACAAATTATATTTAAATAAATAAATAAATAAACATTAAATTTAAAAAAAAGAAACTAGTAGATAAAGGAAGTACCCCCAATAACATTTTCCTAATGGCAGGAGTGAAATGGTCTTGCAGCGCATGGGGGTAAGAGCACAGAGCAGGGACAGGATCTGTGGAGAAGAGGACAAGCAGGAAAACTTGGAGAAGGGACCCTTTGGGACACTGTTTCCATCTCATCAATTTCTTCAGAGCACTCCTTTGTCTTTTATTTTGGTCCAGATACATTACTAAGCTGAAGGACAATCAGGACACTCATTATTAATTATTTTTTTTCATCAAGAGATAATAAGGTCCACATTACAATTTCAATTTCTATTAGCTAAGGACAAGGAGAATCAGGACTCTTGATTATATATAGGTCCAGGACCCGAAAATCTCATGTCTAAGGACTCTCTTGGTGTTTGCTGTGAGCGCCTGAGCTTTCATTTTATGGGTCCACCCTTGAAACTATAACCTTATTCTAATTGGCTTCAATATTATTCATAACTCAGAGATAATTAAAGTGTGTTCAAGACTTTAGAGAGGGCACCAAAAGTCAAACCCTTACTTAGGGATCCCTGATATATTGCTTCCATGGTATCTGACCTCAGTAAAATGTCAGTATAATATCTTTTGGGCTTTGTAGCCTAATAACCTTGTCTGATTTCCTTAAAAAGAGTTGGTAAGTTTTGCTTTCTCTCTTCTAAAATAAAGATGTTGGACTCGGGTAGCTCTCCATTGAGTACAGAACAGAGGAGGAAGTTAACATAATTTACAGGTGCCGAATACTTCCCACTTGAAGAAATTTCTTAAACACCATATCGAAGAGAGTGGCTTTATTCTATATGAAATATGGTGGGTACGTTCGCACCTTTGCAGAGAGACATGACTAATCCATTCATAAGTACGTGTTTATTGTTTGTTTGCTTTATATCAAACATCTTGCTCTTCCTTTGATTGTATTTGTTTGCTAGGTCCATGTTCACATAACAAGAAATCAGGCTGAGGTTGTGGGCTGCATGTGTCTAATATATATTAATTTAATTCATTAATTCATCTGGGAGAATGAATGGTAACAAAGCTCAGTGGGACCATTAAGCTAATTTAGTCCTGGCAAACTGCTTTAAAAATGCCAACTTGGTTATAAGAGGCATTGGAAGCAAAGTGAGATTTGGTTGGGGGCCTTGAAGTCATGGCGATTGAGCACGTGAGTAATGGAACCGGCTTGGCTAGGTCTCTATCCCTGCTGCACCATTTGCTGCCTGGGTGACCTAGGGCAAATTCTTTAATCTCTTTATACCTCAGTTTCCTCATCATTGAGATTCGGGCCATCATAGTGCTTATCCATGGGATTGTTTGAGTTCAGTGATATAATACAAGTAAAATGCTAGGCAAAGTGTGTATTAAGGTAAGTAATTTTTAAATTGCTGATTATAGAGTCTCATTTTGTATTCTCTAAGACTCTGTTTGCCCTTGAAAAAAGAAATTAGACATTTCCTTCTCCTTGGTGAGGGCTGGAGCTTTAGATCAGGAAAAAATTGGACTAAACAGTTAACAGTAATTTTGACGTTGGGAAAAGTGAGTTATTATGACTATGTGATTTTGTCTTCCCAAAATTCTTTGAGGACTGTTCTTGTGTTGGATGGTGTTGTTCCTCAGCTCCATACGTGTCTTGCCGTAGATTATTTTCTGTCAGTGGAGCTAGAAGCCCGCTTATTACATTTCAGTCAGATTTCTGCCAGGTTCTGCCAATGGGGAGTGCCAGCAGGAGATTGGAAGGTAGAACGAGGAGAAAAGAACGTGCCTCCAGTCAGTGATGGCAATAGGAATGGTGGCAACACCAGCATTTTAGCATCAAATGTCAGTGCTGTATATGAGATGGGGCTTGATCAGATTTTCAACACAGAAATGGATTGCATGAGAAGGTAAGACAGACTCCCTGGCAACCTGTTGCATGGAAGTCGCAGGTTACAGCGTTTACCGCATCATCCTGAAGCAGCTGGTTTTAAAGAATAACACACTGCTTTTGATACCAGTTGGAACACAACACCTTGGGAGGTTGGGCTGTTTCCCTTAGGGGTGTGATATATGCTTTGAACCTGTGATGAATATGTCATGCTGTTTCCTTCACAGCCAGAATACCAAAGTCTGAAAGTCAAGAGTGGAAGCAAGAATGACTCATTCACTAATGTACTTAATACAAACATTTGCTTCCTGTCCCCACAGTTTTGGACTTTTCTGACTTAGGAGTTTTACTTCCCAGGAGAAAAGTTTCTAAGGATCACAGCACTATTTTCAATCAAATCGAAGTTGAGACTGCTACCTGGTTATTTTGAGCTCTTCATGGCATTGAACCTAGAAGCAAATAATGGGATTACTGTACAGGCTGCGGGGAGGGGGGTAGTTTTATTCTGATTATCAAATGGAAATATAATGTTGCTATTAGGGGCAGGGAAGACTGAGAAACCCAAGGGAATCTCTGGGGTGCTTCTTAGCACTTCCATGCACAATGGTAACATTAATGGAAGATTACAGAAATCCAGTAAAAAAGCAGGGCCGATAAATAATCAGTCTTCAAAAAAAAATGTTTAGGTTAAATGCCAGATAAAGAGCATCAAACAGCAAGCTGGAGTATTGGCTAGGGCAAAGAGAAGGTGACATGAATCATTGATTACGGAAGTCACAAATATCAACTATGCTTTCATGGATAGTTACAGAAAAGAGGACTGTAGTGACTTCTCCTATTTTCCTATAACCTTGCTATATGCATATTTTATATATTTTTCATTTTTTCTTCTCCCTTTTTCCTACTACATTATGTAGGAAGCATTTCAATTGCTTCTTCAGGTAGTAGTATGTGTAAGTGGGCTCGTAGCTAAGTTAGAAATGGAATTAATATTATACTCTCCCTTATTTGATCTAATGTGTGGCCCTTTGGGGGGAACAAGTACATTTATGAGGTTAACTGCTTTTTGCTGTGTGCAAACCTGATGTCATTAAGGTTGTTGTTTGGAAATATAATTATGGGAGGAGGGGAGGGTATGGAAATGAATTGCCAGGAGTGGACTGGGCCAAATGGTGTCTGTATTCGCTCAGCTCCATATGCACGCTTTTATACTCATCTTTTGCCTACCAGGGCTGGAAGAGGATAAAGCATGTCTCTCCAAACTCCCTTGCCAGCTGGCTTCCTGTCCTGTTCAGCCAATGGGACATACTAGAGTGAGATTACAAGGCAGGAACAGGAGAGCCATCTTCTTCTACTCTCTGGCAGCGCGGCCTAAAGTGGAAGTGTCACCACTGGCAGAAACGGTGGAGACGCAAGCATTGGTTACTGGCAGGTGTGTGCCTTGGCTCCAGATGAGGCATCTCAGACCAACCACAGGCTTTTCAATGGGACAATGATCACAGGCACAGTCTGGTGGCATACCTTTGTTTCTGCGGCCCTAAGGGAGGTAGCAGTCACCTTCAGCTATGAATTTGGGGATAAAATGACCTTCCCTTGTTACTCTTCCAGATCTTCCACCTCCCTTTAGCCAAAGTCTTGCATTAAACTCAATTTTTAAAAGGGCCTAGAACGTCCCTTATTGGTATAGACTAATAGAGTTTCACAAAGACACTGGTTTAAGTTGCTTACCCTTCCTTGATCCTCTGTTTGGATTGCCTAAGACTATTGCAGAACAAGGTCAAAGTGACAGAATTGGGGGTGGGAGGGTATGGCACAGATTTAGCCCCACCCACTTTGGTGTTTGGTTTCTCTCTACTGGGTTCCAGACCTTTCCCCCTTACTGCTTCTGCAGCCTGGGGAAGCAGAAACAAGCACCATCCACTTGGGAGATGGGCCACTAATTGAAAGCACTCACAACCAGTCCTATGGTGTCTCTGAAATCGTCTTTTAAGTTCTCTCTTTATCTCTGATTTGAAAGATGGAAGGATTGGATTCCACTTTTCTAGAAGCTTTCCCACATTGGTTTTTCAGAGAGAGGACTGGCAGATAAAATACAGAATGTCTAGTAACTTTGAATTTCAGATCCATATTACATGGGGCATACTCATAACTTAAAAATGTTATCATTTGTGTGAAATTTAAATTCAGTCATCTGAGATATATATGCATATTGATACACAAATATGGATATGCATACATGTATGTGTATCTATATCTGTATATAATTTTCTCTTCTTTTGCTAAATCTGATAATCCTAGCCTAAGAATTTCAGTAAAGAGTTTCTCTAAGAGCTCCTCACGATATAACAGAATTGTATTATATGAGGCTTTATACTGTGTGGGTCTAAGAGCAGTTTGAAGGTTTTTTCTCTTCAGCAGAGAGTTTGAGATAATAGACTTCTCAAATTTCGTGGTTGTTTTCTTTTTCTTTTTTCCTAGATTTCTTCAGTCGTACAGTAGGGGATGACACCTAACACAGTAGGCCAATGGTTCCCAAGGTCCCTAACTGGTAAAGTCAGCATCACCTGGGAATTGGTTAGAAATGCAAATACTCAAACCCCACTTAGACCAGCTGAGTCAGAAACTCTGGGGCTGGGGCCCAGCAATCCATTCTAACATACCCTCCAGAAAATCCTAATGCAAGGTGGAGTCTGAGAACCATACATCAGTGTAGTCAAACATGGAGCCCGTGCAATGCTCCTTCCTATTCCTCTACCCATGTTGGAAGTTTTTACTTATGACTATATTATTTCCCACTCTCTCATCCTAGAATATTTCTCACATAGCTCTTTAGGCAGGCACTATTAATTTATTTCCCAATGTATTGTTAGTTTTAGAATATACTTCCAACTTCCCATCCCCAACTTTGGAATCTTAACTAAAATGTATTTTTTTTTCCTAGAATAATGCTTTGTATTCTGAAATACCCTTGCTGATAGCCCACAATTTCTTCAGAGATGGATCAAAAAGGCCTGGGCTGAGAGTGAGTTAAAAGAGCCTCATGTTTTAATGCTGGTTCTTGGTACCATAAATTTACACCTGAAAGCATTGAAATTCATTAGCCAAAGGGTCTCTATAATGGTAAAATTTAAGACAGCGTGGAAGGTAAGTTAAATAAATTATCTTGGCAAGGAAAGATTTAACTGTGGCCTGCAAATCACATTGAAACAAGTAACAGTTTATTATGTCGACGCATAAATTGTGCTTTTGGTCTGTTGCCTTGGGAAAATCTGAGACATAAAATTCTTGTGGTAAATCCATTTGGGTGGATTTGGAGGTCCTGATAGAGACACTATCTGAATTCACGGAGAAGAAATCTCCTTTCCCCATAGGTAAACAATTCTTGAAATAAAGTCATTATAAATTACAGTGTGGCTTATTTACCATCAATATACACCCCCTTAATTAGGTGTTGAATGGATCAATTGCAAGACAGCACTGGGTCAGGTCAACGTTTGAGAAAGGATGATGAAAATTTGCTTGGCAAGAGGCCAGTTCTAATGAATAAAATTGGTGCGATTTCTTTCTTACTACAGAGGCAGGATTCATGTTTCCAGGAGACACACTTTGCCTGGCTCAGGAGTGTTGGGCAGAGCATACACTTAAGAACTGGTCTCAAAAGGTAAGGACAACTAACCAACCTCATTGCTAATAAAAATATTCTAATTAAAATGAGATATCATCTTTAACCTATATTATTGGCAATTTTCTTAAACCAACAAAGGATTTTGTGCTATCAGGGATGTGATGAGGTCTAAATTCTCAGATTTTTCTTACAGAAATGTTAACTCACGCGTTAATTAGGTTAATTTGATTATATACATCAGAAGTCTTTCAAATATTCCCTTTGACCCAGTAATTCAATTTATTGTAATTTGTCTTACATACACAACAAGAGATGCATAAATGTTTATATACAAGAAGTTTTCTTGGAAATTTTTAAGATAGCAAAAATTTGGAAATAGCTAGCTTGATGTCTAACAATAAGATAATGACTAAATAAATTGTGTGCTTATATGGCAGAATCTTTACATGATTGTTACATCCTTTTTATATGAAATTCTTATGATGTAATGTGACATATAAAAGCAGGATAGAGGGGCGCCTGGGTGGCGCAGTCGGTTGAGCGTCCGACTTCAGCCAGGTCACGATCTCGCAGTCCGTGAGTTCGAGCCCCGCGTCAGGTTCTGGGCTGATGGCTCGGAGCCTGGAGCCTGTTTGCGATTCTGTGTCTCCCTCTCTCTCTGCCCCTCCCCCGTTCATGCTCTGTCTCTCTCTGTCCCAAAAATAAATAAAAAACGTTGAAAAAAAAAATTAAAAAGCAGGATAGAATACTGTACATATAAAAATTTAGTGTATAGTATAAAAATATATTTATAATAAAGTGGAGGAGAATGAAACATGTCAAAATGCTTATAACCATTTTATCTAAATGATAGGCTCAACATCATCTTCCTAAATATGTGCCACTTCTGTATTTTCTAAAATTTCTAAAATAATAATTTATTATGTTTTAAAATCAGAAATAAAATTATAGTATTTTATTTAAAAACTTTATTGACATTCCGTGACTAGGTCCAATACTTTATTTATTCATTATTTTACAAAACTAATATTTACCGAGTGCCCAGTAAGTGCTAAGAACAATAATATCCATGCAAACATACATATCCAGATACAAATTATCACAGGTATTATGAGAAGCACATTTAGGCCATGGTAAATAAAGGAATAGAGAGTGATGGGGTGGATATGTGTGTGTGATGAAGGAAGGCCTTTATTAAGAGACTAGAAGGAAATGGGAAAGCTGGCCATATAGCTATCTAAGGGAAGGACCTTCCAAGCAGAAAAAAAGAGCAGGTTATAAAAGTCCTTGGGTTGAGAGTGTGTTAGGCATGTTCAAGGTAGACAATGAGGCCAATATGACTGGAGATAACTGAGAGAGGGAAAAAAGCAGGGAATGAAGCTGAAACCAGAGTATATAGGATGTTTTAGGCCATGAAAAAAATTGGATTCTCCTCTGAGTGAGAATGAGAACCCATTGGGAAATTCTGAGCAGAAGGGTAACATGATCTGACTGGTTTCAAAAGGCTTACTCTAACTACAGTGTGAATGAATAAGCAAGCTGTAGAGGGGACCAAATAGGAAGAAAGAAGACCAGTTAGGAGGCTTTCAATATAATTCATGTGAAGGATAATGCCGGTTTTAACTAGGATGGCAGCAATGGAGGAAGTGAGAAATGATCAGATTGTGGATGTAGTTGAAAATACAGCCAGTTACACTTTTTTGTGCACTAGATATAAGGCACAAGAGCAAGGAGTCGGGATCGTGCCATGAAAATTTTGGTCTGACCACCTTGAAGAACTGAATTGCCTTTACTGAGCTTGAGAATATGGTGGGAGGAACAGACCAATGGTTGGGGAGGGATGGACAGAGAATCAAGAATTTTGTTTTGGAGATGTTTAATCGAAGGTACCTGTGTGATATCCCAATGAGGAATACAGTAGAAGACACTGGATGCAAATATCAGAAGTGTATGGAGATCATGTGACTGGAGACATTCTTGGTCATTGCCCTTCTACAAAGAATCCAAGTGTAGATTGAGAACATGTCTGAAGACTGAGTCTTAAGGCATCCTAATGCTAGAAGTTCAGCAGGGTAAACAAGAATAGTCAAAGGACATTGTGTATCTGCAACCCATTTGAACCAGTTATCTAGGGTAGAGATTCCTGGATTTTAATGTACATGTATGAACCACCTGAGTTTCTTGTTAAAATGCAAATTCTGACAGAGTATGGGTGCTGTTTGTGATTTTGCATGAATAACAAGCTCCCACAAAATGCTTATTCTGCTGGCCGTTGGACAAGCAAGAACCTTGGAAAGAACGCGAAGTAAATTGTCCAGGGGAATATTTCTGTGTCTGTGAGAAGGTCTAAAGATTCCCCATAAAATTTGTGATCATGATTTAAAGTGAGACTAATCAGTAAGACTGTGTTTTTCTAAGCCCTTGTCTCTATTTGGGTCCAGGTGTGGAGTAGGTGAAGATCAGGATTTAACCTGGGTTGCATTTTCCTAAATGTGTAGAAAGGAGGGGAGAGGGACAAATACACTGACAGACTGTGCAAAGGACTTTGAGATATAGTGATGGCGATATATACTATAGTGATATATATGATAGTGATATATAATGATGGACTGTGAGATATAAAAACAATAGGAAAAGAAATGAAGAAATGGAGTGTGAGTGATCAACAGTGAAAATGTGTAGAGTCAGTGGATGGGAGGTCCCAATGGGGTGGGAGAGTGTTAGAGTTGGGAGATGAGAGAGGTTGAGATGGAAAGATTGGAAAGTTTAATAGGATGAACAGCAAGCTTGAGAGTATGGAGGGATTATAGTTAGAGTAATTTCAAGGTCTAGGTTATGACAATAGGGAAAATAACCGAGGTGGAGTGATGACAAAATCAAGTAACTGAGTGGCAGGTATGGAGATAATCTGTGTGGAGATTAACATCACTGAGTATTGGAGAAAATTATGGGAAAGAGGGAGGTGAACCATCTGCTAACATTCCAAAGAATCAAGGACAATGGTCAGATGACTGCAATAAGGAAAGACACTGGGTAGGGGGGAATGAGAGTTGCTAGTGACATTCAGACATATTCCCTATTCCTCTCTTTCAAGTCGTTTGGTAGAAATACTCCCAAGAAGTTATGCCCATTCATATGAGTCACTTTGGTCCATTAATAGGAACATGAGATGCTACCTCTGGAAGGTCATCTGCAAGAGCCAGTACATGAGTCTCCATGTCTCCTTATCGCTGCCATGATGAGTGACCAGATGCAGATTCTATCCACCGGGCTTCTAAATGACAGTGACATAGGCTCAAGTTTTCCACTGACCAGCGATGGATGCATTAGGTGAATGAGAAATAAATCTTGGTTGGTTTAAGCCAGTAAGATAATGGTTACTAGTGAATCATAATTAAGGCAATCTTAATTAATATACTTTATTGATAGTATGGACTTCAAAGGAAATATTTTAGGCTTTGTGGGTTAAAAGGCAAAGTTAAGGATGGGGAACCTGTGTGGTGCAGTCGGTTAAGCATCTGACTTCAGCTCAGGTCATGATCTCATGGTCCATGAGTTCGAGCCCTGCATTGGGTTCTGTGCTGACAGCTCGGAGCCTGGAGCCTGCTTCGGATTCTGTGTCTCCCTTTTTCTCTGCCCTTCCCCCACTCGTTCTCTCTCTCTCAAAAATAAATAAACATTAAAAAAATAAAAACAGGCAAAGTTAAGGATATTCTGTAGGTGTATATATAACCATCTAAAATCTAACCATTTAGAGGCGCCTGGGTGGCTCAATAGGTTAAGCATCAGACTTCAGGTCAGGTCATGATCTCATGGTTTGTGAGTTTGAGCCCATCTCTCTGCCCTGCTCACCACCACTCTTGCATGCTCTCTCTCAAAGGTAAATAAACATTAAAAAAATTATAACTATATAACTATATATATAACTATATAGTTATATATATATAGTTATATACTATATAGTTATAGTATATACTATATATACTATATACTATATATATATATATATACTAGAGTTATATAACTATATATATAACTCCATATATATATAACTATATATATATAATATAAAACTCAGAACTGGTGGGTGATGATGTATATATTCCTGGCTCTTTTATATATATATAATATATATATATTATATATATATTATATATATATATATAATATATATAATATATATACACTATATATATTATATATATTATATATATATAATATATATACACTATATATATTATATATATATTATATATATAATACATATACACTATATATATAATATTATATTATATAATATTATATAATATTAATATATAATATTATAATATTATAATAATATAATAAATATATATTATTATATAATTAATATATAATATTAATATATAATATATATTATATATATAGTGTATATATATTATATATATTATATATATATAATATATATAGTGTATATATATTATATATATATAATATATATAATATATATAGTGTATATATATTATATATATATAATATATATAATATATATAGTGTATATATATTATATATATATAATATATATAATATATATAGTGTATATATATTATATATATTATATATATATATATATAATATATATATAATATATATATATTATATATATATAAAAGAGCCAGGAATATATACATCATCACCCACCAGTTCTGAGTGTTTGCTCTTTCCTATGTTTTGCTAAGAACTGCAGAATCATTAGCTCATTTTGGGTTAACCATAATCCCGTGAAGCTGGCAGTATTATATACACTGAGGAGAGTTGAAAAAACTATGACTTACAAAAATCTAACTCGGCCTCTGCCAGTTACTTTAAGGGTCATGGGCACCAACACAAATAGCATTCCCCTTTCCACATAATATCACACGGAAAAGTTATATGATGTTACTCTGGAATGCTTTTTCCCCTTTTCTAGATGTTCCTTATGTTTTAATTTCCTTTGTTCAGAAGTGCTGGTGAGAAGAAAGGCAAGGAATATATTAGCTTGAAATAATATGAATCCTTGTGAGTATTGATGCACTCAAGTGCTCTTCTGTCCTGCCTTTTTCTGACCTGTGCTATGATCTCTTCCAAATTAGTTGGCACAGGGGCTGAAATGGATGCTCCTATGTTAGTTTGATTTTATAAAGTAGAGTACTTGAGGTTTTAAATATCAATGGACGGTTTGAGAAAAAGGGCACCGATCAAGTAGAGGTCTGTGACCTCTATTTCTTCTATCGATTTGAAGTTGGCTTTGTTTTCCTATAGGACTATAAAAAAAATATTGAAACTAAAACAGAAACCTACACTTGTATTGTAGCCAGATAGCGTGTTTGAGCTGCTTGATCTGTCTTGGAGAAAAGAAAGACCGACTGAATAATATGAGAAGAATCTATCGAAGAGAAATGTTCAAGTCGATAATATGCGAGAGGATAACCACAATAGGATAACATCTGTTAACATCTTGCTGTGTATTTATTTTACATGTGGTTTAAAAAACAACAATGGGGTAATGCTGTTCATATTCTTTCAGTTTCCTTATTTCTTCTAATTTGTGTGCATCTTTATCAAAATTTGATACAATTTCTTTACATAATGTTATATGGTGTGAGTGTAATTGAATCTATTTTTATGTTTACTCATTGATATGTAGGCTACCTAAAATTTTCAAATTATACGAAATAATAAGAGGTATATACCATTATGTGTTAGTATTTGCAGCCATCTGTGATTATTTTGTTAGAACAATTTCCTACGGATTGAATTTCTGATTAGATCTTAAAAGTCAATAATTTCTTCAAGACCCATGTAATCACCAAACCACAATTAAGAAAAGTAGGAAACTTTCCTCCAAATTTAAAGGAAAAATATCTTTTTATCTGGCTTCCTTGGGTGGGGTTGGAGGTTAAGGGTGAGGTTGGAATGAGGCATGGTAATATGTGTATTTCCCAAGTAACAGAAACTATATTTTCTCAATTCTGACATTTTCTAAAAGTCACTGGTTAGAGTCATTAGTGTAAACATTCAGCTTCTGGGGGTGCCAGGATGGCTCAGTCGGTTGAGTGTCCGACTTCAGCTCAGGTCATGATCTCATGGTTCGTGAGTTCGAGCCCCACGTTGGGCTCTGTGTCAACAGGTCAGAGCCTGGAGCCTGCTTTGGATTCTGTGTCTCCCTCTCTCTATGCCCTTCCCCCATTCACACTCTGTCTCTCTCTCAAAAATTAATAAACATTAAAAAAATTAAACAGTCAGCTTCTTTCAATTAGTCTAATTGTTCTGAGCATTCTGCATTTAGCACACTGTATACATACACATAGATAGCTCAATAACTTGTCGAATGATGGTTCATCTGTATGGCAAGAGGGGCATTGGTATCTCCTGGATGTTTGGGTTTGCTATAATATTTTTACTGGAATAATTTTATTAAATGATAATGTAACTAATTAGTGACAAATCCATTTCTAGACCCTCTCCAATCTACTGCTGCATTTTCTTAAATCCATTAGAGTTTTAGTCCCATAAACAAATCATCATCTTTTAAAATTAAATGGCTTCATGTGACAGGTAGGGTAAGTAATTTTGGTGAAATAAGTGTGTGGAAAGTGTCAGTTTTTTAAGTCACTGATGAAATATAGAAGCTATATGCAAACACTTTTTTTTAACTGAGTTTTTAAAATCTCAGTTTTATGCTGTAAAATGCAGCGTATTTTAAATGTACTGAAGAAAGTGGCTCTTCAAAAAAAAAGATATTCGATAATTCCTTTGTAAAGTACTCATTATGTTCTCTTAAATCTATTCTAGCACCAACAGTCTTTGAAATAAAGAAGTTCCAGATATAGAGGAGTCTGGCATTTTACAGATAGCGCTCTAGCAAGTGACAAGTCTGTACATCCTGTGATCCTATTCTAGGAGCCACTGGGAGAATCATTACATTTTCATTATGGGTATTTTCAGACTGATGGGATTTAATAAATCATAAGACTTGAAAGATGGACAAGTTAATAAGGTAATGAACATTTGTTTGAAAAGCTTTTACAGACTGTTCTCCAGGACTAAAAGTGAAGAGCAATCAAAAAGGTTGATCAAGAAGTCCTGAAGTTGATTAATTTATCTGTCCACCATTTTGGGGTCAGATGCCTATCATGGGACAGGACATGGGCAGACATTGCATAAGTCATTAGACGGTAGAGCCGGAAAGGGCCTTCAAAACCATTGAGTTCGATTATCCCATTTTAAAATGATGAAGTTGGGAGGCCCAGGGACTTCCTATAGGACATTGGTGAGTTGTGACAGATCTGGAATTAGATTCTTGGTTGCTTGTTTCTCAAACCAGAGCTCTCTTCACATGCTGCTTTGTTGTGAGACACATAGTCAGCCCTGCACTACCGCCCTCGTGCTCTCGCTGAAGGGCCATATTGAGTTGACCCCTCCTTGATGACATTTGAGGGGATAAGCGATATTAATGGCTTCTCTCTACACACAGGTTCTACTCTGTGAAGGGATAGACTGCATTACTTATCCTCTCCTGTCTGCAATTCCCATTTTCTTTTTATCTCCCCACAAGCCGATTTTTGGTAGGGGCATTTAATTTTCAGGCCCTGTCTGTGATTGAATCTATAGGTCTTTCCTTCCAGTACCTTTTCTTTTTGTCTGCTCCTACGCATTCTCTTTATCTTCATTGTCATTAGATATTTCATTTGCTGGACCCTTTTCTCATTTGTAACCTATCACTTGATTTTATTATTTTCTCTCAGTCTCAGGCTTGTTTTGAGTAATGTGTTTTTCTCACTGTCTGTCTCCCAGGGAAATAAAGAGGAAATACAAGACAGAGGAAGAAAACATCCTTTTTGTAAAGAGTGAAAAGCCAATCTCCTTTCGCCTGGCACTGTGTCTTCTCTTTCTTCACCTTCTTTATTTTTGCAAATCTTTTTTAGGGTAAGTGAAGAGTAATCTCCTGAATCTCAGATTACACCTGAATTCTCAGCCATTTCCCAGTTAGTAAAGAGCTCATTGTGCTCCTAGCCATTTAAAAAAACACCATACAAGAAATTCGTCCAAGCATATCAAGAAATAAAATTAAGAGGAACTTGTATTAATTAATTTACCCCCTTTTATTGTCAATATCTTATTAAATATAAGACTGCAATGTAAAGTTTATTACATAACACATCAATTGCTATACTCAGAGCTATATTTTTAAATAACTTTTTAAAAATGTTTTATTCATTTTTGAGAGAGAGAGACAAAGACAGAGACAGAGACAGAGTGTGAGCAGGGAAGGGGCAGAGAGAGATGAAGATACAGAACTTTAGGCAGGCTCCAGTCTCTGAGTTGACATCAGAGCCCAACATGGGGCTTGAACCTGCGGTCTGTGAGATCATGACCTGAACTGAAGTTGGACATTTAACCAACCGAGCCACCCAGGTGTCCCATAATAGAACTATATTTTAAAGAAATCATATTTACAGACTGGCTGATTGTCTTGATATTTTGTTCCAGATATGTTTGGAAATAATTTCTGACCATGCAGTAGAGTAGTTCCACTATATGATGGCATCTCATTTTCTGACTCTCAGTCCCCATCTGATCCAAATGGCCTTGTCCTGAAGGTGGTTTCTAAGTCACCTTAGAATGTTTACAAAAATCAAATATATACCTACAGAGGTGAGCAAATGTTTGTGATCAGTAATGGTCTGTAATTCAGTTTGTTGTAAATGATTGTTTCTGAGCTCTGAAGACACATGTTAACCTGTTCACGTGCCTTCACCTTGGCAGATATCTGTGGAACTGTGTCTTCAGGAAATAAATACACACCATGCCCATAACCAGCTTAAGTTCTCTTCTTTTCCTTCTCCCCCTCCCCCTCCCCCCCCCTCCTCCTCCTCCTTCATCTTCAATGTTTATTTATTTTGAGAGAGAGCATGAATGGGAGAGGGGCACAGAGAGAGGGAGAAAGATAATCCCAAGAAGACTCCGTGCTCAGCACAGCACCTGACACAGAACTCGATCTCACAAATTGTGAGATCATGACCTGAGCAGAAATCAAGAGTCAGACACTTAACAGACTGAACCACCCAGGTGCCCCTTAAGTGCATTTCTGAGAATGGCATAAAATGGATGACAGTCTTCACTTATACTTTATTCCATTAATCTTTTGGGTGTAATAATGTCATCTTATGTATTTTACCTCTAAGGTTGCTTTCTGTAATGATTTGCAGAATTCCAAACATAAATAGAACTTATTCCGAATTCGTAAGGGTTGCCTCCCAAAACATCACCACCTTGTCTTCAAACCCAACGTCAACAGGAGTCAGTGCTTTCAGATTGGACTACCAAACTAGCCTTCCCACTAGATTCTCTGCACTTACCTCCTATTGTCAGTACAGGGACCAGATAGAACCTTCAAGTGCGTGATGCAGATGGTGCCAAGGTTTTTCTCCAGATTTGCCTGTGACTTCCCACAACGTTCAGAGGAAAAGTCCTTGCAATGGTTTGTGGGTCCCTCTATGACTTGCCTTCTCACCATTTCTTTCATCTTCTCTCTCACCACTGTTGCCGCCTCTGGATTGCCTGCTCTTTCTTAAACATGTCCAACATGGCCCTGCTTTAAATCCTTTCTGCATGTTATTTTCTCTGCCTGGGATGATCTTATTCCAAATGCCCACATGGCTGGCAGGCAGATTTTCCTTAGGAGCTGCTCAATCATCACCTTATCAATGAAGCCTTCACTGAGGTGACCACTTCCTGGAAACAGCACCCCCGCTCTGCTACATTCCCTGCTGTTTCTTACTTTCCTTTTCCCCCCATAGCATTTATTATCCGAATATGCTTGTTTATTCATTTACTGTCTGTCTCCATGCTTCCTCGAAGTTCCATGAGAACAAGGATTTTTGCTTAGCACATAGAGGAAGTTTAATAAGTATTTGTTGAAAGAATAAATCGATGAAAAAAAGGAAAGATATCAGCAACGCGTCTAAGAATAAAGTCTTAGGCATAAAATATATGTAGGACCAAGTGGCTGTGCAATCATGGGAAAGAACTCTATTGCAAAAAGGGAACAATAACACTTATCTTACAGGCTGGTCATATGAATTAAGTCTTTTATAGTGTGAACAGTTTAAAAAAGATCCCATCGGTAATGAATACTCGCACAGAACTATGCTACTGCTGCTTCTCTTGCTGCACCTTGAATTTACATCTTTGAGAATAACAGAGCAAGTTCAGTTGCCCACTGCCACTGGTCCTCCTTCCATTGTCCCAGGGTGTCTCGGTGGGTGAGCCACCTGCTCATCTGGGCCTATGAGGCAGTATTTTTTATCGCAAGGCTATTTCCAGATATTTTATCTTTATGATGCACGCATCTCATTGTACTAAGACATTGATGAAAATCAACAATATATAGCTGCCATTCTTGTTGGCTTTTTACTGTTGAAATCAAATCAGGGAATCAATAAAACTGAAAGAAAAAAAATCTTTACAATCCGCTTGAGGTTGACATCTTCAAGGAGAAACCTGAGTTTCTGGAATGAGGATATTTGCTATCATTGCCAGATGAGTAACTGCCTCTTCTGTTTTGCATTTTTCTTCCCAAAGGAAACACACAACAACCAAATGTATTTCGCAGCTCAAGTACACTTCACTACACCAGAGGACTCCCTTGTCAAAATAGGTCACTTCGATTGTTTGGGAGTGATCGTAACAAATGATATTGATAGATACAACTACCCCACGCAGAGCCACCATTTGCTAGGTAGGTGCTAGCTCTGGGATGGGCATTGTTCCAGATTTTGATAAAACATTACATCAATAGACCTTCAGAGGAACCCAGTGAGTTAGATGTTATTTGTCATATTTTTTGGATGCAACACAAAAAAAGTGTGGTAAGATTAGTACAGCTGGCAAGTGACAAGGTCTGGATTTTACATTGAACCTGCCTGGACAATATGGTCTGGGCTCTTGCTACAATCCCTCCCCATGAGGCCCTGAACCATTTGTAATACATGTCTGATTGTAGATGAATTTAAACTTTATTGAGTGCATGTACAGAGTCAGTGAATCAGGATCAGTGCTTCTCTTAGCCAGGTGCAAGAAATTTCTGGATCCCATTTGCCAGTCAAATCAGGCTTTGCCTTTGGATTAGTGGTTTGTCTAGTTACTTTATGTTGTGAATAAGTGTGTTCTTCAGAATCGGTGTCCTTTAAAAAAAACTGTGATAAAAATAATCCCCAAAATCTTAGTGGTTTGCAGCAATAAACATTTATTTTTCCTCATGATGTGCATGTGGCTTGGTTGATTTAGGCAAGATTTGGTTGAGCTCTGCACTGCAGGCTTCTGGATGAGTTCAGGCTTATGCCTTCATGACCTGGGACATATTCTCCTCACGGTGGACATCAGAAATGCAAGAGAGAGAGAGCAGTGACACGTGATTCTTATACATCCTCAATCCAAAAATGGCTGCTATCACTCTGGCCAAAGCAAATCGTCTTCAGAGCCATAATCTCCACTGTGATGGAGACACTGAAAAGCCCTCCAAGGGTGTGGGTGTCTAATTCTAATAGATGGAGAGAATGAAGAAATGAGAATAATGTGGGAACAGTTTCTATGAACCAGTGTTCTCTCCAAAGCCCACTCTTGTGGCATGGCTTTATCTACTCAAAATGCAGGTGAGAGCATTATCTCATGGAAATTTAGTGAAGATAACATGAGATGTATAAGAAACAAAGGGGATCATTTCTGACATAGTAAACGGTCAATGATAGCCTTTAGTATTGTTTTTCAAATTGCACTTCTATTTTTATATTATTTAATTTTTTCATGCCTCTTTGATTCATATGAAACAATATATTCTGATCACATGTTTTATCCTTAATAAAAATTATTAAAAAATACTTACGGAACTACTACTCTGGGTCAGTCTTGTCCATTGGTGATAAAATTTATCTGGTTTTCATTCACTTGTTTGTTTAGTTTCTGGGCATCTGCCTACTCGGATTCCGGATATGTGATTTCTCCTCTAACTTGCCATGGGTAACTTCATTTCTGACCGCAGCTTTGCCTGTCTGTGTGAGGGGATTTGATGGCAGGTGATTAATTTTTGATCTTTACTAAATCTGTGATTTTTGATTATTCACGACTCGTTGGCTTTTGTAATTTTCCATTACTCTATCATTTAAACCCTTTTCAGTTGCAAGTCAAAGAAAACCCAGTGCAAACTGGCTTAAGCAAGGGGTGCTTACCTGAAGATTCCCAGGGTAAGGACAGGTCTCAGGAACAGTCTGTTGCAGAATTCACCTTCCTCTCTTCCCCTTCCTGGCATCTGTCTTGCTGACTCAACTCTGTGTTCCTTATTCTCGTTATTCATTATTCTCATTCAGAGACCATTTTCCCATTTTGGAAGCAAAAGCCCTCAGCAGCTCTATACTAAATATGAGTAGCTAAGTTACTCTTCTCTAGAAGCTTCTTTGTAAATTTCATTGCGTATTACTGAATCCCTTGGGAAACAAGTTCATCACTGAACTGGAAACCATGGATTGGAAAAATACTCTGATTGGCTTCAGCCTGTGCAGCGTGCTCTCCTCCAGGAGGTGAGGGCTGACTCAGTCTCATCTGTGTTTGTGGGCTAAAAGTGGGGGAAATGTGGTTTACAAAAATCAGCCTCAGGAGGCAAAAACAGCAACTAAAACAAAAAAGATTACTATATTTTCTGTATGTCTTTTCTTTATCATTTTTTAGGTATTAGGTCTAAACAGTGCTCACTAAAGTAAAAATTCAGCAAATAACAACTTACGTATATCTGTACAGAGATTCTAGGTTCTGATTTAGAGGTCCCTCTCTCTTCTCTGGCTATCCCAGTCTCCAACCGTCTATCTCTTTGGATGACTGAGATTAGCTACATGCATTTATTCTACCTAACAGTATCATTAGATTTTGTTTTGGGGGCTCTGTGGACCCCAGTGCTAAATGAATAGTCTTCAATTTCTGCAAAAGTGTAAAGTCTGACAATGTTATTTTTGACTGTTGGAACAAAAAAGATGAGGTTGCAGAACACTTGTTATTCCATGTCTGTTTCTCAGGTAGTTCACTGACCTTTCAGTATTTTATGGAAAATATCATCTTCCTCTATCCCCTGATCTTTTCCACTCTAATGAACTATTAATATATTATGATCAACGTTTCAGTGTCTATTGCCGATTATGATGATACTAATGTGTGCAGTCTTTCACATTACTAAGCATTTCCTCACCTAATCTTTTATTTAAACCTTGTAAAACTTCTGGGAGGCAAGTATTTTTATCAATTAGAAATTGAGGCCATTTTAAAGTTGTAAAAAGTCATACAAGGACTACGAGGTTTCGGTTATCTGACCTCACATTGAATATCCTTTCCAATAGCGCTGCTCTATGATTTCAGAAACAAGACAGAACAAAACAATTCATCTCAGCTAGGAGCCTTGAGGAGAAGAAATAGAAGCTTATAGACATTTGGCAAAATCGTGATTTGTGAAATAGGAAACATCCTCTCCACCCAAATTGTCAACAAGTTTCATCTTTGAAGTTGGTTTTGTTGGGTCCAGGTCTATCTTCAGAGGAGAGATATTTAATAAAATTACCTATTTCACAAAAGGCACAGATGCACTTATATTTTAGAAGTTTGAAAGGGTTATGTGGGTGTTCTAAATCAATTATTTCACATTCTTTGATTTTTAGATTCACCATTAATATACTGATAGAACAGTTGTACCTTAAGACTGTTACCATATATTAGAAATCATAGGCTCTGTAATTACATAATTCCTCTTGAAACATTATAGTGCTAGATAATATATTATTACAACCATATATTATTTAGTCTTGCTTGACTATACCAGAACCGGTAAATTATTTTTCGATACCACTCCTTTGGTTGCAGATGGAAATATTTCATCTGCTTCATTCTTACTGGTCTATAGAATCAAGAAATGTAAGTGCTTTTGTACATGTAAGGCCATAGAATCTTTTTTGTCTAAAGGATTACTTATTCTTTCTGGGAAATTGCTGTAAATAACTTCTAATTCCTGACTTAATCATACCACTATTCATTGGGAAATGACTTTGCATATCACTAAGTTATTCTAAACTTACAATGAAATTTTTCTTGGTCTTTTTGTATAAATAAACCTATGAAATAATTTCTCCAAAACATTGCTTTCTTCTTTTCCCAGCATGCTGATAATTGGTGGTTCAGGGCCCTGAATACGGATGTATGGTGGCAAATGTGAGTAGTGGAGACATTGTGTTTTCTTAGTCTCACTGAACAGAAGAGGACTAGGATTAAACAGAAAAAAAACTGTTTTTGTGTGTTTATTTCTGGTGAAAAACAAATTCAAAGTGATACATGCAATTCCAAATGCACTTAAAGGTAATCTGAGCCAGTGAGTCAGCACCTGTTGCTGTGTTAAGCATGGGAGATTCCAGGAAGGCTCTACTCACCTCTTCGCCGTCCTAAATAATATCCACATAGCTGGGACATCAATTTACAGGAAAGAAAACCAGGGCTTCCGTCAGTAGTAAGGTGTTAAGTCAGGAATATTAATGTCATGTTTGTATCTTTTTTTTCTGTTGAGACTGAGGTTGCCCCTAATTTAAGCACCATTGTGAGCCTATAAAATATCTATATATAACATAAAATAAAATATAAAATAAAATATCTATATATAAAATCTATAAATCTATAAAATCTATATAATCTATAAATCTACTGATTTATAGATTTTATAGATCTATAAATATAGATATTTATATATACTTATAGATATTTATATATCTATAAATATATCTGTCTATCTAGATATATATATAAATCTATCTATCTAGATATGTAGATATATCTAGATAGATAGATGTTTGTAGATATTTATCTATAATACTAGATATATAGATATATCTAGATAAATATATCTATCTAGATATATCTATATCTAGATAGATAGATGTTTATAGATATTTATAGATCTATAAATATATAAATCTATAAAATCTAAAATCTATAAAATAAAATATCTATATATAAAATATATATATATATATATATATATATATATATATATATATATGCCTTTTGGGAGTTATAAAGCTGGTTTTGAAAGGTTGTTCGTGCATGAGTTTTGTCAGAACTTTGTACCTTCCTGATATATAAATTAGACGATGGATTGGCTACACACCAGCACTGAAAACAGGGAACCTGATGGGCTCTGTATTTGTTTGTCAGGTGGAGGAAATCAGAGACAAATAAGGTGTGTTATCAAGATGCGTTATTCTCTCTCTCTCTCTCTCTCTCTCTCTCTCTCTCCCTCTCTCTCTCTCTCTCTCTATATATATATATATATTATATATTTATATATATATAATCTATATATATGTAATATATATGTGTAATATGTGTGTGTGTATGTGTATATAAACATGGATGGACCTTGTAGTTATTATGCTAAGTGCAACAACTCAGACAAAGACAAATACCATATGATCTCACTTACATGTGTAATCTAAAGAAAGAAAAAAAAACAAATTCATAGTGAAAGAGATAAGATTTGTGGTTACCAAAGACAGAAGATAGAGGTGGTGGAATTGGATGCAGTTGATCAAGAGGTACAGATTCCAGTTATAAGACAAGTACTGGGGATGTAATGTATAACATGATGACTATCGTTAATACTGCTATGTGGTATATTTGAAAGTTGCTAAGAGAGCAGAGCCTCCAAGTTCTCATTGCAAAGAAAAAATATTTCTTCTTTTTTTCCTTTTGTAACTGCATAAGGAGTTGCATATTAAGCAAACTTACTGTGCTGATCATTTTATAGGATATGTACGTAAAGTCATGCAGTACACCTTAAACCTACACAGAGCTAGATGTCAATTATACCTCAATAAAACTAGAAAAAAAATGGGTAAGTTATAAGCAGACAGAGAGATGAAGAGATCCTGTATCGGGATACAGAGAGATATATGATGTCTTGCAGACACATTTCCCTTTCCATCCTGCAAAGCAGCACTTCTCACAGTCTGCCCTCTGCTTATCTCTCTGCTGGTCTGTGGTCCAGCCTCAGTCTATCAGGGTGTTGTCAGGGAGCGAGTCAGGGCTCGCTGTGTGTGCCCACACCTGAATGGCTACCCTTACCTGAGGCCAGAGAGGGGAGAAATTAGTATTATGTTGAGGCATCAGGAACCTAAAGAAAGCTCCCATAACCTCCTTCTTAGCCCCAAATCACCTTCAGGTCTGTAACTAATGCCTGCCTTCAAAATTTCATCATACAAGACCTTCGATGCTTGAGGGATGTATCCAAAATCCAAACCAACCGAATCATTTCTCTGTTCGACCTTTCAATGGCTCCTGTTGGCTTACAGAGTCAATGTCAAACTCCTGGCATGGAGTGCAAGGGACTTTTCATTTGGTCTCTTATGGTTTTGGTCCATCTGTCGCTGTCCAGCAACCAGGGTCCTTCAGGCCACAGCCAGTCTGTCTGGAGGTGTTTTTTTTCTCTGATAAGCCTCTTTTTTCTCAGCTCAAGAATACTTCCCCATGCTCCTCACTGCCCCTGGTGTCTCCAGTAAGCAGGGACTCGTTCATCATCACTCAGCTCATACATCATCTCTTTGCTGAAGTTTTTCTGACTCGCTCATTCTTTTCTTACATAGATCAGGTGTTCTTCCTCTTTTCTCTGTATTCTCAGCTTTTTCACGACCTGCCATTTGTCTCTGTGGGATGGGGATTCATGAGACAGAGCAGAGGCTGCACCTGTCTTGTCTGCCATTGTATTTCTGGTGTCTGGCACAGGGCCTGATACATAATAAGTTCTCTCTACACTCTTGTGGAATGAATAAGTAAGGAGCAAACACTAATTGCTAATATGAGGTGCTGTTTAAATTAGTATGAAATTATGCTTTTAGCGAATTTAAAAAATAACAATATGAAATGTTTTGTGTAAAAGAGCATTAATCCCAGAGTCTCTACAAGCTCATGAATTTGAGAAAACATGGGTTGAGGAGGGAGACCTGGGGGCCTTCACCTGTTCTGAAGTGAGGAGTGAATGAATGAGTCTGATGAGCATAAGCCTGGCCCCCATCTTTCTGTCTGCTTGTCTGAGAGCTCTCTGGGGGCCGTGGCTCCATCCAACCTGGTTATTTGGACCTCAGTGCCACAGTGACACCTACTACATAGCTGCTTTTCATTAAGTATGTGTTGGAAAAAGAAAGTAAGGAGTACATACATTCCAATATTAGGTCTGCAAAACCATACTTGTTTCTACTAAGCTTATGCTGTAATAGATAGCAATCACTGTCTGCTTTTAGGTTTCTCAATCTCAATGCCCTTGTTGAGGAGCTAAGATTTCAGTACTGCTTACAGGCTACATTTGCCTCCTGGGGTAGGATTAACATTCAGAGGTATTGATATCAATTGGTCTTTAACTTTCTTTCTTCCTTCCTTCCTTCCTTCCTTCCTTCCTTCCTTCCTTCCTTCCTTCCTTCCCTCTTCCTTTCTTTCTTTCTTTCTTTCTTTCTTTCTTTCTTTCTTTCTTTCTTTCTTTCTTTCTTTCTTTCTTTCTTTCTTTCTTTCTTTCTTTCACCACCTTCTTCTCCCCCTGCCTGAGATTCTCTGCTGCCTCCAACCACAACTTCCATCCGGTGTTCTCAGTTCCTACCCATGAAACTCTTAAATATGGGCAGATTTTCTGCTTCCAAAAGAGGTTTATAAAATACTTATGGATGGCCTAGAAACTAGGATCTTCTTACCTACTATTAAATTTTCCAGATATCCTGGGATTCTAGAATGTTTCTGATTTGTACTGGCCTGTCCAGACCTTGACACATTGCCTTTTCATAATTTGCACATCTATGTCCAGCTAATTTCAGGCCATCCAGCTAGTTTCAATCATTATCTGTCATGATGCCAATACAGCCTCCAGATCTATATAACACCCCACTCTTCCCCTCTTCCAGCTCTCAGTGCAAGGTTTCCTTGCTATACATTTTTGATTTACAGATGCTTATGGCCTCAAAAGTGACAGAAGGAAAAGATTAGGCTCATTGCCACACCCTTGAGCACCATCAAGGCCTTTGGCTAGGATGGATTCCTTTGAGTCCAGAATTATCACTCCTGCTGTATTTATAACTGGACACAGAGGCATGCCTTGCTTTAGAACCAACATTCACACATTGACTTATTTCTTTTCAAATGATGAAGTTTTCCTAAGATGACTCATCACCTCTCAGAGGCAGGTTCTTTGATGGAGTTCTGGTAGAAGGATGGGTATTAGTCTCAGTGTTTTGAAAGTTTGTTTTATCTTTGTGTCTCTGACTACCATTGTTAAACCTTTTAATTCTTACAGGTTTTTTAAAAAGGTTTCTCTTTTTTTAAAATGTTGATTTATTTTTGAGAGAGAGTGCTAGTGGGGGAGGGGGCAGAGGGAGAGGGAGAAAGAATCCTAAGCAGGCTCCATGTTCAGTGCAGAACCCCATGTGGGGCTCAATCCCACAACTGTGAGATCATGACCGGAGCTGAAATCAGGAGTCAGATGCTTTGTCCAACTGAGCCACCCAGGCGCTCTTTAATTCTTACAGTTTAACAAACATTTCTTGAGTATCTTTTGGGAACTGCTGTGGATACTGAGGTAAATAAGCCATAATGTGTACCTCTGAATCTCACGTAGAAAGACAGACAAGCAAATGTGGAGTTTCAATCTAAGTTGAATGTATAGTGACATAGCTGAGTAGAAGCCCACATAAAAACACAACGAAGAGGCAGTCTAACCCAGGGATTCTCAAATGTTGGTGCATGTCAGAATCACTCAGAGCACTAACACACTGCTAAACAGAATGCCTGATTTAGTAGGTCTGGGGTTGGACCCAAGAGTTTGCTTTTCTAACAGATTCCCTGTTAATAGTCCTGCTAGTACAAGGTCCATTTTGAAGACCACTGGCCTGTATTTAGGGTTACTAAGGAAGGATTTTTGGAGGTGATACCCAATCACATTTAAAAGGATAAATAAAACACCAAGGGAGGGAATTTCAAGAAAAGGAAGAGTGGACACAGAGGCACAGGGCATAACAGTGTTTCTGGAGAATGCAAACAGCAAGGGATGAGGTAGGGGCTTCCAGACATAAGAGAAATTAAGCAAATCAATAAGCTGTGGAATATCCGCCCCCCCCCCTCCCCCACCCAGCACTCAGTCCTGGGGTGGTTACTGTAACATTTCCAATCTGTACAATCTGAAAAGAATCACACAATTGCCAGAAATTATGGGTAATTCTTCCCTCCTGGGCCACATTCAGAGACTGGCCTTATTTAATGTGTCTCTGAAAGGTGAGGGTTGTAAGAATATTTTAAGCAGGCTGGAAAAATTTAGACACACAATGATTACAGGCTACATGAAAATGATGTAGAAACCCAGCAATATTCTGCATAGTACCTGTCAAAAATAGAAGCTTGAAAAGGTTTGTTTGGTAGAAATCAAGAAATATGCTTTATTGAATGTCAACGTGAGCCTAAAGCATATGTTTGTGACTACTGCTTGCCATTTCCAGTTATACACTGAAGTACATAGAAGTTAAAGTAAAATAAAATCCAGTCTAAAAATTCTTTAAATTTGTTTTAGTTTGTGTAATTAATTACCACTTATAACTAAAATTGGAGTTTCCATTTACATAAAGAAAGAAATCCTGGGGATAGCAATGGAATAACAGTTTCATTCCATACACTTTGAGCCTTTATTTGCATATATATATATATATATATATATATATATTAATCAATGTACAGAAATTTATAGAAATTATATATATATATTATCTATCTATCTATCTATCTATCTATCTATCTATCTTTCTATCATCTATCTATTTACCTACAAATTTATTGTCAAGTTAACTAACATACAGTGTATACAGTGTGCTATTGGCTTTGGGAGTAGATTCCTGTGATTCATCACTTACATACAGCACCCAGTACTCATCCAAGCAAGGGCCCTCTTCAATGCTCATCACCCATTTTCTCCATCCCCATCAACCCTCAGTTTGTTCTCTGTATTTAAGAGTCTCTTATGATTTGCCTCCTTCTCTGTATTTTTTTTCTTTCCCTTCCCCCATGGTCTTTTGTTAAGTTTCTCAAGTTACACATATGAGTCAAAACATATGACTGACTGACTTATTTCACTTAGCATAATACCCTCCAGTTCTATCCATGTTGTTGCAGATGGCAGGATTTCATTCTTTTGTGGTTCCATACAAATTTTAGGATTGTTTGTTCTAGCTCTGAGAAGAATGCTAGTGTTATTTTGATTGGGATTGTGTTGAATGTGTAGATTGCTGTGGGTAGTATCGACATTTTAACAATATTTGTTTTTCCTATCCATGAGCATGGAATGTTTTTCCATTTCTTAGTGTCTTCATTTTTTTTCTTAAGCTTTCTATAGTTTTCAGTGTACAGATATTTTACCTCTTTGGTTAGTTTAGTTCCTAAGTATTCTATTGTTCTTGGTGCAATTGTAAATGGGATTTATTCCTTGATACCTCTTTCTGTTGCTTCATTATTGGTATATAGAAATGCAACTGATTTCTGTACATTGATTTTGTACCCTGAAACTTTGTCAAATTCATGGATCAGTTTTAGT
This sequence comes from Neofelis nebulosa, assembly GCF_028018385.1. Classification (NCBI taxonomy): domain Eukaryota; kingdom Metazoa; phylum Chordata; class Mammalia; order Carnivora; family Felidae; genus Neofelis; species Neofelis nebulosa. The sequence continues at coordinate 101,339,478 of NC_080783.1, read as the reverse complement.
AGCTTTTTGGTGGAGTCTTTCAGGTTTTTCATGTAGAGTATCATGTCATTTGTGAAAAGGGAATATTTGAATTATTCTTTGCCAATTTGGATGCATTTATTTCCTTTTGTTGTCTGATTGCTGAGTCTAAGACTTCCAACACTATGTTAAACAACAGTGGTGAGAGTGGACACCCTTGTTGTGTTCCTGATCTCAGGGGGAAACCTCTCAGTTTTTCCCTATTGAGGACTATATTAGCTGTGGGCCTTACATATATGGCTTTTATGATCTTAAGGTATGTTGGTTTTTATTAAAAAAAAGATGCTGTAGGGGCGCCTGGGTGGCTCAGTTGGTTAAGCGTCCGACTTCAGTTCAGGTCATGATCTCGTGGTCCATGAGTTCAAGCCCTGCATCAGGCTCTGTGCTGACAGCTCAGAGCCTGGAGCCTGTTTCAGATTCTGTGTCTGCCTGTCTCTCTGACCCTCCCCCATTCATGCTCTGTCTCAAGAAAATAAATAAATGTTAAAAAAAAATAAAAGATGCTGTATTTTGTCAAATGCTTTTTCTGTATCTATTGACAGGATCATTTTTATCCCTTCTTCTATTAATGTGATGTATCACATTGATTGATTTGCAAATATTGAGCCAGCCCTACATTGCAGGAATAAATCCTGCTTGAACATGGTGAATAATTCTTTCAATATACTGTTGAATTCAATTTGCTAGTATCTTGTTGACAATTTTCACATCTATGTTCATCAGACATATTGGTCTGTAGTTCTTTTTAGTGGAGTCTTTGTCTGGTTTGGGAATCAAGGTAATGCTGGCTTCATAAAATGAGTCTGGAAGCTTTCCTTCGATTTCTATTTTTTGGAACAGCTTGAAAAGAATAGGCATTAACTCTGCTTTAAATGTCTGATAGAAGTCCCCTGGGAAGCCATCTGGCCCAGGACTATTTGTTGGGAGATTTTTGATAACCGATTCAATTTCTTCGCTGGTTATGGGCCTGTTCAAGTTTTTTAATTTCTTCCCTTTTAAGTTTTAGTAGTGTGTGGGTATCTAGGTATTTGTCCATTTCTTCCAGCTTGTCCATTTTGTTGGAGAACATAATTTTCATAGTATTCTGTAATAATTATTTGTATTTCTGTGGTGGTGTTTGTGATTTCTCCCCTTCATTCATGATTTTATGTATTTGGGTCCTCTCTCTTTTCTTTTTGAGAAGTCTACGAGGGGTTTATCAATTTTGTTTATTCTTTCAAAAAATCATCTCTTAGATTCCTTAATCTGTTCTACTGGGTTTTTGTTTGTTTGTTTTGTTTGTTTTGTTTTCTTTTCTTTTTGGGATTCTATATTGTTTATTTCTCCTGCAATCTTTATTATTTCTCTTCTTCTGCTGGCTTTGGGGTTTCTTTGCTGCTCTGTTTCTCATTCCTTTACCTGTGAGGTTAGATTCTGTATTTGGGATTTTTCCTGCTTCTTGAGATAGGCTTGTTTTGTAATGTATTTTCCTTTTAGGATTGCCTTTGCTCCTTTGCTGGATCCCAAAGGGTTTGGACTCTCATGTTTTCATTTTCACTTGCTTCCACATATTTTTTAGGTTCTTCTTTAATTTTCTAGTTGACCCATTCATTCTTCTTTCTAAAAAAAATTTTTTTTACATTTATTCATTTTTGAGAGACAGAGAGAGACAGAACACAATCTGGGGAGGGGCAGAGAGAGGGAGACACAGAATCTGAAGCAGGCTCCAGGCTCCCAGCTATGAGCACAGAGCCCGACACGGGGCTCAAACTCACAAACTGCAAAATCATGACCTGAGCTGAAGTCGGATGCACAACTGACTGAGCCACGCAGGCGCCCCTGACCCATTCATTCTTTAGTAGGATGTTCTTTAACCTCCATGCATTTTATTTCATGTTTCATAGCATTGTGATCTGAAAATATGCATGGTATGATCTCAATCCTTTTACATTTGTTGAGAGCCGTTTTATGATCCAGTATGTGATCTGTTTTGGAGGACATTCCATGTGCACTTGAGAAGAATGTGTATTCTGCTGCTTTTGGATGAAAAGTAATGAATATATCTGTTAAGTCCAACTGGTCCAATGTATCATTCAGAGCTATTGTTTTCTTACTGATTTCCTGCATAGATGATGTGTGCATTGTTGTAAGTGGGATATTAAAGTCTCCTACAATCACAGTTTTGTTATTTATACATTTATTTATGTTTGTGATTAATTGATTTATATATTTGGTTGTTTCACATTGGGGGCATAAACATTTACAATTGCTAGCTTTTCTTGATGGATGGATGCCTGAATTATGATATAATGACCTTATTCATCTCTTGTTACAGTCTTCATTTTAAAATCTAATTTGTCTGATATAAGTATGGCTACTTTGACTTTCTTTTGACTTCCCATAGCATTATAGATGGAGAACCATACCTTCACTTTCAATCTGCAAGTGTCCTCAGGTCTAAAATGAGTCTCTTGTAGGCAGTATATAGATGGATCTTGGTTTTTTATCCATTCTGATACCCTGTGTCTTTTGACTGGGGCATTTAGTCTATTTACATTCAGAGTAATTATTGAAAGATATGGGTTTAGTGTCATTATGTTATCTGTAGGTTTCATGCTTATGGTCATGTCTCTGGTCTTTTGTAGTCTTTGTTGCTTTCCACTCACAGAGTCCCCCTTAGGATCTCCTGCAGGGCTGGTTTAGTGGTCATGAAGTCCTTTAGTTTTTGTTTGTCTGGGAAAGCCTTTATCTCTCCTCCTATTCGAAATGACAGCCTTGCTGGATAAAGAATTCTTGGCTGCATATTTTTCCTATTCAGTGTATTGAATATTGCCTGCCACTTCCTGCTGACCTGCCAAGTTTCGGTGGACAGGTCTGCTACTAACCTTATGTGTCTACCCTATAGTTTAAGGACTGTTTGTCTTTAGGTGCTTTCAGAATTCTCTCTTTATTTTTTTGTATTTTGCCAGTTTCACTGTGATATGTTGGGTGTCAGCCTGTTTTTGTTGTTTTTGAAGGGAGTTCTCTGTGCCTCCTGGACTTGGATGCCTCTTTCCTTCCCCAGATTAGGAAAGTTCTCAGCTATAATTTGTTCAAGTAAACCTTCTGCTCCTTTCTCTCTCTCTCCTTCTTCTAGAACTCCTATGATATGGATATTATTTTGTTTCATTGAATCACTTAGTCTCTAATTCTCTCGTTGTGGTCTAGTAATTTCCTTTCTCTCCTTTTCTTAGCTCATTTTCCATAATTTTATCTTCTATTTCACCTATTCTCTCCTCTGCTTCTTTCATCCTTGCTGTCACTGCATCTAGTTTATTTCGCATCTCATTTACAGTGTTTCTTAATTCATAGTGACTCTTTCTTAGGTCCCTGATCTCTGCAGCAATAGATTCTTTGCTATCTTCTATGTTTTTTTCAAGCCAAGCTATTAGTCTTGTGACTATTACTCTAAATTCTTGATCAGATACAATGTTTACATCTGTTTTGAACTATTCTCTGGCTGTCATTTTTCCTGGAATTTCTTTTAAGGAGAAATCTTCTGTTTCATCATTTTGGAGAGTTTTCTGTCCTTTACATGTTTTAATAGCTTGGTGTGTGTCCTGCACCTGCAGGTGCTACTATATTAAAAATTGGTCATACTCAGTTCAGGGCCTGGCACTTCAGGAAGTTTTTGGAGTGTGTTACATGCACTCTGTTGCCATGTCTTGGCATTTTCGTCTCACTACTCATGGTGGTGGATTGGACCATCCACCAGGGATGTTTTGATTTGTTCCTTGAAATCACCCTGGAAAAGAGGAGAAGGAGTGGGGGAAAAACCTTATCCCAAACAAAGAGAGAAATGATAGGGGCAGAAAAAGAGACCAGGCAAAGAATCAAAGAAACTGTACGGCTTAATCTAGAAAGAGACAGAGGAAAAAAAAGAAGGGGATGCAGAAAAGGTATAAAAAGAAGAGTAAAAATGCCTGATTAAACAAACAACAAGAAAAGAGAAAAAAAGAAAAAGAAAAAAATATATATATAATAAGAATTGCCCAAAGATCAAATCCAAAACTCTAAGGCTGATTTGAGGAGAGGAATAAACGAGGAAAGTAGAATAAAAGAGGAGAGTAGAAAGATAAAGCAGGGAAAAGAGAATAGAAGGAAAGAAAAAAAAAAAGAAAATAATAATAATATTAATTTAAAAAGAAAAAAGAAAAAAAAACAGACTAATATACAAAACTGCAGGACAATTGTCTGTTGGTGTCTTGGAAACGGTGGTTGTGCTGGTCTGGAGGAGGGGCGCACTGGTTAGGTGAGTGTCAATTTCACTCTGGTAGATAAGCAGTTACTAGGCTTGCAAGGGTGGGGCTTGGTGTAAGTGGGTCCACCTCCACTGGGTGCTGTTCCCTGAAGCCCCACCATGTTGGTCATGGGGAGGAAAATGGCGACACCTTAATCTTGTTTCCCCAGACCAGGTGTCTAAAACCTCACTGTTCAGGCTGCCCTGACAGAGCAGCACAGGTGGGCCACTGTGTCCTGATCCACTGTCTCCCGCACCTCCCCCGCTGTTGACTGGGATTCAAAACCCAATGTCTTAAAGGATCCCAATCAGCTGGACCCAGTTCTGGAATAGCGCCACCCCACCCAATAGACAAAGGGCCTCTGGCTGGCACCTATAGGTTCTTTTGTCCTTTGGAGGTAAATAAGCCCTCTTCCCACAGTACTTGAGGGAGGGAACAGCTTTCTCCCAGGGCGCCCTCAGGATCCTACAAAACATGGGGTTGACTCCCCTTTCCCCCCAGGCACACACACCTGTAGGGGCTCTGGCTCCAGTTGGTAGATAGTCCCCAAACCCTGAAATCTCTGATCCAACCCCCTAAGACTGTTTGCAAAGTAGAAACTGGCTATCTTCATAGTCCTGGTTTTCCGGAGCATGGTCCATAGAGGTATTTCTCTTATCCAAATACAATCCCACACTTCCACAGCCTCTCTTTTGCTTCATTTTGTTTCTCTACTCAAGGGGTTGCCTGTTTTATCTCTCCCAGTTCACAAACACACACCTCTGTCCGGCCAAACTGTCTCCACATGCCCCCAGTCTGTAGCCTGGATTCCTGGAATTCCAAGTGTTCTGGCCTCAATGCTACTGTGTTTGAGGGAAGAGGGAAATTCTGGTGTCCCTATTTCTCTGCCATCTTGACTCCCCCTCCCTGCATTAACATTTTTAGTAATAAAATACATAATACAAAAATATATCCAGAGAATAGGCATAATTTTAAAGAATGTTAATAATATGAATCCTATTCTGCTTTAGAACATTACCAGCATCTATGGGGCGCCTGGGTGGCGCAGTCGGTTAAGCGTCTGACTTCAGCCAGGTCACGATCTCGCGGTCCGTGAGTTCGAGCCCCGTGTCAGGCTCTGGGCTGATGGCTCGGAGCCTGGAGCCTGTTTCCGATTCTGTGTCTCCCTCTCTCTCTGCCCCTCCCCCGTTCATGCTCTGTCTCTCTCTGTCCCAAAAATAAATAAAAAACGTTGGAAAAAAAAAAAAAAAAAGAACATTACCAGCATCTTTGAGGCATCCACTTAAATCTACCAATGTAGGTAAATTCCCCAATCACATGCCCTTCCATCCCACCCAGAGGTAACCAAGGTAACCAACCAGTAACCTTACTTTTGTTTTAATAATTGTCTTCATTTCATTATATTTTTACCACATGTGTACTTACATTTATTTTTCTAGCTCTGCCCTTTTTTTTGAAATGTGCACAAACAGAACATCACTGTGCGCATTGCAATTTTTGCATAACACAATACAGTTGAGAGTTGGCTCTGTAGACATAGCTAAAGATTATTCATTTTCACAGCTGTAGGATATCCTGTTATAGGAACAGCCCCAACTTACTTGTCCAGCCACCTTTACAGAACAGTAGGTGTTTTCCATTTGTGCGTGCGTTTCATTATAATCAGTGCTCTTACTGTGCCTTGCTATGCTACAGGGCATGTGCATGTTTAGCTGTATTAGGTAATATTAAATTGTTTTTGAAATCATTTGTTACAAATTCTTAGTTTCTTCCAGAATTGGATATGAGTTCCTTTTCTTTGTGTGTTTTGGCAGACTTCTTATTTATTTTTTGTCAAAATGGAAAAGTGTTAAATCATTGGTTTTTTTAGTCAGCATTTTCCTGGTGAATAATAAAGTAGATAAGTACATTTATATCTTTATTCATGTTTTCTCTTCTCTGAAAATCTTTGTTCACATCTTGTGTCCATGTTTATGTAGGTTGACTGTTTTTTAATTTATAGAATTTTTAAAAAGTCCTAGAGACTCATCGTTTGTCAGGTTTGCATTTTCCAAATATTTTCTTATAGTTGTGGCATTTATTTATGCATCTTTGATAAACAGAATTTGTCATATTTCATAAGGTTGAAGATATCAAACTCTTCCTTCACAATTTGTGTTTTTTTTAAGCATAAACTCCAAAACTTAGATTTCCTCCCAAAAGTTTTTACATTTCATGTTTTTCTTTTCACTTTTAAGTCTTTATTACATTTGGAGTGTGTGTGTGTGTGTGTGTGTGTGTGTGGTGTGATGTGTGATATAAAGTGTATGCTACACCCAATGATCTGCAATTTTGGCTGTATTTACATATACATGATTTTCTGTTTCTAGGCTATTTTCAGTTTCATTGATCTTCTAGTCTATTTATATGCCACTACCACACTTTACCCATTACTACAGTTTTATTTTATTTTTTAAAGTTTATTTATGTATTTTGAGAGAGAGGGAAAGAGAGAGAGAGAGAGACCCAGGGAGGGCCAGAGGTGGGGGGGGGAGGGGGTTCCATACTCTCAGTGTGGAGCCCTACACAGGGCTCAAACTAAGGAACCATGAGATCATGACCTGAATCAAAACCAAGAGTCAGAGGCTTAACTGACTGAGCCACCCAGGTACCCCTCTGCTACTACAGGTTTAAAGTGAAGTGATATTCTTCAAGGCAATTCCCGAGGCATGGTTATTTTTTTCCAGGGATGTACCAGCTATTTACGACCCCTTTGTATTCTATATACATTTTAGACTTTGACTTTTCAAGTTCCATTAAAATCAGGTTGAAATTTTATTGAGGGTTTCTTTGAGTCTGCAGATAATTGGGGTAAAATCAACATATTTCAATACTGCATTTCCACAACTAAGAACAGTGTATATACTTTTTTATTTACTTAGAGGTTTAAAATACCTTTAATTAGGTTTTTTTGATACATGCTATCATTTTTCACATTTACTTTTAGGTTCCATATATTTTGTTCCAACAATATATGGAATCTTTTTTTTAAATTCAGTATTGAGGAATTTATTGTTGGTGTATACAGGTGCAATGAAGGCGGTAAACTTTTCTGTATTGATCTTATATCTGGCAAATCTCCTAAACTATTCTTATTTATTTTTGTTATTTGTTGATGAAGTTGACTGAATATACTATGTAGAGAATATTATATTTTGTGACTAAAAATCTACTGTTCCTTTCTAATTTCTATACCTCCTTGTTTCTTTTTCTTGTTTTATTGTGCTGACCATGACCTCTAACATTCGCATACAGTAGGATGTTCTTTATTTTTTATCAAGTGTATCAGTCAGGATAACCTTGGCTGCTCAAACAAACAACTTAAAAAATTAATGAGTGTAAGCACAGGAGGATATTTGTTGCTCTGGTCACAGCCAGTTCTGTTTGTGACTTGTGGCGGTGTGCACTTTGCTACAGGTAGTCATTCAGTAACTTCCATCTTGTGGGTCTTAGCCCTCAAGAGTCCAGTCAGCTTAGTAGGCGACAGAGAAAGTGCACAAACCGTAAGAGAGAGTTTATGGTCCAAGCATGAAAATCATGCACATCTCTTCCTCTTCCAATCTCATGTCCAGAATTCTGTCACATGATCCCATCCAGGTGTGAGGGAGGCTACAGGAGTGGCCTTACGTGCTGAACTAAGAGGAGATGAAGGATGTCATAGAAATTTGAGAAAGTTACCTTCTATTCCTGGTTTGCTTTTTGCATTTATTTAGATGATCATGTGGTTTCCTTTTTCAACATGTTAATTTGAAAAATTGCTCTAATGCACTTTCAACTATGGTAAGCAATTTTATATCTAAGGAATAAATCCACTTGGATATATTGTATTTAAAGTTTTTTAAATGCACCTCTCCTTTTTATTGGTTTTGTTTGTTGGTTTGTTTGTTTGTTTGTTTGTTTATTAAAGTACAGTTGACACACAATGTTACATGCTTTGCTTGGAGTGTTTGTGTCTATATTCAGGAGTGAGCTTGACCAAGAATGTTCCTTTCTCATTAACATCTTTGCTTGATTTTGTTACTGAGGGTAACTTAGACTCACACAATTATCTGAGGATTTTTTCATCACTTACTGTTTTTACAATGAAATTTATCCACTTATTGAATTATCTCCTCCTTGACTATAAGGCAGAATTCATGAGATTTTGTATACATGGTAGAACTTACAGAGAAAATTCTCTGGGCCTATTTCTTCTTGGTCACAGTTAGTGATTCATAGTTTTCTAAAAATTAGTTCATTTTATCTAAACCTTTGTGTTTGTGGGCAATTTTTTGCTTATATTAAATTCTAAATAATTTAGATTTATTTATTTATTTATTTATTTATTTATTTATTTATTTAATTTTGAGAGAGCAAGAGAGCATGAGTTGGGGGTTGCAGAGAGAAAGAGAGAGAAAGAGAGAGAGAGAGTGAGAGAATCCTAGACATGGGTGTTAATCAAATGAACTGTGAGATCATGACCTGAGCCAAAATTAAAAGCCAGTCACTCGACTGACTGAGCCACCCAGAAACCCCTCGCTTATATATATATATATATTTATATTTATTTATTTATTTTTTATATAAAAATAATTTTTATATATTTATACATAAATATATTATGTATATATTATATATTATTATATATTAAATACATATATAAATATATTATGTATATATTATATATTAAACATATATTTATATATATTAACATATTATGTTTATATTTTATATATATATATTTGTTTTAGTTTTTTTGAGAGAGAGAGAGGGAGACAGAGCACCAGCCAAGGAGGGGAAGAGAGAAAGATGGAGATATAGAATCTGAAGCAGGCTCCAGGCTCTGAGCTGTCAGCACAGAGACTGACACGGGGCTCAACCTCATGAGCTGTTAGATCATAACCTGAGTGGAAGTCAGATGCTTAACCAACTGAGCCACCCAGGGACCCCCTCCCCTTATTTATATTTTTAATCTCTGCTCTGTCTGTACTTACAGCTTTCTTCCATTTTTAATAGTCTTTGGAGGATGCTTCTCTTTTTCTCTGTATCTCTTATCTGACTTGTTTTCATAATTCTTGCTACAAGTTTATTGTATTTGGTTTTCAAAAGAATCAACTTTTATATGAGCTGTTTTTCTCTATTGATTTTTTTTTTTGAATACTTAATTTTGGCTCTTATGTATTTTCTTCCTTTCGCTATCCGTCGATTCATTCTTCAGTTTGTTCTTGCTTCATAATTTGGATTCTTTAGCTATTATTTTCATTCAGTCTTCTTTTCTAACAGAGAAATCTTTGTCAAACATGGGGTTACACAGATATTATTTTATATTATCTTCTGAAAGTTTTATCACTCTACCTTTCACATATAATTCTACAAACCGGCAGAAATGTATTTTTGCTTATGATGTGAACTAGGATTTAAGATGCATTATTTTCCATACACATATGCGATTAAACAAAAATCCCACAATTTATGTTTAAGCCTCTCTTTTCTCTACTCTTCTGCAGAATCACTCTTTTATCTACTGAATATCTCTGTATGTGTGGGTCTCCCCATGAGGTCTCTATTCCATTCCATTTCTGTTTGTATTTCTTTGCACAAAGCTATGTCATTTTAATTACTAAATCTTTATAATAAGTTTTCCATCTAATAGAGTAAGTTGTCCAGTTCAATTCTTCCCCAAGACTCTTTGTGCTCTTATGTCCCTGTGTATTTTCATAAAAATTGTTGAAAACAGCTTATCAAAATTTTACAAAAATATTCAACAGAATTTTTAAAAATCCTGCATAATTACATACAGCCAAATTCACAAGTCTTAAGTGTATATGTGAATGAGTGTTGACAAATTTATTCACCCTGGTTGTTATCATAAACAACACCCCAAATTTCCTTTCAACTTGGAGACTTCGCTCACGGCCATTTCACGGCCTGGAAGCTGCTGCCGTCTCAGTTATAAGATCATTACAGAATGTCTCCAGAAATGTTAGTTTTCTGTGTTTTAAGATGGGAAGAAGACAGATTGCTTGTGTTCCTTGGTATATTCAGGATTGGATTTTCAATAGCTCTTATACTCCCTATTTGGGGGAGGCATCCAGAGGATTAATGACTTACCAGTAGAATGGCTGGGAAAGCATTTTGTGCTGAGACCATACCTTTCTTCAACAAAACTCAAACGGCTGCCTCTCTATAGTGCCTTCTGTCTTCAAAGCCTCCCACAAATTGTTACCCTTCCCTTTCCCACCCCGGACTGGATATGATGCCTTTTCTCCAGGGAGAGTCTTTATGCCAAACGCTAGTGGGTCCTGAATAACTCATGTTATCTCGCTCTTCTTAAATGGAAACAGTCTGTCAGTAAAATCCGTGGGCATCTTTTGTTTTTTTGTTATATATTTTTTAATCTTTTCTGGCAGCTACTTTAATTTTTTTTTTTCCTGAAAGACCCCCAGATGTGGCAAGATGAACGTGTCTTGACTTCTAGAGTAATTATTTGGATTTTCAGTATAGCAGACATAGCTATAAATATGTGTATTGGATCCATTTATATTTCTCTATTTATGGTCTTATAAAAATGTTTTCTATCGAGCACTATGACATACAAGTATCTAAAATCTTGTCAGTTTTATTTCATATAAAATTTTTTAGTTTTCCTTTCAATTTTATTAAAGGCTTGGAGTGTATGATATTTTTAAAGGAAAGCTCAAAGATGTATAAAGTGAATAGGGGATCAATGATGTGAACTCTAGCCTTCACCTCCAGAGTGTCTATTCTGCCTGACGCATGAGTGAGAATGAGCTGGTATCACACAAGACTTTTCCCAAGATGCACCACTCACCATTCCTTGCAACAGGTAACTTATGCAGAATATTCTAGTAGGAGATTGATTATGCTGGAGGTAGAAACCAACTGTTTTAAAACATTGAAGACAGAAAAAGAAAATTAAAACAAATTAAAACAAAAAGCTAGAACAAATGAAAGGAAGAAGATGTGGCATTTGAAGTCTGGAACAGGCTACAAAGCGTAATATTTTGTTAATTTTTTTGTTAATATTTTGTTAATATTTTGATCAACTGCAAGAAATGTGTAAATTCCAGAGTTTGGAAGAGATTGGCATTAATTTTAAGCCAGTCTCAATCACAGAGAACAAGAGACTCTGATACAGTGTGTATAGCACAAGATCTGGAAATCTGCATGTTTAACAAAATTACAAGGTAAGTCTGATGAAGGAAATCATGAGCCACATTTTGATAAATCGACCTTCTGGTGATCTCTTTGCATGTGTATGTGTGTGAGGGGATGCCTGTATTCAGCTGTTGATGAAACTAAAGACAGGTTTCTTTCTTCTAAAGGCTGCAAGCAACACACACATACACACACACACACACACACTCACAGGATTTGCCTGCCATCCCACAATATATCATTTTCCACGCTGATCTTCCTGATGCCCACATTTAGGTATCTGTGATGGCTACCTATTGTAGAAGATGAGAGAAGTAGCAATTCCTCATCTTATAAGCCATCCAGATGTTCTGTCTTGTTCTGCTAACATTCTCTTGATATTGGGGCAAAGAAAAATCAGAGCCATAATGTATACAGAGCCTTATGAAAGATAACGCCAAGGAGTTTACACTGTGACAGATGCATGCTCCTTTTACCTCTATATCAAGTACACTTTGAGTGTGGAAGCTGAAAGGGAGAATATACTGCATGTTACACCAATTTTTTGCTTTAAGCATCAAGCAACTTGGGGAAGAAATTATAAACTTTATTTATGCCACTGCTTAATATGCTATTCTGGAGTGTTGCCTTCCTTTAATATATCAGAATGAGAATCACATCTGTTAATGCAGATGGCTGAAGATAGAACAGAACCCAAAGCAGAATTCACGCATTCTCCTGCACTTACCCAATTATGCAACTTGGAGCGAAACCAAAAAACTTACTGGTGTAAAGTGTTAATGGAAAGATATGTGTAAGTTTTAACGGTCATCTTCATAGAAGTTAATGACATTTAGCCTCCCATTTTAATATGGGAAAGATGGGGAGAAAGAGAAGTTAGCAACAACCTGAATGAGTACAGCCTCTCCTTTGGCAATTGGTGGTGTTCCCGCCACTTGGTAACACATCTAAAAGTGTGGGAGCCTAGGATACTCAGAAAGTGACAATGACTACGTGGTCTAAACTATCTTAAAATCTCCAGCTTAAAGGAAAACACTAAAAGACAAAATAGAAGATCAATGTAACGTGTTTAGTCCACCCAAGCCTCTCCTGCCTGGTAGGGATCTTCAAGATTCAGAGTGACGAAAATTTTAAAAGCTCAAATCAAAGCATCTGAAACCTACTCATCACCCACTCAACCCACAGTGAATGGGAAACCAGAAAGCTACAGGAGTTAGGGAGAACTGAGCAAAATATTTCCCGTTGGTTATAAGTTCTGGCTGTAAAATGAGGTTTTAGAGGAAATTGAAAATTTAAATGCAATTCAATGAGCAGCGAACATGTGATACACACAGTATGCTTGTCTATGGGGAACCAAGAGCAAATTGAATAAAATGAACAAACTCTTGTTAAGTAGAAGTACAGTTGTCCACCACAGAAAAAATGTTCCTGGGGTGTTTCTATTTATATTTGTGGTGTAATGAGTTGCAATTGTGCCAGCAGCCTTTTGCATTTTGACATTATTGGCTGAGCTACAGGGAAACATTTCAAGTTGAGGTTTCTAACCACCAAGAAGCTGATATTGTGTTCAACTGAAGCTACTTTGCCAAAAATTTGTGCCACAACTTCCCATCTTCTGCATCACTGGCTCTGGCCCCCTCAGGTGTTAGGAAAAAGACGGAAACAAAATGAAAGTCACAACAATTAACCTTTGAAGTTGGCTTCATGCAGAACAATTCTGCTTCTAAAGGTAAGTAAATTAGTAGAACTATTCCTATGGCACTTATCAGAATTCAAGTAAATTATTTCTGGTACATTTTAATCAAAAAGTATTGAAAATGATTGAACTCAGTTTGTGTTAAGAGCTATCGTGATTAAAAAAGGAATAAGATAATTTTCGTGGCTTCATAGCTCTTAAAAAGTAGTAAGGAAAATACAAGTGTGAATTTTAAAGCACAAGGTACTTTAAGGTAGGTGTGAAGAAGATTATAATGGAAATAGTTACAAGGTGATCATAATGAAAAAACACATAAGGACTGATCTTTAGCGTAGGTTTCGTGAAAGAGCAAAGTAACATTTTCTTTTTTTTTTTAATTTTTTTTTAACGTTTATTTATTTTTGAGACAGAGAGAGACAGAGCATGAACGGGGGAGGGTCAGAGAGAGGGAGACACAGAATCTGAAACAGGCTCCAGGCTCCGAGCTGTCAGCACAGAGCCCAATGCAGGGCTCAAACTCACGGACTGCGAGATCGTGACCTGAGCCGAAGTCGGCCGCTCAACCAAATGAGCCACCCAGGCGCCCCCAAAGTAACATTTTCAAAAGGCTATAAATAATATTGGATAATGGCGCCTGGATATGAATTAAAGAGCAGAAAATATTCTTGGAAGAGAGAGAAGAATGAACAAAGACAGTGAATATGTTGGTTTTAAGGAGAAAGGCCACAGGTTGAGATGACTGATATCTTGCTTCGTAAAGAGCACATGAAGGAGACATGGAGGCTGGAGATATGGAAATAGAGGTTGGTGTCAGTCTGTGTAATGGCTGAAATACTATGTTAATGAGTCTTGAGGTTGCAGATGATGTGAGCAAATCTGTGTTTTAGAGACAGAGTAATGTGTACATGACAGAGGGTACAATCTGGGAACAGTTTTAGGAAGGGTGGGAATATTCAGAAAGAGATTCTCTAAAGGACATCACTAGGGAAATGTAGTGATAATGAAAATATAAGAACATTATGGAGAAGGAATAAGAAGGAGTTGGTGATCAAGCAGATGTAACAAAATGTCATTCATTGGGATTCCAGGAATCTAGGACAAGGCATGCTGGCCTGGTGGGGCTTCTCACCAAGTAGAAGCAGGACAAGTACATGTGGGAAGCAGAAGCTGAATGTGGGGGAAGGGTTGCCACACCCAGCACATGGGCTGGGGGAAAACCCAAGTTGGAAGACAGAGTGCCAAGAGGGTATGGAAACTAATGCAGGCTGGATATGGTCTCTCCTATGTGACACTCCATGATCCTCTGGAAGGTTACTGTATTCACAAGATTGTTGATTTGAAGAGAGTTTTGTTGATTGGAATTAGATAAATAGAATATATTGAGTGCCTCACTCAGTGTAAATGCTGAGTTAGTCTTTCTTTTTTATGGCTTCTTATTACTCTCGTGACTGAAGAGCTCCGAAGAGAATAATCCAGTGTAGGATAAAACCAAGATGGCACATGCAGAAGAAGCAACAGAGTTGGGAAGGCCTGAGGAAATGGAAACAAGAGTTTGGGGATGTTTGCCTATGTGAGCTGGTAGAAAAGAGTTCAGGTTGCATTCACTTTTGTGTGCTAGATGTAGGGAAGTCCCATTTGATTCCTGAGTTATTGAGATACAAAGAGTAAGGAACAACAAGGCCATGAGGATAGCTCATGTTTTAAAACTAACTTCCTGGGAGTTTGGGGGGGGGGGTGCCTGGGTGGCTCAGTCTGACTCCTGATCTCATCTCGTGTCATGATCTCACAGTTCCTGAGATCAAGCCCCAAGGCAGGCTCTGTGCTGTTAGCACAGAGCTTGGTTGAGATTCTATCTCTCCCTGTCTCTCTGCCCCTCCCCAATTCTTACGCTCGTGCACGCTCTCTCTCTCAAAATAAATAAACTTTGAAAAAAAAAGTTTCCTGGGGAAAAGGTGATTCATTTTTTACTAAATGAGAAAAGATTAAATAAAGATGCTGGAGCAAGAAAAGAAATTTGTTAAGCTCAAAGTGTTGGCAATATGTTAAAAGATGTCCAGGAATAGCAATCTGGAGCTCCAGTTAGGAGCTAGGGTGACGATGTGTACTTGTAAATCATTAGCATGGAAGTGTCAAATACCATTTAGGGGATTGGAGGACAGATGGTGAGGACAGAATGTTGGAATTCATCCAACAATTATTTGTTGAACATGCGACATGTATGAGAAACTCATCTCAGTGTTGGGGATATGACAGTGAACAAAGTAGACCAAATCCCTTTCTTTTTATGAGGAATGTGGCTGGTGTGAAAGTGGGGTGAAGAAGTTACTTTAGTAAGAAGAGAGAATGAGAGAAGACAGATGGTAGAAATTCTTAATAAGAAAGAACGGGTACAAGAAGGATGCAAAGGGAGGGGCACCTGGATGGCTCAGTCCGTTGAGTGTCCAACTGGCTCAGGTCATGATCTCATGGTTCATGGGGTTGAGCTCCGCATCAGGATCTGTGCTGACAGCTCAGAGCCTGGAGCCTGCTTCAGATTCTGTTTATTCTTTTCTGTATACCCCTCCCCACTCACTCTCTGTCTCTCTCTCAAAAATAAACATTTTTTTTAAAAAAAGGATACAAAGGGAAAGAGCACACGTCTTGCAGTCAAGCAGAACAGAGTTAAATCACATCATATCCACTTTGTAGAAAGTAGGATCTACATTAAATTATTGGATCTCAGTTTTCGGTAAAAGGGGAATTTGTGTGTCTGTGTGTGTGTATGTGTGTATTAGATAAATAAAACATGTTGAGTTCCCCATTCATTGTAAATATTCAATCTATACTAGCCTTTCTTTTTAATCTTCCCACCCTCAATACTAAGAAATATAGTAACCACTTGTGCATCTCGCCATCTCTTGGACTGGAATGGTGGCTTTCTTCTGCTCATAGTATAAAAGGTAAACTTCCTCCTGGGTCTGAAGAAGTTTTGCAGATTGATTTCCTCAGCCCCACATGCCACCGTCCTTTGTTTCTCCCTTTGTGTGCTCCAGGGATACTGTTCTTTATGTGGCAATTTCAACATGGTCGTGACCAGTTGGAATGCTCTTGTGTTCTCCCCAGTTCACCATTCATTGACTGGTTAATTCAGATTTCAGCTTCACTTCCTCAGGAAGTCCTGACTTCATGGACCAGCCTAGGCCACATAGCTGGATTCTCTGTGGGAGCCCAATTCTCCTTTGTGGCACCTTTTATAGTTTTAAGTAAATGATTAACAGTGTGATTAGTCGATAAATGTCGATAACCCTCAATAGGACATAAGTTCCAGAGCTGTCTGTGCCCCAGTTAGCAGTTAGCTTGATTCGTGGCTATAAAACAGATGCACAGTCTACACTGTTGCATCCATGAACAAACAACACAAGGTAGATGTCCAATAAATAATTGCGGAATAAATGAATGGAAACATAGGAGTAATACATCAGGATAATGCCACTGCAAATATGCCCTAGGTTCTATTTCTAGTTGGAAGCAGAAGGACACATTAGAGAAACAAAAACTCATTCTTCACAGTATTAACTTCAGGGTCTAGGGTCACTTCATACAGGTAATCCCTTTGAATAATTTTATGTGTCTATCACCCAAAAACTTTTCTAAATGTTTCGGTTGTACTAAGTCTTACACAGATAGTATAAAAACTTACTTCCCTTTTTCTGACATAATATTTACTTTATTTGCAACAACTTACACTCTCAAGCTTTTCTCTCCCTCTATTGCAATTCAGAATTTCTAGCAGTAGCTAAACAGCCCCATCAGCTTTTGTTATTCTGGATGGAAGCTTCTGACACATAGAGCCTGAGTCTAACCTTGTCCTTTCACATAATAAGCTTGCATATTGAAAGCTTTTCTATTTTTACCTGATTGGCTACCTCTTTTCCTCCTTGGGCTTTTCTCTTTCTTTTGCACATTTACTTATATCTTTTTGGAGGTACAGATGCAGTGATACACAATGTGCTTTTAGTATTCACAGTGTCTGAGAGTAGGAGGATAATTTCATATCAATTCAGAGTCTTCTTTGATGAAACTCTGGGTTGGACTTATGTTCCTGTATTTGATAATTACGAATGGCTATGTGGTCACATTGAACACTTTAAGAACACAGAATACATAAAAAATTCAAAAATAGCCCATCATAATGAACTATACTACAAAGTCAAGTAACTGAATTATATTTATTTTTTATTTAATTTTTTTTTTGAGAGATAGAGAGAGAGAAGGAATCTCAAGTAGGCTCCAGGCTCAGTATGGAACCTAACATGGGACTCAATCCCATGGGTCCGTGAGATCATGACCCGAGCCAAAATCAAGGGTCAGATGCCCAACTGACCAAGCAACCCAGACCCCCCGAAACAATTGAAGTTTTATAATCACGCTATAATGTAAAGACAATGTGTCTTAGAAACAGACATGGGCCAAAATTCTGGTTCTACCATTTATGAATTATGCGACTTTGGTTAAGACACATTTCCTATGCTTCAGGTTTATTTTCTCTAAAAGTAGGCTGTATCTAGTCTATACTATTGCTTTGGGGATTAAACACCAAATTGTGGAGGTGGGAACGATGTCTCAGAAAATGTTACTTTGCTTCTTTGTTTCTCTTCCTTTCAATGAAGAATATCTATTTTAGAATATTCTTTTTCTCCATCTGCATTGCTGTTCCATCACCTCTTTTGTTTCCATTTTACTTCCAAATTAATATCTTTATAAATCTATTCCAATTTGGAAAATGAATCTTACAAATCATCTTTGTAATGTATGAATAACCATATAACTTTGTCTTCTAGAACACTAAGATTTCTGTAAAACTTTTTTTGGTGACCTAATGTAGCATTTAGTTACTCAAAATTCAATTTTACGTTAACACATTTCTATTGAATCACTGAATCGGGAATGGTTAAAACAGAAGGGTTGGGCCATGAGAAACAACAATCAGTATTCTGAAAACATTTCTGACAAAAGCATGCTTTATATTCACGGACTTGGAGGAGGTGGGCACCGATGGATGTGAACTCAAGCGGGAGACAGGGAAATCAGTCATCCATGGAGAATAAATAGTGTTAATGGTAGAATGTGTTAAGCACAGTTCATCAGAGTTACTCAAGGGCAAGCTTTCTTTCTTTATATTTGTACTTTTAGTGCCTCAAGCAGTGCTTGGCACTTACCAGGTACTCAAACAAGTGTGTTTGAACTTGACTAAAATTTATCACAATTTTCAACTACAAACTCTTCTTTCTATAACTTTTTAAACAGTTGGTTGCTGGTCATTTTTAAAAATTAGAATCATCGGCCACTGGGATTAGATATTTTTTTTACATATTTCCAACTAATTACCAATTCCGCATATGCTTAGGAATCAAAACATTGAGTTCATGTCCCTGGAGTAAGTGCAGTGTCATCTCCACTTTTTTTTAACTGTATATAAAAAGTTGTCACTAATTAAGTTTTAAAACGTACTCCTGTTGTAAACAATAATGAATTTGGCTCAATGAAAAAAGTTGGTTTTTCAGATTGAAAGTAGGTGGTTTGACAAACTGATCCAAATGTGAAGAAAGTGAGTCAATCCTTGATCAATGCGAACAACGCGTCCGTGATCCCAAGCTCATGGAAACCTCTGTTGTCCACACAATGACCATCACCTCAGCAACAGCAGTAACAACACTAACAATGATCCACCACTCTGGATAGCAACATCTTCAAGGACTACAACACTGTCACCTGAGCGATGATGAGGCATAGGTGTTGCTCTAACTGCTTCACCTGCATTTTCTTTAGACAGCTTTTTTTTTTTTTAACATTTATTTATTTTTGAGACAGAGAGAGACAGAGCATGAACGGGGGAGGGTCAGAGAGAGGGAGACACAGAATCTGAAACAGGCTCCAGACTCTGAGCTGTCAGCACAGAGCCTGACGCGGAGCTTGAACTCACGGACCGCGAGATCATGACCTGAGCCGAAGTCGGCCGCTTAACCGACTGAGCCACCCAGGCGCCCCCTTCACCTGCATTTTCTTATTCAGTCCTCTCAACAGTTTTTCCAGCTAGAGAGTACTACTAGCTTGAATTGAAGACAAAGAAACCAAGGCTTAACTAACACATAACTAAGCTTTTTAAAAACATCTTTGTATGTCCTCCACGTCCATTAGCTGTGTGAGTGGTAATATTTCCAATAAACTTGGGCCAATGAGATAATGATTTAACTTATTGCATTAATTGAAGTCTTAATTTAATTAATTACTATCTCTGCCTAATCATCAGTGGTTTCACCGAATAAGAGTGAAAGGGGACTAATGGATGGGAACTGAGACTTCTGAAAATATTCATAAAACCATCCAAATGCATGAATTTTGAATTAGGAGCTGATGTTAAGACGGTGTTAGGAAAGACAGGATATGGTTAGAATACTGAAAACCTCAATGAGGGAGTTTTGCAAGGACTCGGTCTGTCTTACCATCTTTCTATGCAGAGTACTCAGTCCAATATCTGCAATGTAAGGGGAACTCACTATATCTTCATTGCACTGGACCACAATTTATTAATCCCTCTATTATAATATATATGTATCTATGTATCTATCTCTGTATATATATCCTATATACAGTTATAGATTTTGCAGTTGTATACTCATTTGTGAAAAATGGAATTTATTTTATTTTCCTACAATATTTTAATTTCCATCTGGAGCCTCCATTCTGCCTAATAGCAAAATATTTAATTTAGTTTTAAAAACACTTTTGAGACCAATCAGGCCAACTTGAATGCACATTGGGTATTCAGGAAGAGTAAGAAATTGTTATTAACTTGGCTAGATGTGATAATGGCACTGTATTTATATGAACAGCCGATAGACAAAACAACAATGAAAGCAATCTATGAAAATATTTCCGGAAGAAAGACATCTGAAATTTGCTGTAAAATAATGAGACAACAAAATGTCATAAAGCATGACACAAGATGTGTTGGAGGAAGTCATTGAAAATACTTGGGTGTTGGTTGACCCTGGAGCTGGACTTGGGCAATCAGAGACTCCTTACCCCTCCTCTGTCTTTGAAATGTACATCCTATCACTCTGCATTGTTCCCACTGTGGGAGACATTTCAAGGACTAAGTCGCAAGAATGTGTTGTTGAGACCATCTGGACTGTACACATGATTGAAGCTTGTTAAGGCTTCTATTTAAACTTTTAAAGATTCTGGTAGGTGGTGGGGAGATCTACTCTTTCTTTGGTCTCTCTTTGCTCTCTGTGTACAGGGAATGGCTTCAGATGATACCCAGGGAACTCTTGCCAAGACTGGCAAATGTATCTAGTTGTTGAAGGTGAGTGATGTCTTTAAGATTTGCCTCTGTAAGCATTTGAGTATTTCCATAGTAAAAAGTGAACATAATAAAACACAGAATTCAAGAATTTGAAAGCTGTGTCTCAAGTCTAGATTTACTCTTGCCAGTACACCCTTCAACATGATGGCCAGCGCTTTGTGGCAGCAGAGGCCAGGGGCTTAATGATAATGATGGAAATGATGACATTTCCTCCCACCACATCTACTTTTTCTAGAATTATTTTCAATTAAAAATAAAACACACTTGACCATTTTCCGTAGGCTGAAAAATTTGGTATCTCACACCAACATTATACGGTTCATCAACTGTATGTAGAAGTTCTTGTCCTTCATTTCACAGACATTTGTTTAAAATATTATTGGATTTATGTGGTTATTTGATCACTGTGTATGCTCTCAATTAATCAATAGTTGAATATAACTAGTGTCATGGGGAGATTCACCACTTTTGTAGTTTTAAAGGAAATTCTCATACTAGAAAAGGTTGGAATCCACTTATGCAGACAAAGGCAACTGTTTGACAGAAGTTTTTTTTTTTTTTTCTTTTCCACCCTAGGGGTTTTGACCCCAAGATAAAGAGAACATTAGAAACAAATGTCAGCTTTCTGGCTGGTGTCTGCAACTATCTTCTGTGCCCTGGGCTTATGCCTATTAGCCCTTCTGTTTGCATCTCTGCATTGAAGGCAGACAGCTTGAAGGGCCTTCTCACTGTTCTTAGACCTGCCCATGGCCAGGCCTGAACCCCTGAGGATGGAGAGGGTGTTCTTTGAACTTAAAGATAATCCCGATGATGATCGTGTGGCAACATAAGCAGAGAGGGCCAGTAAGGAGCTTTGTGTGATTTGCTATCCTGGGAACACTTTGAACCTTTTCCCTGGTTTTGCCCCTTGGCCATTCTTAGAAGCAGATCCCCCTCTATGCCGTCTGTGGGCTGCAGGATGAATATGTTTAAGAGAAAATCTGCTTTAGGATGGGTTTCCTTTCATTGCCCAAATGCCGGTTCACTAGTGGGCCTTCGTGGGGTTATTTCTTTTCTGTGTTGCATGCACATGCCTCTGTGGCTTCTTTGCCACTTGGTATTTAAACATCTAATCCCACAAATCTGGTCACTTTTGGAGCAATCTGTTAGGAACTTCAGGGGCAATGAAGGAGAAGAACCAGAATTCACTGAGCACTGGTTAGGAGAGCATCAAATTAAGACTCAAGAAATCCTGCTTCTATTTTCTTTTTCTCCATCATGTGTTGGTGTGACTTAGACAAATCTATGCTTTCACCAAAAATAAAATAAAATAATCAAATAAAATAAGGTAAATTAAAGTAGAATAAAACAAAGTAATTCATACATACTTGCTAGTCTATCAGAAATGTTGGATGAGGAACTTAAAATCAAATCAAAACAAAACAAAAGCATGAAATGAGACATGCGAATGTGCAATAATTTTAAAGCAAGAGTTATTTGAAGGAAGAAAAGCATCTTCGTGAATCGTCTTTTATTGCCCAGGGCTGTGGATACAGATGATATTTGACATTGGCTGAAAAGCTGCTTAATTATTCAGTTTCTGACAGTAACACTGGTTTGTTGACATTTAGACCTTCACCCTAACGAAGAGAGCAAAGACGTTTTTTAAAAATTATAATTGTGTGCCAGATAGTTAGTGGGTTTGATATTTCTCTCTGCTTTGTAATGTCTGTGACAATTTCATTTCCTAACTAAAACGGGAAATGTTTCTGGGTTATACTTGGAAAAAGTAAATTGCAAAAGCTTGTTTTTATATCACAGGACTCGGCTTCTTTCATGGGCCCCTTTTGATCCCATATCTACATGAATTATAAACTGATAATTCAAGGGGAAGTGAATGGGCTTGATTAAAGAAACAGAGAGTCTGAAATTCTATCCCTTTCCATTTCAGATTTGGAGGGCCTTCTGCATTGATGGATTCCTTCTGAATGCGTAGTGCTGCAGTTTCCACAATGGATTGCACGGGCCTCCTGGTATGTTTTGACTCTAGCCCCACAAACACTTCATTATAGACCTCCCTGGATTTATTGTTTTGATATTTAGTTACCATGGTTTTAATGTCATTTCTGTGACAACTCCCCTTCTTCGTATCTTCCCACCTTGTGCTCTCTCTGGACTGCCCAAATCAATGTAACTGTAATTTAGACCATGACTTTCATCACCAGGGAGTAACTTGGTGCTCTCACATTTACCATGCACCCAAAGGGCATGCCAACCTCCACTGGCAAGGAGCTCAGTAAGCCCTGCCATTCCCATAGGTCAATCTTAGGATGCCAGGTCGCTGATGCAGAAAGCCTCAGCCTCCAGGGATGATGGTAATCAACTCCAAAGCACCAGGCAGCTGCTCTATGCAGTGGATTTAATTCACATTGCATAGTAATGCTCATAAGATGAGGTCCCTGGGGATATGTTACGATGCAGGACTTTTCACAGAGGCTTATTGCTTTTCTCATCAGCTTCTAAGGCTGCTTATGAATTCTGCATGGGTTCCTCTTTCCCTGCAGGATAGCATTTGCATAAAAAACAAACTACTGGATAAACAAGACTTCACCAGTTATCATTCCCTCTAACACTCCTACATGGAAGGTTGACAGGCGTACGTTTGGGTGCAGTTTATATATTTTGTGTACCTGAGCTCATGGCTCACACTGTTCCACTGCTTCACAAACTCATGGGTTTCTCTCGCCCAAAAGGAAGCCCCAGCCCTGAAAAATGAACTGAAGTGACAATAAGTGGTGTCTGTTCCTCTAATCTCCTCGGGACTAGGAAAGGATTTTCTATACCTGCCCCAAACGGTGCCACTTCCTTATTCCAATACTCTTAGACATCACCGGATGTGGCTAATTGTGGTTCAGTGTTGCAGAAAGAAACCAGCACCTGGCTAAATGTGTTCTGCCTATTTTCTTACTGGTGGGCACATTGAATCCCACATGAAACAAAGAGCTCCCGTGGGATCAAAGGAACCAGAAATGTTCTCCACAGCCAAAAAATACTGATTCTACCTGCCCCTTTCACAAGGCCAGAGGAGATGTGGGTAAAACAGTAAGGATGGCTTTGGGATCGTACAGACTTGGATTCAAATATCACTTTAATTATCACCCGATTAGATGTGTAAATTTAGGAAGCTCTTAAGATTCTGTTCTCTTATCTGGAATGATAAATTATACATTTTTATTTATTTATTTTTTATTGAAAAATTACAAATGAAAAGCATGGCTGTTGTAACAAGTGTTAGCACTACAAATATTCACAAAGAAAATAAATGAGAGTCATGCCAATTACCCTTTCCATCTGGGCCCCTACCCTAAACACACCCATGGATATAGTCAATATTATCTGAGTGCTGTATCTTTGTTTGTGCTTCTAAATTTATGTATACCTTGGAAAAGAGCATACGTAAGTATTTTCTTTATTATTGTTTTGTTTTGTGACAAGATTGTATCATGTATCATGATACCAAAGGGGTGCTCTACACACTCTTTTCCAACCCAATTTCTTCACTTAAATTTCATGTCCCCTGCAGGGACTCTTTGCTTTAACAGGTCTAAAATATTGCAAAATCTAGATGCTCTGTAATTTACTTGACTACTACTTATTTATGGAAAATCCCTTTTACCTTTTTTACCACTAAAAAATGTGCTAAAACAAATGTCCTTATAATTACATTTTTGAGCACTGTTTTTTTTTTTATCAGTATGGCACATTTTTAAAGTATAAATACTGAGTTCAAAGATTGTACGCATTTTAAAATTTTTGTTTACTGCCAGATAACTTCCCCCAATTAGTAATGATCTACATACCCATCAGCAAGTGTATGAGAGGGTCCATATTCTCACATGCTTGTAAAATCTGCTGTTATCAGTATCTAATTTTTGCCCGTTTCATGGTTGAAAATGGTTGTCTTGCTTTTGGTTGAATTTGCATTTCCAAAAATCTAAAATGTGTGCAGAGAGGTCACCTGGAAGTGCTTGATGAATCAAAGCAATTAGCAAGAAATCATGCTTAGTTTTACCGGCAGAGAAAACAGTCTTGCTCAGGTTCTTTCTTGAACTTTGGGAGATGAGAAATTGGCATGAGGAAGGTAGAGTACAAAGAGTGGAGAAGCAGAGTACAGAGATGGTGTTGGGGCAGCCCAAAGGAGTGTTTCCTTCCACAATATTCCAGAGAAGTAGACTGCTGGCAACATTAGACTTACACCCAGGGCCATACTTTTGGCCTTGCCCTCTGGCTGCCAGTAGGTCAGTCCATTCAAGCTCAGTTTTCACCAAGCAATTTGACAAACGTGGAGCAGAGTTGTGTTATGATCTTTGCATCACACACCCAAACGTGGTACTTAAAAAAATAAATGAATAAAATTATTTCATGTATTTTATACACTCTCTCTGATGTTTTTCTCACATTTCCTATACAAAAGAAATCAAAACAGTGAGTTTATTTCCCCAGAATGAAAGCACTGACCTCTCATAGACCACAGGTGAACGCTGACACTAAGACCCATAGCCTTATCCTAAGCATTTACCTAAGCATATACAGATTTGGTTCAATGAGGAGAGATGATTTGCCGGATTGCAGCTCAGTGTTTAGATGATCTCTTTCAGACTGTGATGAGAAATGCACACACTCCCGCTTGATATATGTTAGCAATAAAATACTCTGAATTCCCACATTTATGTGGCAAATGAAAATAGGAAAGGAACAATGTTTTAAGGGTCAGATGAATTTCTGTTTGTTTTTAATTATATCACCTATTACTAGAACCCTAGGAATTTTAGATAATCATTACCCCCATTTTATAGACAAGGCATGGAGAGGTTGTCACTTACACAAAGTTAACAGATTTGGTAAGTAGAAGAGATCTGGTTTGAACCCAGGTCATCCGGGTTTGAGACCAGATGCTTCTTTGACTGTTAACTGGTCCAGACTCACCAACTAGGGAGCAGAAGAGATGTTATCACCATTTCCCCCTTCCCCCAGCACCCCCAAAACACACTAAGGTTTGAATGCATTGCCTAACAACAAAGAGAAGTGAAGCTGCTTAAAATGGCAATGTAGGGCAACTAGTTAGTCTCCTCCATGATATCCATAAATTACTTCTGCTGCCCAGTTTCAATGGACAGGATTAAAATTTCACTCTGTCATGAAACCTCCTCACTGTATCCGTTCAGTGTGGTTAGGAAAGAAACTACATGCGTTATTGTAACAAAAATAATTGAAGACAAGGGTTTATTAACCAGTTAATAGAGAACTGGAAATGCTCAAAGGGGACACAGCATTGTCACAGAGAAAGGAAGTGCAGGCAGTGACCATGGCAGTTCAGCTTATAGAGGAGTGGCCTTGTGCACCTGGGGTCCAGAGCCCGGGGAGGGGATGCCAGCTGGCAAGTGTTGCTATCTGTCAGGCACTGTGAGGTGATTGGGTTATGGAGAAAATTGCAAATGGAACCCCCAGCTGCTACCCACCATAAAAGCAATGGATGACAAGGAGAGGGGGAACAAGTAGATTGGTCTGACCATTTCTCCATCCTCCAGCCTCCTGTCACCCTCAAGAGCCCCTACTACCAGAGTCTAACAGGGACCTGATGACAAGCCAGAAATGAATTTTATGGAGTTTTATCCCTGGTATTACAAGGCTGAGTGTGAAGCTGAAAGAAAAATATTTAATATCAACCCATTGCGCACTTTCAACTATTTGACATTCTTTCTGATCTTTCTACACATACAATGCATTTGAATTCCAATATCATGACAAAATAACTTCATACTTCCCCCTAACAAGATGCAACTTCTTTCTTACAAAGGTGCCCTAAATCTCTCCTCAAAATGAGGAGAAAGAGATTTATCAGTAGAAAAATATTTTTAAATTACTTATATTTACTTATATATATACTTAAATACATATATACACAACGTATACACACACACACACACACACACACACACACACACACACTTTTCTTCTTAGGTTCCTCTCACACATTACCACAGACTGGAGGACTTAAACAACAGACATTTATTTCTCACAGCTCTGGAGTCCGGGAAATTCAAGATCATGGTGCCTGATGTCCCGTGAAGGTCCACTTCCTGGCTTATGGATGGCCATCCTCTCGATGTATCCTTTTATGGTGGAGGACAGAGAGAAAGGCTCTCCTATCTCTTCTTATTAGCACACTAATCCCATTCACAGGGGCTCCACCTTCATAACCTATTTACCTCCCTAAAGCCCACCTCCTAATACCATCACATTGGATATTAAGTTTTCAACATAAGAATTTTGAGGGGGCACATTCAATCCCTAGCAACACTGAAGTGGAAATATTCAGGGGTGAATGGGTAGACTAATCTGTTGATCTAGAAGTCTGTGAGGAAAATGAGCGATAAGAAGGTAGTTTGGCTGTCCTGAAGGGTTTTTTAGGGACCCTGACTTTGACTCCATGGCTAATAAAGGGATAGCGAGGTTATTTGCATCAAGAATGGTGATACAAAGATAGTCTTTTACACAGTGATTATTTCAGGGACAGCTTGCAGGATTTTATGAAAACAAGCACAACAGTCCAGGTAGGAAATGATGTGGGACTGGAATTGGGACATGGCAGTAGGGACAAAATCCAGTATGACTCTGAGCCCACTACTGCATCTACAACTGACTGATGTAGAAGGAAAGACACTGAGGCTGGTGACCTCACCGTAGGGATTGGCCCAAGGGTTTGCAGAACCTTAAAGGGGATAGTCAACATTCCAGATCCCCTGCTTCAGAGAAGTATGGAAATACTAGGGGAATATCAATGAGAATAAAACTGTAAGGCATCCAGCCATCTGTGGGTTCCAGGGCAGTCCACGCTCTTCTCTTTTTTCATCTGAATCACTACTATAGCTTGATCACCAGTTCTCCTCCTTTGCCATCTATCCCCCGCAGACCTGACTGATTTTTTTTTTTTAATTTTTTTTTCAACGTTTTTTTTTTATTTATTTTTGGGACAGAGAGAGACAGAGCATGAACGGGGGAGGGGCAGAGACAGAATCGGAAACAGGCTCCAGGCTCCGAGCCATCAGCCCAGAGCCTGACGCGGGGCTCGAACTCACGGACCGCGAGATCGTGACCTGGCTGAAGTCGGACGCTTAACCGACTGCGCCACCCAGGCGCCCCCTGACTGATTTTTGATATGGCGACTGGAGCCATCTTTTTGAACATCACCTAGACCACAACTCTCCCTTCCTTGACATTATTCAGTGACTTCTCTCTGTCATAAGAATGAAATAAATACTTGATGCCCTATCTAGCACGGTTTTGCCTGATATGGTTCCTGATGACATCTCTCGTCTTTTCTCTTTTTGTTTGCTCTAGCTACCTTGGCCTTTAACATTTTCTTGCGTATTCATGCTTTCTCTGCTCAAAGGATTTGACCATGCTGCTCTTGTATGGGAATGTTTTTGCAGTTGGCTTCTCTTCACCTGCCCAACCCCTAGAGGCCTTTCCTGACTGTTATAAGCTCTGCTACTTCCTGTCTTGAAACCCCTTATTTTTCCATAGGTTTTTTTTTCACGATTATAAGCCAGGACAAAACGAAATATAGACTTTTTTTCCCCCTTTTGCCTGAATCTCCTGATAAGGCCAGGCAGAGCCCAACTTCCTGTTCTTTGTCTCATGATGGATGAGCTAAGATCAGAACTGTTTGTCATGATTGATTAGCTAAGATTAGAAATGTTCATTCTAAAGCAATTATCCAGAAACTAACTTTTCACGGAGAAAAACATTTCCCTATGACTGCCGCTTCCCCTGCCCACAGAACGACCCCCCACTGGAGACCACCCCATGGGCACTTGTTTTATCCTCTTGGGACAAAACAACCTTGCTGAGATACTCCAATCTTTGGATCTAAGATGCTCTTTCTATTAAAATAACCTGAATAAATTTAGTCCCTCAACTTGTCTGGTTTTGGTCTTTGATAATTATACATTTTCTGATGTGTTTTCTTGTTTAATATGTTCCTCCTGACATGTCTTCGCTTCTCTCCTTTCACGTACACTAGACCCTAAGCTTTATGAGGGAAGGGACCATGGCCTTTTCATTATACAGTAGCACCAATGTTTCTCATGCATCTGACCATAGGAGACGCCTCATAAACATGAGTGAATAAATGAGTGAATGTAAAAGTATCAGGTGACTCCAAGTAGTGACAAGACTTGCAATGATGCAGGAGGCAGTATCAGAGAAATAAGTGTCCAGAAGTGCGTACAACAGTATTTGTCCTCCAGAAAGAGGGGCTATAGGGCAAGGCGGATTGTTAGGGCAGCATCCTGGAGACCTGGAGTTCAGGTGAGGAATTCTACCATAGCAGATGATCTAGCACAGAGATTAGTAACTTTGGCCCAAGTTCAGACATAGATACCCCTCAGAAAGAGTCAGATTAGGCTCTAGCAAAAAGATGCAGAGGTTCATACTGGCATGCTGAATCTAAAGCAGCAACATCAACTCTAAAACTCAAATTTCTGAGTCTGAATGTGTTGATTTACTGGCAGCCTTGTTTTACTTTGGCTCTGGGCATGCAGGGTAAAGATATTGGTTTTATATTTCAACTTAAATGGGTAAACACACCTACTTACAATGGAAAAGGAAGAACAGAAAAAGATATAACTTGAGGCATAATCTGAGAAATGAAAACATTATTTTTCACCTACATGTTTGGCAAAGATTGGGAAAGATTGAGTGTTCAGGAAACCAGACATTTTTCTATACTAGTTGTTGAAGTCAACATTGTTTGAAGTCTTTGTGAAGTCACCTGGTAATATGTACCAGTAGCTTAAAATGTGCATTCCTTGAAACAGTACAGTTTCTAGTAATATGTCTTGAAGATACATATATGCACAAAGATTAATCTCTAAATATAATTACAACTCTATGTATACTATAAATTTGAAAACCACTGAATATTCCACAATAGTAGAATAGCTATATTATAACTCATTTCTATATGATGGTGCGTTGTTTCAGATTATGTTTGCTACCCTAACAATAAACCCCAAATCTAAAGCTTTTTAAAAATATTTATTTATTTATTTTGAGGGTGGTGGGAGAGGTAGAGATAGGGAGAACAGAACTGAATCCCACGCAAGTTCCACGCTCAGCACAGAGACCCATGGGTTGGTGGGTGGGGGAGGGTTGAACTCACTAACCATGAGATCATGACCTGCACTGAGATCAAGAGTCCAACCCTTAACCGACCGATCCACCCAGGCCTCCCATAAACCCCAAATCTCATTGGCTTTATAGAATGGAAGGCATTTCTTTCTCACAGAATGTGTGAACAGCAGGTGCAAAACACAGTGACCAGTTCTGTAGCGTGTTAAAGGGATGGTGAGTCAGCATCATTCGTTTCTTGCCATTATGCACATGAAGAGTTCCTCAGTTTCCGCCCAGAACTCTGAGGGCTCTGCACAGAGTTCTTGGTTAGGCACAGAGGCCCTTTCCAGCACAATTTAAGGACATCTCATAATTTAAAATCATATCTCTAATTTCTAGTCAGCAAAGTACAGGCTAGTATCTATCACTATGTTCTTTTCTATTCCTTCCAAACGTTGTCCCTCCCAAACAATTTTGGGTCATTCATTTTGTAGTAACCCAGGGAGCACGTCTGGGGAAGTGACTGATGTTGGCACTATAGAATAACTGTGAATTTTATTCTCTCTGTCTGTTACATATTTGAGCAAATGGTTTGACTTGCAGTGTCTTGAAAATCAAATTTAATATCAGGAAGTGCTTGCGATGGTTCAACTACTGCTGTGCTTTCTTTTTGTGAAATGAGTTTGGTCTTTTTCAGTTTTTTGATCAGTTTTTAGTTTTGTGCATCAAGGTTTTCATTCTACATTATATGATAATACTCTTTTCGCTCTTGGAGGAATTAAAGAAAAAACATGTTTTGAGTTAAAGACTTAAGGATGTGAAACCATGAATGATTCACCGAATGTTTTTGCTATTAGCACCTACACTCTAATTGAATTGTCCTAGTAATGATCAGCGTGTGCAGCTTTGAAGACACCAGGAAATGTAGATTAGGATGAAGAAAGTGAACTGTTTTCCTTATTTCCCGCTATTCCTCTTTATATGAAAAATGCACTTTTTTTTTGAAAAACACACTTTGAATACTAAAATGTTTATAATGGAAAAATTAAAATTAAACATCTACAGTCTCCCTTAGCACCTCTATCTATCTAATAAGCCAGGTAGTGTTTGATCAATATAGTAATTACATTTCTAAATCGAATCTATGAGTGGATGGGTGGTATTTATAATTCTAATGGTCTCAGATTTTAAGATATTGGGACAAATGACAGAAAGAAAGTAGTTCATTTCATTATACTTTTATTCAGTTTTAAAACCTGTGTTTTAAATATGCCAGATATAAAACAGGCATGGAGGTGATTTTTAAGATCTATCGTCTAAATGTTGGTAGCCTGCCCATGAAAATCAATATCATTTTTGTTGAAAAAAGATTCAGATTTTTTACGTCATTAACATACTACCATGAAAGGCTAAGTTCTTATACTGTTTGGAGAAGGTATTTGTCTTCATTGTTGCAAGCTTCTAGTACCTTTATCCTGGATTTCACCGTGTTTAAAGCATTCATAACTACTTACCCTGCAGCTCTAGCCTAGCATGTATGTAAGGGTATGTAGGTATGTTGGAGAAGAGGTTATCTATGGTGTATGCGTATATATATAATATCTATATCTACATATGCATATGTAATTCATTTATAATACATGCACGGATATAGTAAATATACTTGCATAATAAAATATATGACATAAATATAATATGATGTTTTTCTGGCTTGGCCCTGAAGAAACTTCGTTCCCTTTCAATTCCCCCAGTGAGTACTGAGAATTTCCCAAGACATGTCTCCCAGCTGTACCATGGGTCATACATCTTGCTGACAAGACTTTTTTTTCCCATCTCTTGTAGTGGCTTAGTGTGGTAACATCTACCGTAGTTTCAATACCTAATGCAACAGTTATGGCGTTAATACCTACAAAGCTGTCCCTATCCCTGTTTCCAGCCAGTTACCACCACAGTCATTTCTGGTGCTCACCCATTTCTGGAGCAAAGCTCTGCACCCCCAATATCAAACATGAAGATGTGAGCAACAAGTACCTTGTCTTAGCACTGCTGGTTAGTAGGCCATCCCTGCAGAAGATTTTGGCACAAGTTCTTTGTGAAACAGTTGTGTTTATATTTCATTCTTCACTGAACAGTCTTAATCTCAGGCATATGTACTGGGGGCTGGGCTAGAAGGTAATTGAAATAACCTACACTGTTATAGTCACCATCACTGCTCCACTTTGATGCAGGCCCAAGGTCTTTGGATCACGCTTGTAAACTTGATTTCTTCTGCCCTCACAGTGGGCTTTCTCTCTGAAGTTTCATGTTTTATCATGTAACTAGAACCCCAGAAGACTCACTCTGCAGGTTTCCCCCCTATACAGACAAGGCTGAATCCTAAAATGGACAAACCTTAACCTCAAGTTCTGATCCTGTTATAAATATTTATGACACAATGTATCATAAAAGAAACTTTGCTAGCCAGAAAAATTCAGATGAAGAGAGATTGTGTTTACTGCTGCCATAACAAATACTTGAGAGCTACTTTAACATAAACTAAGTAGAGCATTTGATATCTATATTTTGAAAGGGGAGGGGACTCTAGCAGTTTGCAAAAATGAAAAAAAAAACATTAGTAGGGTCAACTCAGGTAACACAGTAACATAGTAACTCGTTACCCTCACATCCTGAAAATCTCTTATAAGGAGGGTAGAGACTGGGAAATCAGTCGAACCACAAATTCATCAGGAACCTCGAGACATTCTCCAATCAATCCAAGTCTACTTCATCCTGGATAGATAGTGTGATTAGAAAACAGTTGAAGTGATATAAGAGAGAGGATTCCAAGTAAAAAGACCCATAGACTTAGAGGTTAAATGTTACTGAAAATATAAAGAGCACAGAGAGGTAAGTCCTGACCTGTGCAGAAGGGTCTAGGTGGACCCTCTGATGCATGTTCCAGCTTCACTCTTTAGCACACCTCCCTGCATCCACATAACCGCACAAGATAGTTGCAAAAGCTCGGGATGAATAAACTCTGGGGAATTACGAGTGTTGCTGGGGCTTCTGAGAAGGATAGAGGATCCAGGGCAAGGATTGCCTCACCTTTCTTTGTGTGAGTGAAGCAGCTCATGTAGCATTACTAGAGATAAAGAGGGATATTTTTCAATGAGATATGACAGCCCAAAAGAAAGACATAATGGTAATAAATTGCTATGTATCCAAGAATATACCTCTAAATGATATAAAACAGAAAAGGACAGAAATAAAAAGGAAAGTGGATGAATCCTAGACCATGCTGGAAAGCTATTACATGCTTTCACCAAAAACTTGTAGAACTAGCTGACAAAAAAAAAAAATAAATAAATAAAAGCATAGAAGATACAAATAACACAATAAATAAAGCTTGATCTAACCCATATATTTTGAGCAATACAACAAACAACTGGAAAAATAGTGCAGGTGTTTAAGTACAGATGGGTTATTTACAAAATTCACTAAAAATTGATCATTGGCTAGTCCATTAAGTAAGCCACAGAAAAATTCAAAACATTGAAAGAATTTGAATTATGTTCTCTTACCCCACTGGAATTAAGGCGGAAATCTGTACCAAAAAGATAACCAGTAAGTGCCCCTACATTTGTTTATTTATTTTTGAATTTTGAAATTTATGAAATTAAGCAATGCATTTAAAAATAATCCATAGGGCGCCTGGGTGGCGCAGTCGGTTAAGCGTCCGACTTCAGCCAGGTCACGATCTCGCGGTCCGTGAGTTCGAGCCCCGCGTCAGGCTCTGGGCTGATGGCTCGGAGCCTGGAGCCTGTTTCCGATTCTGTGTCTCCCTCTCTCTCTGCCCCTCCCCCGTTCATGCTCTGTCTCTCTCTGTCCCAAAAATAAATAAAAAAAAAAAAAACGTTGAAAGAAAAAAAAAAAAATAATCCATGGATCATAGGGAATCCTAAGCAAATAAGTATTCTGAAACAAATGATTGGGAAACTATGACGTACGGGTCACAGTGATATTTTTAGTTTTGATTCAGCTGATGATTGCACTGGAAGATTCATGAAGTAGTACTCTTAAAACTCTTTCCTTTTCTCTTCTATATATTATATTTTTAAAAAATTGTACAAGGGTATATCTGCTTCAACTAGGTGATTCAACATTATTAAGAATACATCTTTGCATCTCTTAGAATCATCTTCTCTCCTACACCATGAGACATGACATTATAACTGAATGTTTATCTTTGGCAACCTCTGTGGATATAGAATGTGTGTCCCATCATCATAAACTTCTGGGACTGAGGTCTTTCTTGTCATAGGTCAGGCCCCAAATATATATGTATTTTAAGTTTATTTATTTATCTTGAGAGAGGGAAAGAGAGAGAAAATTAGAGGCAGAGAGAGAGGGAGAGAGAGAGAATCCAAAGCAGGCTCTACACTGTCAGCACAGAACCCAACGTGAGGCTCAATCCCATGGAATCATGAAATCAGGACTTGAACTGAAACCAACAGTTGGACACTTAATCGACTAAGCCATCCAGGCACCCCTCAGGCCCCAAATATAAATTTCATCTTCTTCCTCCTGACTTTGGAATGTAGATGTAGGTGAAGAGTTTCTAGAAGTTTTCATTCTTAACCCCTTTTTCTTCCCCAAAACTTCATGATGGAGATCATATACTTTCTGCCATGTTTTAAATTATGTTCGTATTTAATTATCTGTGTATACCTAATTTATTTTCTTACATTATGATGTAGTACAGCTCCATGAGCAAAAACCCATTGCTGTCAGACAGCCCTGGTTAAAAATCTCACCTGTGTATTTTTTTTAACTGTATGATATAGGGAAACTTACTTAAGCTCACTGGGACTCAATTTTCTCATTTCAAAATAAAAGTAACAATGCTTACTCTGTAATTTACAGTAAGGAATAGAGTAAAATAACCTATGAACAATGCTTTGTATTGAATTTGTCTCTTAGAATACTAATTCCATTCCCCTCATAAATTATTTTTTGAATCAAAGTGGTCAATGGAAAAATATCTTTTATGTAATAGAGAAATTAATATCTTTCTTTTTCTTTGCAAGAGTATAGAATATTTAGAGGGCATTGGTATTTTTAGGATGAAAAATGTAGAGTGAATTAAACTCATTAATTTTCCATATATTCTCTGAAATTATTTTTTATAATATCTTGCTTGTCAAATAAGAGATTCATATAAAAAGCCTCATAAGAAATTCCAATAGGAAACAAAATGTATTAAAAGTATTATTAGCTCTTTAATGGGACTCCAATTTCAACATTTATGTAAAGATTTTTCCTTTTAGTGTGGCTGCAGTTTCATTAAAATCTAAATTAAAAGAAGAGAAGAGATGCTTTTCTTAAAATGACCAAATCTGTATATTTTTCCCCCAAAAGTATCAGAGATGGGAAAAAGCTAGTGGAAGCACACAAGGCTTTTAAGGTTCATGGTCAGACCCAGTGAACCATTGTCATCCTTGCCTTCATGCCATCAACCAAAGGCAGTCAAAGAGCAAGGGGATCACGAATGCACAGTCACCCCCACTGAGGTTGCTGGTTGGGGGGGGAGGGTGAAGCAACAGTTTAAAGCACATAGGTACCATACATTCATGTAAGGTTAATTAGCATATAACTAATTTTGGGCTTAACCAAACACAAAATGTCATTAATTCATGTTTTTATTCACTCATTAATGCAGTCAACGACCAAATAAGTATTTAAGGGACATCAGGGACTTCTGTGAAGTTAGCCTAGTCACTGACCCTGGCTTTAAAAACATTAGAATTATCACTTCATTTGTTCATGTATTCAGCAAAAACTTCTTGAACTTCTATTAGATGTCAAGCTATTTGGCAAATGATTCCCAAAATTTAGCTATCTCTTTTACCCAACAATTCTCTGTACTGGATAAAATAATTCAGTGACTTAGATGTATCATATACAAATAATTATTCCTGGAGAGTTCACCAAGATTCTATATTAAATAAAAGTAGATGCCCACTTTTTGGGTCACCTGGGTGGCTCAGTCCGTGAAGCGTTGGACGTCAGCTTAGGTCATGATCTCATGGTTTGTGGGTTCGAGCCCTGCATCAGGCTCTCCACTGACAGTGTGGAGCCTGTTTCAGATCCTCTCTCTCTTTCTCTCTCTGTTCTTCTCCCACGTGCTCACTCTCAAAAATAAATAAACATTTAAAAAAATAAATAAGAGTAAACACTTTTTAATAGATGATTTCTGAGATTATAAACGTAGAAAAGATTGGTAAGATCTCTTTGTAAAGAATTTTGGGCTAATATTTTTATGGCAATATTTTTTGCCAGATGTTGCCAACTGTTGGCCTACTGAACATATTCAGCCACAGATGAATTTTGTTTGGCCAGCATAGAGGTTACACATTCTTGCATTTGAATATATACAGGTGTGGCACATACCCTCTGGTTCATCACATCACCCTCTACTTCTATACTAAGGACTCAGTCTACCCGTACATTGGTTAACCTTTCATGGCCCTGCAGCATTTGATTTTATAAACTGTGCTCAGTGGCATATAACATTGGAGCACTGGTTACCATTCACACATGCATTTGAACAGTTCCAAAACTAGTGAGAAAGACTTAAGTCTTGTAAGTATTATGTGAGATGACCCATTTATTCAGGCACGTTAAGCAAAAACATGTAATATCTGCACTTCAGATGGGGAATATAAACTAAGTAAGCAATCGAGGTATCTGTCTGAGTTAAAAACCAAAGGCAAATATGACAGTTATTGCCCTCACTGAGCTCACTTTTTAAGAGGCAATCAACAAACTATTTTTGATAAACCAGGACAAAGCTTCCACATGGATGCAATGATACCTGGACTGAGTCTTGAAGGCAAATAGTTTGTTTTGTAGGTGAATATGGAGAAGAGGGTATTTCAGGTCCAGGGAAACATACAAGACAACAATCACACACACGACTTCCTGGGTGAAAATTAAGTACATTTGAGCCCCTGAGACCAAATGATGAAGGGCCTTTGTCACCAAGGCATGCCCCCCAGCCTGCTATTAACCCACTGATCAGTCATCTATATTTGGACAGTTCTGTATCTCCATAATAGCTATTGCTAATCGCCTATCCCCTATCCACTCTGCCCTTCTTTCTTACCCAATTCTACTTGGAAGAAGGCGATACGTGTAAAAAATCTTGATTTTCCTACATGCCATCTTGCAGTTAGGTTTGGCCATAAGGCCCTCATTCTGGGAACCAAAATGTCAGTGAAAGTTTTGGTTAGGGCCTTTAGGAAAGCCATTGCCTTCCAGATAAAGAGACACAGACTGACATGTGTCTTTTCCCCTTTCCTCTTTGTTTTTACCCTTCCTCCTACCTGAAACATGGACATAAAGCCTGCATTGTTGTTGTCATCATGAGAGCATAGAGCTAAAGGCCACCTGCTAATAGCGGTGGGACAGAAAAACAAAATAGAAGGCTTCTAGGTCTCATTATGGAGTCATGGAACCATTGCATCAGCCTTCAACTACCTGTTTCTGAATTTTTTTCCTTGTGAGGCAAAAATAAACCTACTACTTGTTTAAACCACATCTGGTCAGGTTTTCTGTTTCTTGCAACCAGATGCAGTCTTGACTGATATACCATGAAGCCAGATCACAAACACTGGGAATCTATAATGCTGTGCTCAGAATTGGGATGATTTCTACTTGTAGGAGATGCAAAAATAACAAGGATGTGGTCTTTGATCCTCTCTAAAGTATGCTCAATAAAGGAAACTTGTGCTTCTATACTGAATACTGTGTTTGTGAGCCAGTAATCCAAGTACCTGAAGACATTCACTAATCTTCCATGGAACGTTCATTCATATAGTCATGTACACACCTACTATCCCAATTAGTTTAATATTCCTCATAACAGCACTTTGCTTGAAGAGAGAATCTGGACACGGGATCCTGGATTGCTCAGTCAGTTAAGCACCTGATTCATGATTTTGGCTGAGGTCATGATCTCATGGTTTGTGAGTTCGAGCCCCGCCTTGGGCTCCTAACTAACAGTACAGAGTCTGCTTGGGATTCTCTCTTTCTCTCTCTCCCTCTCTCTCTCTCTCAAGATAAATAAACTTTGAGAGAGGAGAGAGAATCTGGATATACTGAGATGTCCTTATTTAAGTAACAGCTTATATGTTAATAGCCTTGTATAAGATATGTTCTTATGGTGCATGTTTGATGTGGGGTGTTGGTAGCGGGATAGGTAAGAAGAGCCTCTCATGGAGAGGTGAGGATCGACACCACAAGAGAGACATTCCAAAGGAGTAAGACTTCAAAATATATTCATTTTCAGGAAGGCTATTCTTTTTCTCTGAAATATAAAAGAATATGTTTGGGGCGGGTTCTTATGTGTACATTAGCCTTTGACATGGAGTGGAAAAAATGACTGGCATTTCTCTCCAAGTAAATCTGCTTCTTTTTCTCCCAAGAATCAGTATCGCATCTATTCAATGACTTCCTGTGTGGAAGAAATGATAGGAGATTTTCTTCTTCAGTTGGAAGGAAAACTTTTGCTCTCTGTAACCCAGACCCCCGGGGAATGTACTGGGCCTTGGTGCCGGTTTGGTTAAATCACATACTCGGATCCTACAGCAGGGAACACTAATGCCAGCATGAACAACTGTGCACCTCCTCAAAGTTGAAACATTCTCATTTTCTCTGCTAGGAATGACCATTTTCAGAAAAAAAACAAGAAACGGCCATGGTCTGATAAAAAATAGGTTTTCTGAATGGGAATGAAGTCATGAGAGCCTTTTTTTCTATGATAAGTTACTTTCTCTTTTATAGACAATTTTTTGTTGACTCTGTGGTAATCTAAGTTTACTGCAAAATTCCACGTGTTTATGATTTTCTTAAAGATCAGGCTGTGTTCAAGTCTCATGCCACTGAACTGTGACTGTTTAAACATAAAGTGTTTGGGCTTGTTAAATGTGTTGATTTACCAAGGAACGCTGCTTTATATCTCATGAGAAACTTTTTATTGGAATAATGAGAAATAGAAAAACAAGGTTCCCAAAGTAGAAGTGGTTTTGACGTCATCTAATTTGACTTATAAAATAAGTTTTGAATAATTCCCATGGGTTCCTGAATGATAGTTTTCTATGTTATTTCAAGGTGAGATTGTTTTTTTTTTAATTTTTGTTATTTTTTTCTTTAGATTTACATCCAAATTAGTTAGTATATAGTGCAACAATGATTTCAGGAGTTGATTCCTTAGTGCCCCTTACCCATTTAGCCCATCCCCCCTCCCACAACTCCTCCAGTAGCCCTCAGTTTGTCTCCATATTTATGAGTCTCTCATGTTTCTCTTAAGTTTTGTCCCCTTCCCTGTTTTTATATTATTTTTGTTTTCCTTCCCTTATGTTCATCTGTTTTGTCTCTTAAAGTCCTCATATGAGTGAAGTCATATGATTTTTGTCTTTCTCTGACTGACTAATTTCACTTAGCCTAATACCCTCCAGTTCCATCCACATAGTTGCAAATGGCAAGATTTCATTCTTTTCGATTGCCAAGTAATACTCCATTGTATTATATATATATATGTATACATATACATATGTATACATATATATGTGTATATATATATACATATACATATGTATACATATATATGTGTATATATATATATATATGTATACACACACATATATATATATACACATATATATATATATATATATATATATATATGTATGTATACCACATCTTTATCCATTCATCCATCGATGGACATTTGGGCTCTTTCCATGCTTTGGCTATTATTGATAGTACTGCTATAAACATTGGGGTGCATGTGTCTCTTTGAAACAGCACACCTGTATCCCATGGATAAATGCCTAGTAGTGCATTGCTCGGTTGTAGGGTAGTTCTATTTTTAGTTTCTTGAGGAACCTCCATACCGTTTTCCAGAATGGCTGCACCAGCTTGCATTCCCGTCAACAATGCAAAAGAGATCCTCTTTCTCCTCATCCTCACCAACATCTGTTGTTGCCTGAGTTGTTAATGTTAGCCATTCTGACAGGTGTGAGGAGGTATCTTATTGTGGTTTTGATTTGTATTTCCCTGATGAT
Source organism: Neofelis nebulosa (assembly GCF_028018385.1). Lineage (NCBI taxonomy): Eukaryota > Metazoa > Chordata > Mammalia > Carnivora > Felidae > Neofelis > Neofelis nebulosa. The sequence goes on along the minus strand of NC_080783.1, from coordinate 101,299,698 downwards.
GAGTGCTGTTGAGCATTTTTTCATGTGTCAGTTGTCATCTGGATGTCTTCTTTGGAGAAGTGTCTGTTCATGTCTTTTGCCCATTTCTTCACCAGATTATTTGTTTTTTGGGTGTTGAGTTTGATAAGCTCTTTATAGATTTTGGATACTAACCCTTTATCTGATATGTCATTTGCAAATATCTTCTCCCATTCTGTCAGTTGCCTTTTAGTTTGGCTGATTGTTTCCTTCGTTGTGCAAAAGCTTTTTATTTTGATAAGGTTCCAGGAGTTCACTTTTCTTTTCCTTGCCTCTGGAGACATGTTGAGTAAGAAGTTGTTGTGGCCAAGATTAAAGAGGTTTTTGCTTGCTTTCTCCTCGATAATTTTGATGGCTTCCTGTGTTACATTAAGGTCTTTCATCCATTTTGAGTTTATTGTTGTGAATGGTGTAAGAAAGTGGTCCAGGTTCATTTTTCTGCATGTTGCTGTCCAGTTTTCCCAGCACCACTTGCTGAAGAGACTGTCTTTATTCCACTGGATATTCTTTCCTGCTTTGTCAAAGATTAGTTGCACATACGTTTGTGGGTCCATTTCTGGGTTCTCTATTCTGTTCCATTGATCTGAGTGTCTGTTCTTGTGCCAGTACCATACTGTCTTGAAGTTTTGTAGTATAGCTTGAAGTCTGGGATTGTGATGCCTCCTGCTTTGGTTTTCTTTTTCAAGATTGCTTTGGCTATTCAGGGTCTTTTCTGGTTCCATACAAATTTTAGGATTATTTATTCTAGCTCTGTGAAGAATGCTGGTGTTATTTTGATAGGGATTGCATTGAATATGTAGAATGCTTTGGTAGTGTCGACACTTTAACAATTTTTGCTCTTCCTATCCAGGAGCATGGAATGTTTTTCCATTTTTTTGTGTCTTCTTCAATTTCTTTCATAAGCTTTCTATAGTTTTCAGTGTATAGATTTTTCACCTCTTTGGTTAGATTTGTTCCTCAGTATTTTATGGTTTTGGGTACAACTGTAAATATGATTGATTCCTTGATTTCTCTTTCTGTCACTTCATTGTTGGTGTATTGGAATACAACCGATTTCTGTGCGTTGATTTTATATCCTGCAACTTTGCTGAATTCATGAATCAATGGTAGCAGTTTTTTGGTGGAATCTTTTGGGTTTTCCATCAAAGTGAGAATGTTTTAACCCTAAGAGTGTTTTGAACAAAATATTTTCATCTAAATAATATGAACCCCAATAAATGTCATCTAGAACGTTTTATCCAGAGATTTCATTAATCCTTTTGATTTCATTGGTCAGTTTTCTCTTCATCATAGTCAAAAGATTTCCATTTATTTTTATCTTACTGAAAATATTTTCACTTGTACAAATACTTTCTCAATTAAGTTGGTAATAAAACGCAATTCATTAACTAATTTTCTTGACCAAAATAAATTTTTATTCATCAATTCTGATATAACCTTTTGTGACCTTTATTTCCACCAATTCTAATTTTCCTGAGTCAAAAATGGGATGTATTTGGTTCTTAGCATGAGGAATTTGTGAGTCAGATCAAAGAAAGACAGATATGAGAAGGAGAGAGGACAAGTAAGACAAGAAAGGTGAGGACAGAAAGAGAAGTGAGAAGAACATAAGAATGAAAAATGGTCTGTTAGACATCAACATGAGAGGAAGCATGTGGTGTTGACACAAACCAGAGAGCCAAGAAATCATGTTGGCCATATCCTAGATGGTGGCCTAAACTCAGGTTCTTCTTCTGACTGAATTCAACTCTACCCTAAGAAGGTGAGATTTGGTATGCCCTTCCCCTGCAGGGCTCTACCTTCCATCAGCCTACCCACTATGAGCTAATACCCAGCCATCTGGCTAGTTGATGGACCTAGGGCCAAACAGGGTTTCCACTTTGGCTCTGACATCCTGCACCACCAAAGTTCAGCTTGTGTTCGAGTGTTCATGTATTTTTTTTTTTTTACTGTCCGCCTCCACTTGAGCTATCATTTTATATTTGAGTGGAAGACAGATGGAGCCCTGAGAGTGAACTTTCAAGCCATCCCAAGTATGAGACAAGTCAGGATCACATTTTAATGAATGAATGAGCACATATACACTACACATTGCCATCATCATATTAGTCACCTGCAGGTACTTAAGTTTATATTTGGCGATTGGAAGCATTCAGCACTCTTTAACCACCTTTTTTATTTATTTTGGAATTTGTTTCTTTTATAATCATATTTCTTCATCTTGTTCAATACTTGGAATTAAATGAATATTCTTTCTATAAGACTTTATTATCAATAGGGATACACGCTAGATAAATAACACTCTTAAGTTGAACTATTTCAATCTACAATTCAGTAATATTGACTGAGTACCTACAAAATATCAAGCCCTCTAGTTGTTTACAAAGATTTGGAAAGCTTACAAATTATTTGGCACTTTAAGTTACTTACAAATGCACTTTTTATTTGCTTGACAATGCTATTCATTTTCCCATAAAAGGATGATTTATGCTGGCTTTCATTTTTACATTATCTATGGACTCCAGTCAAATGCCAATGTCACCCACCAGTTTCTGGGGATTGTGAAATCTACCCTTTGAGAGTTATTTCTTTAATTGGAGTGATAGAGTCTGGAACTGCTCCCGTGCCTTGGCTCATAACCCCAGGGTGTCCTTAAATGTTATGTTGTCATCAATTATCCAAAACAGAGCCATTATAGTCTATCCAAATCATCAAGAGATGGATGAGCTTGCCACTGAGAGAACAGTGAAGGCAGCTGCAGGTTGAGATGCTGGCCAATATATATAATATGTGTTTCCCAGGACATGAGAGGAAGAAACAGACTGTGATCCAAAATCATGGCAAATATAGGTAAGGCTTTGTTGCACAAAATGTGTTTCTGAAGCTTAAGACCTTTTCTCTGGCCATCGCAGTGGACCAGAGAGAACTAGAAGTTAAATCAGACATTCAGGGGCGCCTGGGTAGCTCAGTCGGTTAAGCGTCCGACTTCAGCTCAGGTCACGATCTCGCGGTCCGTGAGTTTGAGCCCCGCGTCAGGCTCTGGGCTGATGGCTCAGAGCCTGGAGCCTGCTTCCGATTCTGTGTCTTCCACTCTCTCTGCCCCTTCCCCGTGCATGCTCTGTCTCTCTCTGTCTCAAAAATAAATAAACGTTAAAAAAAATTAAAAAAAAAATCAGACATTCAGATTTTCATTTTGGTAGTAACTCTTTTTCTTCTAATTCAACAAATATCTATTATGTACCCACTATGGGCTTGGCGCAATGCAAGTGCTAGTGATACAATTAAGCTCAAGAAACTTAAATTCTTGGTACTTAATTGAGTAATGATATGAACAATGATTGGGGTATAATTGTGATGAGTGCTACACAGAAGAAGCAAAACATAGGAAAATGCCTACCCTGAGAAAGTCTAACTCGGTTAGAAGTTGGGAGAAATCTAGAAATGTTTTCCTGCAGAAATAAATTTAAACTGAAACTTGAAAGAGTCAGTTAAAGACAGGCAGGTAAGGACAAGATACAAAGGAGCATAAAAAGTGCCAGGCAGAACAGCATGTAAGAATGTTCTCACAGAGGTGGTTGGCACACCCAGAACATACACGGTCTGTAGGCCATGAGTTACTTATATTACTGGGCATAAATGACCTCTTCCATGAACTACCATGATAGAGATACTTTTCTTAGACTGACATAGTAAAAAAGAATGAGTTTGTTTAAAATATCTAGTGCACACACATACACATACACATGGGGAAAGACGGCAAAATACAGTCTGACCTGTGAAGCTGAATTCTGACCTGTGAGGCTGAATTTTATGTGAGCTGTAGAATTGTAGAACTAGGAATGGCCATGAAAATCATCCTAGATGACACTTTTTTTTTTTTTTTTTTTTTTAAATTTTTTTTTCCACGTTTTTTATTTATTTTTGGGACAGAGAGAGACAGAGCATGAACGGGGGAGGGGCAGAGAGAGAGGGAGACACAGAATCGGAAACAGGCTCCGAGCCATCAGCCCAGAGCCTGACGCGGGGCTCGAACTCACGGACCGCGAGATCGTGACCTGGCTGAAGTCGGACGCTTAACCGACTGCGCCACCCAGGCGCCCCCTAGATGACACTTTATAGATGATGTCAACAAGATCAGAGTTTGTTATTTACCCAGGATTGCAACATTGCTTAAAGGCAGAGCTAAGAATGTGTTTTCTGATCCTGAATTCATTGCTTTTTTTCTTAGACAGTGAGTTTTAAAATAAATTATTGGTTCATATCACATATTACACCAGATTACATATTAACTATTGAAGTCAGAATTTGAACGCAGACCTGCCTAATAGCAAAACCCATGTTATTTATACCAAATCATAGTGATACTTGGTAAATGAATGAACCAAATTATATAAACGAATGAGTGAATAAACATGTGAAGCTTGTAAAAAGAATACAAGAATAAAAGAATAAAATAAATAAATAAATAAAAGAATAAAAGAATACAAGCAGTATTTTTTTAATGTATGTTTATTTAGTTTTGAGTGAAAGAGAGCATGAGCAGGGAAGGGGCAGAGAGAGAGGGAGACAGAATCCCAAGCAGGCTCCATACTGTCAGCACAGAGCCGGATGCGGGACTCGAATTCACAAACTGTGAGATCATGACCTGAGATGAAACCAAGAGTTGGATGCTTAAACAACTAAGCCACCCAGGTGTTTTAACAAGCAATATTTTGAATTAGGCAGTGTTTTGATTGAATGCACAGTAATGGTTTTGAGAAGAATATTTTTATCCTTCAGGAATTTTTTTTTTCCTTTAGAGAGAGAGAGAAGGAGAGTGCCAGCAGGGGAGAGGCAGAGAGAGAGAAGCAGAGAGAGAATCCCAAGCAGGCTCCACAACCAGCACAGAGCCCCCTGTGGGGCTGGGTCTTAAGACTGTGAGATCATGACCTGAGCTGAAAGCAAGAGTCAGAAATTTATCTGACTGAACACCCAGGCATCCCTCGTTCAAGAGTTTTTAAAAACAGAATCCAACTCTGGAATAGGAGATAAAAGGTGCGGGGTTGTTGTAAGAACCTAAATTGGAAGGAGCCTTGGCAAATAAAGAATTCCAGAGTTTGGCAGCAAGAGCGCTGGGGTCAGGATTGTGCTGTCACCTTCAACATGGACTCTGTGGTGATAGAGGACACATTCCAGCCATCAACCCATCTCTGTAGTGCCTGCTGTCGATTCTAGATTGCTTCCTGGGAATGTCTAATTGGCTGAGCAAGGGTCAAATGCTTCTGCCAGGGAATGAGGAGTCAAAAGTACCCCCACTTTCAATTTCCAATGAGGGAGGTAAGATATTATGTCCCTCTAATATTGTAAGCAATGAGGATTTTTATAAAATAGGAAAGGAAATTAGACATTTGAACACCAAAATAATAAAATATTTCACTACAGCACTTTTTCTGAATAGTGATGAGAGTAGGAAGTAAAAAATAAGTTTAAGTCAACTAATACTTTGAATTTGTCTTAGATGAGTTTTCAGTCGTACTACGAGAAAGACGAAGATTAATTCTAAACAGCTAAAAGCAAGAGAGGAAAATAAATCAGTATCAAAGTTAGTAATTCTAAAGCCACATTGAAATGAAAGCAAGGAATTAAATATGCAAATGCCCATTTTTATTTGAAAGATAGCAGTTTTAGGGTGCATCCGCTGACCTATCACAGGAGAATATAGAAATATTAGGGAGAAAAGAGCAAAAACTAAAGACTTTATGTATATATATATATATATATATATATAGAGAGAGAGAGAGAGAGTTACATAGATATAGATATATGGAGATAGAATTAATTACAGCTTTATTTTAGAGGCAGTAAAGAACAGTAAAGAGCACTCAAATGAAATTATTCACACTGTGAGAATGTATAGTAAAAATATCCATCACACTGTTTAGAAAATAAGCCCAAACAAATGAACATTCACGCCCAGATAAAATGAGTTGTTTTTTGGTTTGTATTTATCTGTTTATTTAGTTTACAAAGGCTTGAAGCTTTGTTTCTGTAATCTATTTGGACAGAATAACAGTTCCAACATATGGGAAAAAACAGTGCATTTTTATCATTATACACAGGCACATGTATTCATAAGAAGGGATTTTGTAATAATTGGCTGGAATGAGGGTTGTAGTATTTGTGGGTCTCATCTTTCCTTCATTCCATATCCTTTGTCACTACCAATAGCAAAAACCTATTGATTCAATTCTTTGTATTTCAGTGACGCACTTAGACAAGGAGGTCTCCAGATCACACTATCCTTACAGGTCACAGAATGCTATTCTCATCGTTTTAGAGGATTTGAATGAATGCCAAAGGTTTTGGGTGTTTCCCGCATGCAAATTTCTAGAGAGAAATGCCTTCATAAAGAAAGCAGGCAATTCTGGGTACCATCTGAACTTTTCCATGCTCCATGCAGCTTTTCCTGAATGCCATATTTCTTCCTCTCCAAGACTTTAACAAACTAACAATTGAAGATGTACAGACCACTAAAGAGAGACAGGATAAAGGGCATCTGGATGGCTCTGTTGGTTAAGTGTCCAACTTTGGCTCAGGTCATGATCTTGTGGTTCATGGGTTTGTGCCCCATGTTGGGCTCTGTGCTGACAGCTCAGAGCCTGGAGTCTGCTTCGGATTCTGTGTCTCCCTCTCTCTTTGCCCTTCCCCCATTCATGCTCTAGCTCTCTTTCTCTCTCCAAAATAAACATTTTTTAAAAATTTAAAAAAAAACACTAACAACACATACTGAAGTCTTAACGTGGTACCAAGTGAACATCATCTACAGATGCACTCATTTAATCTTTACAAAGACCCTATAAAATAGACACTATTGCCCCAAGTTTCTTCGAGAGTAGGAAAATGAAGCCCAAGGAGGTTAGCTAAGTAACTAAACAGCTCACTATTACACAGCTCCTAAGTGGAGGGTTTAAACACAGGCTCTTCAAGGCCCAAGTCCATCCTCCTAACTCCTTCTCCTTTGGCTGCCAAACTGTGACTTTTTCTTTTCTTTTCTTTTTTTTCCTTTCCCCTTTTTTTTTTTTTTTTTAATCCGTCTTCAGCCATGGAGCATGCTCTTGTCACATGTATTTTGTGCCTCCTCCACTTGTGTTTCAGCATTTGGACTTTCAGTTCGGTTGGAAAATAATCAAATAGAGAAGCTTTGTGTGTTAAGCATGTATGGGAGCATTTGCATCAGCTATGAACATTTTGTCCCTTCACCTGAAGTAAGGTAGGTTTGGGGGTTTGGGGGTGCCTCTCTTGAGTTGCCAAATAGGGTAAAGTTCATAAAATGGTAGTGACCAAAAGCATTAGTTTGTTTGGGGTCCCTTTTAAATTCCTATCCTGCTAATGTTTTTTAGATTCTCCTTTGTGTTGTGCACATCCCCTGCTGCAGGTGAACCGTAGCTCTTTCTGTTCCGCTCTTACTAGTAGCTATTTCATGAGTCCTTACGGTGTTACTCATGATCCATGTAAATATCATATAATTTTAAATATTTATAATTACGTACCCCTTGCAGAATCTGATGAGTTCTACAAAAATCATCTTCCGACTACTATCAAATTAACACAGTCACATAAAATATTCAAAATCTAAATTTAGTATCCAGAGATAAAGATTCCTGCACGGTGGCATGAAAAGATCAAAATATGCTCTCCCCAAAATATAAAAGTGGGGGGAAATGATAAAAAAAAAACCACTTCAGAGCTCTGGAAGTCAACCAAAATAAACAACAAATGGAGAAGCACTTATTCATAAGAAGCGATTGGTACCTGTAAGGACAATGGGAGACACAGCCCTTTTTTTCTGGGGCTGCTCTTATCCCTTTTGCCCAGTTCAGGTGAAGGTTTTTCCAGGGCTCATCTGGCCCTGAAACATAGTCGTCATGTGGCCAGAGGGGCTGACTTGATTTGGCATAAAGGCCAAAATCTATGGTCACATTATTAGTAGAAGTTACAATTTGGGGAGAAAACAAACTGAGAAATCTGCTTCTCTGTTATAGAAGGTTGAGAAGAGGTTAATAAGCAATAAATTTAATGAAGAAGGCTGAGAAATTAGAGTTAAAGCAGGACCAGATGAGGTACTTATATTTCCCTGAGTGACTAGAGTAATAAGCACACATGCAAAGAACATCAAAAGGAAGCAACCAGAAAGTCCAAGTCTAGGCAGAGTTGAGAACTAGTTGAATTTTGAATGTATTCCACAGAGAGAGTTTTTCAGCAAAGGGAAAACTCCTTGTGGAATCCATGCGTTCGAGCACAACTTCTGCCTAAAATACTAATTGGCCACTAAGCCATAGAGACACAGTGGTATCCAGTAGGAAAGTAGAAATACATATTTTTAAAAAATGGAGTAGAGAGGCACCTGGGTGGCTCAGTTGGTAAAGCGTCTGACTCTTGGTTGCAGCTCAAGTCATGATCTTACGGTTCATGAGATCTGATTGAGATTCTCTCTCTCTCTCTCTCTCTCTCAAAAATAAATAAATAAACACTAAAAAAATGTTTTAAATGGAGTGGAGCCTCTAGATTTGAAAATTATACTAATTGAAATGCACATTTCACTAGATGGGTGCAACAAAATATTTAAATGGTAGAAAAGTAATCCATAAACTTGATGGTAGATGAGTAAATATGATTTAATGTGAAGGACAAATATTGATGATAAGTGAACAGAGCCTCAGAGACATGTGGGACATCATCAAACATATCAACACCCATGTAAAGGGAGTGGTACAAAAAGTAGTTGAGGAAATAATGACCAAAAACTTCTCAAATTTAATGAAAAACTTTATAGATCAAAGAGGTATAATAAACAAGTAGTCAGATATACACAGAATATCTAAATTTAGACATTTTATAAACATTTATTGTAGCAGTCAAACTTCAGCAAGATAAGAAAATGAGAAAATCTTGAACGCAGAGAAAAATGACGTATCATATACAGGGGAAATAACAATACAGTTAATGCCTAGCTTCTTATCATAAATGGTGGAGATTACAATGAAGCAGAATGACATATTCAAAAAAAAATGAAACAAAAACTCTCAACTAATAATTTTATATATGACAAAAATATCTTTCCAAAATAAAGCAATATATATTATATATATAAAGCAATACATATATATTATCATATGTATTTATATGTATTTATATATTTATGTATATTTACTGTAGTAGACAGACTTAACAAGAAATACTGAAGGAATACGTTTAGTCTAAAAAAAATTACACTGAACAGTAACTTGAATCTAGGAAAAGAAATGAAAGTCATCAGAAATTGTGGGTATGTATATAAGTATAAAATATAGTACTTAATTTTTAAATTTTTCTTATGAATTTGTCTTAAAATATATTTTATAAAACAAGAAATATGCCATTCAATTTTTGGGTTTATGACATATATAGATGTATGATACATATCCATAAGACCACAAAGGAAAGGAGAGGAAATGGATAATTATTAGAGCAAATTTACTGTACATTATTGGAATTACATAATTATTAATCTGAATTAGTTTATGATAAATTAATATCTATATTATAATATTTAAAGCAAGTCTCAAGAAAATAACTTTAAAATATAGTTTAAAAACCGAGTGCAACTGGGGCATCTGGGTGGCTCAGTGGGTTGAGCATCTGACCCTTGATTTTGGCTCAGATTGTCATCCCAAAGTCATGGGATTGAGCCCCACATCAGGCTTCTCATTGAATGTGGAGCCTGTTAAGATTCTCTCTCTCTCTCTCTCTCTCTCTCTCTCGCTCTCTCTCTCTCAGCCCTTCCCCTGCTCACATGCACGTGCATGCATGCAGTCTCTGTCTCTCAAAAAAAAAAAAAAGTTAAAAATTGACTGAATTAAAACGGTACACCAAATATATTTATTTCATATAATGAACAAAAAGCGTCATTGATATGTTTCAATAAAGTAAAATAAAAGTCATATCTTTGGAAATAAAATCAGTATCAGTAAATTACCTTTATTCCTTTTTACCTACCCACTTTGATAAATTTTTTTGAGTAATCCAACGTAAACGTATTCATATGCATAGGCCTACCTTGCTGTTGTTTATGACCTTCTAAGATTAACTATGTCCTTCTAAGATTTTCCCTTATGTAAAGTGTTATTGTCAAGGTTATATTCTAAGCAATATATCAAAAAAATAAGTCATCCAGGCTTCTAGTGATTCTCAAAGACACAAGGACCAAAATAAGTTTCTAATACTCTCAGTGGTAAAGAACCAGCTTTACTTTTATTTTTAAATCTGCCACCAAGTGCTTTTATAAAATCTAATAAAATAAATTACTACAAAAAATGAAATTTTTAGGAAAACCAAAAACATGAGGCAATGTTTTTGTCAATGTGAGAATCAACACATTTCATCAAATTGCTGTCAAAACTTCTAAACACTCAGTTTCTATACTTAACACATTATGATGGTTAATTTTATGTGTCAATTTGACTCGGCCAAGGGATGTACAGATAGCGGATAAAACATTCTGTATGTCTGTGAGGGTATCTCTGGAGATTAGAATTTGCACGTGTGGACTGAATAAAGAAGTTTCACCCTCACCAACATGGGTAGGCATCATCCTATACGATGAGGGTCCGAATAGAACAGGTGAAGGATGGACACATTCCCTCTTTCTGCTTGAGCTGATCTTAAACTTCTCCTATGCTCTGGCATAGGGGTTCCTGGTTTCTAGATGGGAATTTCTACCATAGACCCCCAATTCTCAGACTTTTGGACTCATGCTTACAACCATCTGTTCCCTGGTTCTCAAGCTTTGAGACTGAGACTAAAATATACCACCTGATTCTTTCCCGATTCTCCAACTTGCAGATGGTGAAATGTGGAATTTCTCAGCCTTCACAATAGTGTGAACCAATTCTTATAATAAATATCCCATTTTAGTATCTACTTATCTGTCTATTATCTATCTATCTATCTATCTATCTCCTATTGGTTCTGATTCTCTGGAGAACTCTGACTAATGCAGTCTGAACATGAAGAGTTTAGGTAATGACATTAGGCCACAGAACATATTTTGAGTAGTTCTGCTCTAAAAGACCACCTTTAGTTTTGAGGGCAAAGAGTCTTTAACTGTGTGTTCAAAGAATGTTTATTTGAACTCCAGTAGTTATCCAGGTTTATGTTGCATAAGAATAGAGCAGATGGTCAATTGTATGATGTAACATCAAAGGCAGAGAGGGAGTTAGCCTGTTCCCCATTCTAATGCTTTCCAACTTGAATACTTAAAGTTTCTTCCTTTCTCGCATGAAAAATTTGTTCTTCTCAAAAGGTGAAAATGTAAGAGACACTTGAGCATGGTTAAAAGATCTGAAGGAACAAATTGCCTAGAGAGGAAACAAAGTTAGCCTGAGAATGCTGAAGGGGAAGAGGGAAACAGGAGATAGAAAATAAATTATCCTATTGAGAAGCATGTATATTCCCTAAAGAAGTTTGCTCGGGATGGTGATAAAATCCAAATTACCTTGACCTGGTAATGAGTTTCTTTAGCAGACTTTATTAGACCAAGCTATAGCCATATGTAAGGTTTAATCAAGGTGATAAGATGCTCTTACTTTATGAATGAACTCTGATGCCCTTTAACCTAGTTTAACAATAGTTAAACAATATCTTCTGAATTTGTGTAAGACAACTTTCTATACAGCCTTGCAAACACACATTCCTATTTGCTAGATAATAGCAGATAGAAAAATAAAAAGAAGATGGATTTTGGAAAGTAGTACAAATCAAATGGAAAGGAGGAAATTGTGCATAAGTGTAATTTATTTTTTAGACAACCTCGTGTGCTTTTTTAGATATAATCAGTTCCTAACACATTTCTGAATGGTGTCTTTTTCGCATATAAACTCCCTTTTAAACAGGGATGAGGAAAGCTAATGGTTTTCTTTATCAGTGCTAGAATTGGGTTATGATGCAAACATATATGCAAAAATTTGTAAATCACACAGAAAAAAGTGCGTATGTGTAGAAACTATTATGGTTGAGTTTTCTTCTGAAGCTGTGTTCTCAGTATATAAAACGTCTTTGTAAGTAATGTTTAAGGACAGACTAGTTCTTGTAGTTTTATGGAATATTACCACAAGGTCCCTTCCAGTTGTGGTCTATGATTCAATGTGAACAACATTCTGGTACAATAAAGGAATCAGAAGAGTCACTTTTCCTTTTAAGGGACCATATGATGCCACAAAAGAAATGACACTGGGAAAGTTAGTCCTGGCTTCAGAAGTTTGAAATGCATAAGTCCAAAGAATAAATTTATGGATTGGTGAAACTGAGTCGATATTCAATCTTGACACCATGGTCGTTGTCCTTTTTATATAATCTTATTTTTATAAGTATATACCTAACATTTTATAAGTCTAACTTATTTTTTAAGTATTTATCTAACATTTTATAAATCTAACTTATTTCTTAACTATTTATCTAACAATTGTGAGTAGAACCTGTTGATAGAATGATGCTGGGTCTGTGCTGCCCATTCTCTTGTTGGAATCTTAGTCACAGATTAAAATGTAGGAGAAAAGAATGTGTCTATATTATAGAATAACCAATATAAAATGGATTTCTCCGAAGTGGAACTTAACGCAGTTCAAATATGTAGTAGGTATTGAGTAAAATTTGTTGAATGAATGTGCAATAACTCATTGCTATTTGATCCAGAGATTCTCTCTCCATAGGCAGAAAATTCACTTTTTTTTAACATGGAAAACATTGTAAAAATTATTAATGTGATGTTTTTCCTCCTTGGTTTCTTTAAAATTTTTTAACATGTATTCATTTCTGAGAGACAGAGAGAGACAGAGCATGAGTGGGGGAGGGGCCAAGAGATGAGGAGACACAGAATCCAAAGCAGGCTCCAGGCTCCAGGCTCTGAGCTGTCAGCACAGAGCCAGAAGTGGGGCTCGAACTCATGAGCCATGAGATCATGACCTGAGCTGAAGTCAGATGCTTAAACAACTGAGCCACCCGGGTGGGCCCTCTCTCTTTGATTTCTTAAGCATGTATGTGATTTTCACCCTACTTGACTCATATTATCCAAATCCTGGGCTTGTGGAAAGGAGAGAAAAAATTAGGAATTTTAATATTCAACCTCTTACAGTAAAAAATGGGATTTTCAAGCAAGACTATAATGTTCAATTTAAGCTACTTTCTTGACAGAGGACTGCTTATATTTTATTTTTGGTTTTCCTCTTTAAGCATATTAATAGGACGTCAGACTAGATTTTACATGAGGAAAGATAAAAAGAAGAGAGCAAGTTAGATCCTCTCTTGAACTAAGGTATTTAGGAAAAAGAAAAGAAGGAAGGAGAATGAAAAAGCCAGATAAACATCAAACTCAGACAGAGAGCTGACTTAGGTACTAAGACAAGCACTGAGAAATTATTTACTGTGCTGCTGGAAGGTCATCTCATACACTCTCCTGTATCACCAGTCACATTGACCAGTGTGCTTAGGCAGAGAGAGTTGCAGCACTGAGCTGTCTTGATCGCTCTTGGTTCCCATGGAGTATGACTGTTGATTTGCTAGCTAATGACTTGCTGCGAGGGTACTCATGGAAGGACAAGGTGACCTCATCAGAGGATGTAGGTAAACATCCATGCTAGGGGACAAGAAAGAGGATGGACCAAGAACAAGCACCAATTAAAGCTGAGTTGAGGGGCGCCTGGGTGGCTCAGTCGGATGAGCGTCCAACTTGGCTCAGGTCATGATCTGGCGGCTTGTGAGTTCGAGCCCCAGGTCGGGCTTTATGCTGACAGCTCAGAGCATGGAGCTGGCTTCTGATTCTGTGTCTCCCTCTCTCTCTGCCCCTAACCCACTTGCATTCTGTCTCTGTCTCTCTCAAAAATAAATAAACATTAAAAAAAAATTTTTTAAAAAGCTGAGTTGAAGTGAAGTCAACAGAGTACCCCAAAACCATTGCTGAAGCCTAGAGAAATTAGACCATGAATAAACATCTCTCCACCTGTATCAGTAAGGCATGCTACAGCCAGAGATGCAAAAGAAATATAATTCTGGAGATCTAAGGATTGGCATAAGGTCAGAAAGCCCTTCCTTCCATGTCCTACTTTCCATGAAGCATATGGTGTTTGCCCTACCATACATTTAGATGTTGGGGAAAAGAGTCCAGGAGATGGGGAAGGTTAGTCCAAAGACTGCTCATATTTATGCAAGAAAGAAAACTCTCTTTAGGGGCGCCTGGGTGGCGCAGTCGGTTAAGCGTCCGACTTCAGCCAGGTCACGATCTCGCGGTCCGTGAGTTCGAGCCCCCCCGTCGGGCTCTGGGCTGATGGCTCGGAGCCTGGAGCCTGTTTCCGATTCTGTGTCTCCCTCTCCCTCTGCCCCTCCCCCGTTCATGCTCTGTCTCTCTCTGTCCCAAAAATAAATAAAAAATGTTGAAAAAAAATTAAAAAAAAGAAAACTCCCTTTAAGGAAGTTTAATGATCAAACTGGACTCAAATTTAGTCCAGCTTAGATATTTAGTAATTTTTTCCTATTAATTGGGGTGTGAGACCTTGTATGAAACAACATATTCAGTTTATTCAAAAATAAAGACATTAATTTTGAATATTAAAGTGGCATTGTTAGGTAAAATTTATTACTTGGAGACCCTTTCTCTCCCTACAATTTTAATTTAAAAATTAGAATTATCTCTCAAAAACAACAAATATTGACAAACCATGTTGTTTTTTCCCCTCAAATCAGTTAGTTTCTCTTTTGTTTTCTTTGTTGAATCTCCCAGAAGTCTTTAAAAACAGATACACAAATAAATAAGATAGAGTTCTGCCTTTCTTAGCAAGAGGTGGGGGATAGTTCTAGAAGCCCACCTTTATAGCACACTATAATAGCATGTGAAGTGTGACAGTGTGATTTATACAAAATGTCACAAGAATACCAAAGACAGAGTGACTCCCTGGATCAGGGCAAGTTTTGCAGCTGAAGTGCTATTTAACCTAAGCCTTGAAGAGCCAATAGTAATTGGCCAGTATGGGAAGAAGACAGAGGGATATCCCAAAGAACTTATTTAAAAGCCCAGAAGTGAACAAAAACTGGCCATGTTTGGGGACTCTGAGAGTTTGTTGTGACTCAAACATATTGAGCATGCACATAGAAGGGGAGAATGATTAGCTGTAAGGACAGAAGCAATGAGCCAGAAATACAAGCCTGTGTACAATTAAATATTGAATAGTGAGCCATCCGATATTCGAGTATTATGGGAGCCATGAGTATTATGGGAACGTAGAAAAAAAGAAAACTAATGACAACAGAGTGCTCAGTGAAGGCTTCATGAAGCAGATGTAATTTATTCAGATGCCCTCGGCGTTACAGTTCTCATGTTAACAGTATTCTTATTATGCCTCATGCTACCAATGGGCACCAGTCAATTAAAGCATCGGGACTGGAGGGAACAGCATGTAGACCTTCTGATTGAGATGTATGGCTGTTAGGCTGCCTGATCCAGCTGAAGGTATGGGGAAAAGACTAGTTTTTTCTGGAAGCTTTTCCTAAGGACTGCTCCTTAGGTACCATTTCCATTGGTGGTTAGGTGTTTCCTATAACAAGAATTTTGTAGGCAAAACTCAATGGGCTTCTATAATGTTCTTTATGAATATTCTGATGGATTTTGGATTGATTCAAGTGGTGATAATGTAAACTATGTTTCCTGAAAAAAGGTAACCACAGAACCCTTTCCTTGAACATTTCACAGGATTAACTTTCCACAGAATACATTTTAAGGAACACAGACACGGTTTGGCTGTTGACAAGAGAATCTAGCATGTCATTGGGCAATAAAGTAATTCAAAATATAGCCGGGTGCCCTAGCAGGGTGTGGAGGTCTGCATCAGGAAATACTTAAGTAGGAAATGTTTAGGTAGACAAGCAAGGAAATGTACAATGTACAAGGAAATTTTTATTAGGGATGCTTCACAGTATCATACCTGACCCAATGTACCTAAAGTATTCATTTCTTTTTTTTTTAATATTTTTTTCAACGTTTTTTTTTTATTTATTTTTGGGACTGAGAGAGACAGAGCATGAACGGGGGAGGGGCAGAGAGAGAGGGAGACACAGAATCGCAAACAGGCTCCAGGCTCCGAGCCATCAGCCCAGAGCCTGACGCGGGGCTCGAACTCACGGACCGCGAGATCGTGACCTGGCTGAAGTCGGACGCTTAACCGACTGCGCCACCCAGGCGCCCCTAAAGTATTCATTTCTATGGAAAACCTTTCTGTCTTTTATCTTGTCTCTGAAATGTACATTCAACCGTTTTGACTAGTTGCTCTTGAGTCTCTCCTTCCTTGTCCTTTGGTTTTCATCCCACATCACTACATCAAATTATTTCCTTTACAATATTTTTTAACCTTTTTTTTCTACTAAATTGTCTCCTACCAGAAGGTAAGTAAGCTTTTTGAGACCAAGTACTTTAAGATAAGATCACTGCTGTATCCTCAGTACCTAGCACATAGTAGGTCTCAATATTCACTGGAAGGATGGATGGATGGATGGATGAATAGATGGATGACTTAATTAATTAATCTGGGCATTTGGAAGCTCTTGAGAAATGGCGATTGTGCATTGTCTCATTGTCCTGTAAAAAACTACAAGTAAAATTCACCTTCCCATATTCTTGAGTTTTCTTTTCATTGAAATGTCTTTTAAACTGTCTCATTTCTGTACATGTTCGAAGATATTTTCACACAGAATTCAAGCAAATTGACACGGTTCTTGGATGGAAATTTTAATTCTTCTTCCTTTATAATTATACTTAGCATATGCTTCACACGTGTTCCTAATAGCTGAGAAATGCTGTCGTTTAGAGTGATTTTTAGTCTCCTGGTGTCTTCAATTAAAGGGAGCCTCCCATACCAGCTGCAGAGCCAATGATGACACTGTTGTTATAGTGTTATTTCTAATTATTTTAGCATATGTTGACCACAGAATATTTGTATTTTAAAAATCCATAATTAAATAATTAATCTAGGCAATGATCATAATGGCCGTTAACATAAAATAGGAGACATTATCTGCCTTCTCATATAAGTGTAAAGCTTCACTTATGAACAAGTGTTGCAAAAAAATTGTTTTTAATCTTGAATCAGATTAAGCCTCCAGCTCTGGTGACCAGTGTCCATTAAATACAGAGGACATAAATATATCACATGACCCCACATGCAAGCAATCAGTGAAATCTAGACTGTGGAAAAGTCTGGTCAACAACCAGTCCATTTTTTTTTTTCCAACAAATGAATTGCAAGACATAAAAGATGAAAAGAGGTACATTTAATGTGTGGACCTTGTTTTGATCCTAATTTAAAAAAATCAATGGCAAAAAGAAAATAAAACCAACAAAAAGCACTCTTATAAGAAAGTCCTAGAAAATTTAATACCTTATTATTTTCTAGAAAATGATCAAACTCACTTGAGGAGATCCAACTAAAGAGATTCATGTTACTGTATTAACCAATACACCTTTCATACAACTATTTTAAAACATCATTATGTATCCTTTCTGTGCTACCCAGGGAGAGAGCCACAAGGTGTTTTATGTTCATGTCATAACTTAAAGGAAAACTTTCACAGTGTCCAGAGACCTTTATGTCCTGCAAGTGAAGGAGGAGGGTGTCCTCAAATTCCCTGCAGCAGGAACCCATTTAGGTGGCACCAACCTTGACTTCCAAATAGAACAGTGCATCTACAAAAGGAAAAGTGATGGTATCTACATCATAAATCTGAAGAGAACCTGGGAGAAGCTTCTGCTGGCAGCTCGTGCCATTGTTGCCACTGAAAACCCAACTGATGTCAGTGTCATATCATCCAGGAATACTGGCCAGTGAGCTGTGCTGAAGTTTGCTGCTGCTACTAGAACCATTGTTATTGCTGGCCACGTTACTCCCAGAAATTCACTAGCAAGATCCAGGCAGCCTTTCCAGAGCTGAGTGGTTACTGATCCCAGGGCGGACCACCAGTCTCTCTCAGAGGCATCTTACGTTAACCTGCCTATCATTGCTCTGTGTAACACAGATTCTCCTCTGCCCTGTGTGGACATTGCCAGCCTTTGCAATAAGAAGGGAGTTCACTCTCTGGGTCTGATATGGCAGATGCTGGCCCAGGAAGTCCTATGCGTGCGTGGCACCATCCCCCTCGAGCATCCATGGGAGGTCGTGTGTGATCTCTACTTCTGCAGAGATCCTGAAGAGATTGAAAAGGAAGAGCAAACCGCTGCCGTAAAGGCTGTGACCAGGAGGAATTTCAGGGTGAATGAGCAGCTCCAGCTCCTGAGTTGACTGCTACCCAACCTGAAGTCCCGGACGGGTCTAACGGCCTGCAGGAGCCCTCTGCAGCGCCCTGCAGCGGTTCCCTACTGAAGTCTGGAGCACTCAGCTTGCCACTGAAGACTGGTCCACAGTTCCCACTGCTCAGACCACACTGAATGGGTAGGAACAACCATGGAGTGGTTTTAAGCTGCTCTCTACAAACGCAAACAAAATGGAAATAAGGTTGTCAGAAAATAGTTTCTAATAAATAAATAAATAAATAAATAAATCCACATATTATAAAACACATAGAATTGCAGGTTGCTGTATACAAAGACATATTACTAAAGGTCAAAATATTCTCAGGAAAGTTGAAAGTTCTGGGAGAAAAAAAAAGTTTTAATCTCATTTTTCAGCAATTTTATGGCTATCTTTATATGAATTTAAGAATTATTACCATTCCTCAGGAAAAATTCTTCTTTGTCTTCTGGGGTTTGATGGCAATGAATTTACCTAATCACTACCACCTGCCTTACTTATGACTCACAACTCAGGGCTAGATATGTCGTTGTAATTTCTTTCATGTATCAAATAAAAAAAAGTGCAGCCCCTAAACTTCCAGTGATTAGTGGGTGATCTTAGAATGTTCTTTCCAGTTTCGGAGGCTAAAGTTTTAGACCAGTGAATGAAGTAATGAGATGGGAGGTATCTAGAAAGCTTTGGGTAGACTCTTGCCTTTTGTAATCTGTAGAGGGGAGTGATTATTAGAGACAAATACATGCCAACCACAGTTAAATGTTCAACTTTATCTCAGTCACCACCTTCTCTACCTTCAAAACTTTTGTCAGAAGTAAAAGAACAGGGGCGCCTGGGTGGCTCAGTCGGTTGAGCTACCGACTTCGGCTCAGGTCATGATCTCACGGTTTGTGAGTTCGAGCCCTGCATCAGGCTCTGTGTTGACAGCTCAGAGCCTGGAGCCTGCTTCTGATTCTGTGTCTCCCTCCCTCTCTGCCCCTCCCCTGCTCATGCTCTGTCTCTCTCTGTCTCAGAAATAAATAAACATTAAAAAAAAAAATTTTTTTAAAAAGAAGTAAAAGAACAGATTTATAGAAAAGTCATCATTTTCTTCCTCTTTCTCTCTTTGCTATGTACACATATGTTATTGACGGGAAAAATACAGTGGCCGACATGAAGCAAGGGAGTGGAAAAAGTGAGCCAAAATTGAGAATATCCGTTTTCTGGATAGTCAAGTGTTAGCTGTTCTGATATTGAAATAGAAAGATCCTTATTCATTTCATTCTCTATGTATAATCCATATGTGTATGCACATATGTGTTATGGATGTGTATAAATAAATGCAAATCCATACACTCATCTATATATGTAAGACATACACAAATATTTATATACAGAGAGAGAGAGAGAGAGAGAGAGAGCGAGAGATGAAAGAGAATAAAATTCCAAAGAACATTTTTTTCTCCTTAGAGAGTAATGTACTGTATCTCTTCATTTCCTATATGTTTTCATAATGAATGTATGACTTACATTTTTCTGGATTTATGATACATTTCTAGAGATATAATTGCTATAACTTTACTTTTATAAAGAAAGATATTATTATAATACTAAGTGATTAGTATTATGTTATTAATAAAATAATCACATAAAATAGCATGGACAATAATATTAGAAGATTTTCTTTTTTTCCTCTTTACTGGAAAAATTATCATTAAGGAAGGTATAGGAGAAAAATAATCCCCTCTCCTTTGTTTTTTTATTTCTACATGTAGACATACCAAGACACATGAGCATAAATTTTAAATGACAATTTAAAACATGCTTCATATAAAAATATAAATAAAATAGAACATTCTTTCATATTTAAGATTATGAAAATATAGCATATTTAGAGCTTTGAGGGGGAGGGAAAAGAGGGCAGAAATTTCTTTTTTTTTTTTAATTTATTTATTTTGAGTGAGAGGGAGAAAGCAGAAGTGGGGTAGGGGTAGAGAGAGAATCCCAAGTAGGTTCCATACTGTCAGCACAGAACCCGACACAGGGCTTGAACACTCGAGCTGTGAGATTATGACCTGAGCTGAAGTCAGACGCTTAATCCACTGAGCCACCCAGGCGCCCGAGGGCAGATATTTCTAATGTGAATTCTAAGTTTCTTAAAATAGTAACTCCAGTGCTACTAGGCTGACATTTAGACCTATGCCCAGCATGTACAGGCTACTCATGATTATTTTTTAATGAATTAACTAAGTGACAAAAGAATGTCAGCCTGATAGGAGACAGGGGAGATAGAAAACCTGAAGATTTTTAAGGGAAAAATGGAGACAAAGTAGTAGAGTCAGAGGGTTTTTAGTAAAGGGATGGGAACTAACTCAGAAAATGTTTTCTCCCCTTATAAGTATAGATGCAATGTTAATGCTTTTCTTCCGTCCCTTGAGAGTACAGAGAAGTCTCAAAGGACTTTCCAGACCTACTACTGACAAGCTGATCTGCTGCAGGGCTCTTCTGCCTGCACGCCCTACACCTGTCCTTCTGAGTTTCATAAAATGGTCAGGACCGGGATTTCCAGGCTTACCGCCACAGTATATTACAAGAATCAACTCAGATGGATGTGTTGGCACTTCGAAGCAATAAAATTCCCCCAGTTATGGAATGTTTACTATTGTTACTATAATTGTTATTTTTAATAACATGTGCAGAAGTGGCTCAAACATTGTTCAAAATCAAACTCACGTCATTTCGATAGTCACAATAGTTGTGATCCTTTCATTTCCCCCCCCCCACCAAGTTAATCGCTAAATTGCTCATCACTACAGTGTATTTAGACCTGAATTTAAAACCCACCAACCCCCACAATAACAGCAAGCCCCTTCCCACTCTTGCCTAATAAATGTCAAATACCTATGCACTTCTCTAACGATACTTTACACGTAACCTATTATTCTATAGAGTTTTTTGTGTTTTAAGAAACTAATGTATTTCTGTAGAAGCATTTCAATTTTATTATGTTCTTTAGGTTTTAACTAGACCTCCGGAGAAACATCCAGACACATGAATTAAAAGAAAAAAGGTAGAGGCAGCGGGGACACTCTAAAGATTACATAATCTTTAGATTTCATTAGTCTTTGGAGTTGAGTATTTTACTGTGGACGTTCCAGATGGAGATTTTACCTGTAGCACTCATACATAAAATGCCACCCCGCAGGTTGAACTTACCAGAGCCCTCCGCTAGATCCAAACTTGATCAGGCATTTGGTGGCACAGGCTCTCAATATGGTAGCTATTAGCGGCATAAAAAGTATCATCAGCTTTTTATCCTGCTGTGGCTCCATGCTGACTTTTGTTTCTTAGTTTCCCTGAGTACAAAACAAATTGATAGGGTATTTTGCTTTGTTTTATCTCTGTAGACATCCCTTCATCTTCTTCCATTTTAATAGGCCAATCTCACTTTTCAATGCACATACGTTGTTCATTTGATTTTTGCTCATCAGTTCAGGTTGATGCTGATTAAGAACTTCCATTTGAAGTTTAGTGGTAGACCCAGGAATAAACAATAAGAACTCCTTGTCATTAAGGAGCCCAGGGTACAGAAGGAGATACCAATGTGTAATTAATTGCTTGTAATATGGCAGGATACATGGGCAATGGCTTAAAGAGTTGTAGAAGAGATATTGATAATTTCAATCTCGAAGTCACTTGTTATCTTTGACATGCCATCCAATTTCACAATAAAGTGTGGCTTATCTAGTATCCTGTCAATTATAATTTTCTGTGGGTTACTTTTTTTTTTTTTGTAGTTTTCCCAAACAAAATCAACTGATATCCCTCATAACGAACATGAAGCAGTCTAAGACAAAAAGAGTGCCTTCTGAACATTAAATGGCTTAATTAAGCCCTGGGTTATTTTGTTATTAAAATTTCTTATTTATTATATTCTGTTCCATTAAGAATTGAAATTGCTAATATGATATGTAAAATCAGTTTTCATAAGCCAGTTTGTCAAGGAGGAAACAGTTCTCTATTATGCTAGAGTTTACAGTTTCTCATGCATGGTGAGGATGTAGAAAATAATGACCATATACCAAAAATTATTCACTAGGCTTTAAGCTCTATTTAGTCTTATATCCTCCAGAATGAACTCATTCCAAGAAAAGAGAATATTTTGTATTAGTAATTGCAGAGAGCAGTAACACACTCTTGATTCTGTCATGTTTTGATATACAAAATTCTAACCCATCGAAATGAAATTTTCTTTGTTACCCATATATTTTGCTTCTTCGCATTCCTTAAAATTCAGGGCAAAAGAAAATAAAATAAACTATATCAAAGAAAGTTTCCGAAATCAAGTTTTCAAATGGGACTTTCTCTGTTGCCAGTTTTGATATTTGTACCGGGTTTCTGTTTTGTATTGTCTACTCTCCATCTCTGTTTTTTTTCTTCTGTCTCTGAGTTTAGGTTTTCTGTTTTCTACACTTTGCCTTCTCTTCTTGTCCACTTTTGGTTCCCAAAAGGAAGCCTGAACTAGCTCTGTTTTATGTCTGTTTGTGCTCTAGAATGAATCATCACCATATCGAGGAATTCATGAAAGTTGATCTTTTTTTTTTTTAACTATTTTTGTATTTTATGTTTATTTATTTATTTATTTTGAGAGAGAGAGAGGTGAGAGCAGGAAAGGGGCAGAGAGGGAGGGAGAGAGAGAATTCCAAGCAGTCTCTGATCTGTTAGTGCAGAGCCCAATCACAAACCATGAGATCATGACCTGAGCTGAAATCAAGAGTTCAGACGCTTAACCGACTAAGCCACCCATGCACCCTGAAAGTTGATTTTTTTTAGTTACCCAGGGATCTTTGTATTATCACCAGTGATTCAAACAGTATGGACAGCTCATTTCTAAAAAAATGGAGGTGTTGACAATCTTAAAAGAATATTTTTATTAAAGAGGATGGTGAAAGGATGGTGAAAGATGCAAAAGTCCAACTGCAATGGATTGTGTGGATCCCACCTCCTGAGACTGACCTCATGGAGTGGGATTCACAACCTATCTTTCTAACTAACAGCTAACCAACAAATTAACATCAAAACTCTTATCATTGCTTTCTTCCCATCATCTTCCTTTTGCCTGACTGTTCCTAAGCTTCTTGTTTCTGGTCAACAACAACAACAACAACAAAATTGTGCTGCTATGAAATGTGTAGTCAAATCAAAACAATACTCACCAAACTCGTCCAGGCCATCAATGTACCTTTCAAATCCTGTGTGATTCATATGGCATCGTCCTTCTTTGTTTTCAGTTCCCTCTATCCTCTCAACACTCTATATTCCAGCCACTTGAAATCCCCAATTTTTCTCACGTTCTCCTTCAATGCATGATATAATTTTTCCTTTCATTTAGTATGAGTCAAGTTCCAGTGCAAGGATATCAGATCCAAAATATGTGACAGCTAGCATACCGTGTTAGAAGTCCCTTCTTTGTGCTGTTTGAGATTCCCCTGGAAACATCTGCCACTCATCAGAAAATACAGTAAATTATTTGCTTATTTGTTCCTTTTCTCTGCTGGACTATGAATTCCTTGAAGACAGACACTGAGTCTTTTATCTTGATTTCTCTAGCCACTTTTCAGGGTTAGCAAAGTTTCTGATGCTGAAGCTATTCCTCTAAGGTAAATTGAATGCATTTGAATGTATCTGGAAGATGACTTAAAAAAACATTTAACTCAATGACAAGTGAGAATATTTTATACACCAAAATGTTGAAAACCCCATCTGCTAGTGTTTGGGCCCTAGCATTTTGTTGAAGGCAGTGTTGAATGCCCACAATACTGAATTCAAAACTAAAGCTCATGAAATTCGAATAAGGACATAAGATATGCCTGCAGATCAGTTTATATTCTGCTTTTGATTAAAATCACATATTTGAAAATTAATTTTTCTAACAACTGATTAAGAACTTCGACGGTAAAGTTCTACATCTCCCCAAAACAGGACACAAAGTAGTAAAACACAGTGGGTGCATGAAGTAGCAAATCGATTTCTAAACCCCTTCTACAAATGTGTCTTCAAAGAAGGTAGACACAGAAGGATCATTTCTCAGAAATCTAATTCCATCAAATATGACTTGGGATCTGTTTAATGTGAACTAATGATACTTAACCACTTACAAAAGTCAAGCCCAGTGCTTCATGCCTGAATTTTCAGGAATGAAGGAGTCAGCAGTATATTTATTATTGATGGGAAGCCATACTGTCAAGTCTTTTGAGGGGTTCTTAAATGATGAAAATCATTAAAGTCTACCTTCCAGTGAATGTGCTCATATACCATTTCGGATATAAGTGTGTTGCTTGGAGGCCACAAATAAACCTGACACTGCTTGTTTATGTAGTATTTGAGTAATGGAAGGCTACATTGCATATCTGGATGCTGTCACAAGCACAGAAGGAGAAAGAGGAAGAGGGTGGGAGAGGGTGAGGGGAAGGGCATGGGGGGAGAGAGAAGGAGGGAGAAACAAACAGAAAGAGAGAGAGAGAAAGTGAGAGAGAGAAAACGATGGCAGGGGCGGGGGGTTGTCCTGGGTGGCTCATCGGTTAAGCATCTAACTCTTGATTTCGGCTCAGGTCATGACCTCACGATTCATAAGATTGATCCCTGAGTGGGGCTATGAGCTGACAGCGTGGGACATGCTTGGGATTCTCTCTCTCCCTTCTCTCTCTCTCTCTCTCTCTCTCTCTCTCTCTGCCCCTCCGCCCTTCAGTCTCTCTCTCAAAATAAATAAACATTAAAAAAGCCAGAACTAAAAGGAAATACATTATTATATTCTGGAATAAGCAAAATATAGAACAAAAAATAAATCATTGATGGTCAGGGGCTGCTAATGGAGGAAACCCTTCATAAGAAAGTGGCATGGGGAAATGATGGAGGTGAAGGGATTCTTCCATATCCTGATTCTGGTGGTGGTAGAACTGTGGGATTTGTAAAAGTTTATAGAAATGAATATAAATAAGAATTAATATTTACACTTAACTTTTTTTTTTTTTTTTCAACTTTTTTTTTAATTTACTTTTGGGACAGAGAGAGACAGAGCATGAACGGGGGAGGGGCAGAGAGAGAGGGAGACACAGAATCGGAAACAGGCTCCAGGCTCCGAGCCATCAGCCCAGAGCCTGACGCGGGGCTCGAACTCACAGACCGCGAGATCGTGACCTGCCTGAAGTCGGACGCTTAACCGACTGCGCCACCCAGGCGCCCCTACACTTAACTTTTTAATTTTGAGGTGGTTGTAGATTGACATATAGCTGTAAAATAACACAGAGAGATCCTATATAACCATTCCGTTTTCTCCACTGGTAAAATCTTGCAAAACTGTAATGCAATACCACCAACAGGATACTGAGAGTGATAAAGTCAAGAAACTGAACATTTTCATCACCATAAGGATCTTTAATTTTGCATTAAAATTTGATTGGATAAACTCATGCCAATTAATTTGAATTTTAAAATATTAGAATGAGTCTGTTTATACATGTGCTGATAAATTGAATGTTACAAAAATGGATTTAAATATTTGCATATATTGGCAAATTGCTATCCACACTGCTTGTGTATTATCTATCTGTTGGTGTTGATGCTAGTCTCTGTACATACTTATGTCCTTTTTCATGGGGATGATCTTGTACAAGTTTGGGTGTTCCCAAGTACCTAGGACAGTTAAACTTCCTTTATATGACACTTTTCTGAAATTGAGCAGATCGGTGCTAAGTACAATTGTTCTTATGGAACTGATAATGTCACGATTTTCAAGAGATATAAACATTTGTCTTGCCTACCCTGGGAAACTTCACTCCAGAGCAGTGACCTGCACTTGATGTTCATAGCTTCTGTAAATATGAGGTCTTTTCATTTTCAGCATTAATACACAAAAGGGCAGAGTGCAATAGCAAAAACAAAAAAAAATAGGAAGGGCATTCTTTTAAAACTTTCTCTTCTCTTTTCAGTTAGTTACCATCAATATGTCATTAATTTTTTTTTTCAGTTATTTATTTATTTTGGGAGAGAGACCATGCACGAGCAGAACAGGAAAGAGAGAGAGGCGAAGAGAGAGAATCCCAAGCAGGTTCTACACTGTCAGTGGAGAGCCCAAAGCGGGGCTTAAACTCAAGAACCACAAGATCATGACCTCCGAAACTGAACTGGATACCCAACCAACTGAGCCACTGAGGTGCCCCATGTCCTTAATGTTTTAAATCATTTCGTAGACATGATACTTATTTGATTCATGATCACACTCCCTTTCTAGATGTCCCATAATGGGTGCCCAGATTTTCCAGTTTGCATCTAAACTCACTCAGAACCGTGTGATTTCTTTTCTTCTAAGAGGCTGTGGGTTTTTGATGGTGTGTGGGGGCCTCTCTTTGCTGATGCTGTGATAGAAGACTGCCACTAGAGTGGCTCTACCTTAGTAGAAGCCTTTAGCCAGCACCTTGAGCTGAGTATTTCACAGACCACGGCCATCATTTCTGGCTCATGCACACTTGTTCTGCCTGGCTTCCTTCTGACACTTGAAGCCTTGTAAGATCTCAAATTTGTGCAATACTAGAGACCCAGTGAACTCTTAAATTTACCACCAACCAGAATATCTCCAGAAGAAAACTCACCTTCTGACATCAAGCTGGAAATCTTAGAAGCAGAGCTAGTTGGGGGGAGGGGCTGACAGGCCTTCCCCACTGGTTGGTGGGAAAGCTAGTGCATTGAAAAGCAACACCTTTTGACTCCTTTTCTACATAACTCAAGATCTCATTGCTGTTGTGTCAATCATGTGATGAACTAGTTGACTTTTTTTCATACTTCAGTTAACTTCTCATTATCATCTTAAACATTATTTCAAGATATTATCTATATATTATTGAAAGGAATCACTTTGGGAGCACATGGTGGGATGAAGCACCCACTCACTCGATGCTTGTCTGGTTGCAACCTCTCAGGGATACCCTTGCTTCCTCTTCAGAAGCTCATCAACAGCCATAAATGTTTTGAATTAATTTTTTGTCTCAATGAGAATAGGTCTTATTTCCAAATAGGCTGTTGTTGCTGGAATGCCAGTATTCAGGCAGGTACTCCGTTCTCTCCAGTGTTCTCCTGAACCCCCTTTGCCTCAGTAGACAAGTGATCTCAATCTCACAGCTTTCCCTTTCCCTCTTACAAGGCTTGTTGACTTGTCTGACTGGATCTGGGTTCTGAGGTTTTATTTCTAAAGTACCCAGGTTGTTAGAAAGCCATCACGAGTGTATCAGGCATTATGCATAAAGTATATCACTTAGCTAACCTCTTCATCCACACATCTCCATAATGACCAGAGTTCACCATTCACCTGGTACTTGGCTTTTCCATATGCGAACCTCAGGGGAAAAGCACCTTCTGACATACATTCTATGCTTCCAAGAGTCAGGGCTCTGTGGTGTAATAGTCTGAACATTAGAACTACTCACAGAACTTTTAAAAACTTGAATATCTCTCTCAGTCCCCTCCCCACAGAGATTGACCATTAATGCTTTTGGGTTGAGGACTGGCCATCAGAAATTTATAAAAGCTTGGCCCATGGGAAACCCTTAGGTATTTTTAGTACTCATTTCCATGATTTCATCAACTTTGATATCTATCCACTAGTTTTTCCTTCCTTTCACATCCCCCCAAACTTAAGCAAACAGGTACAAAAAAAGCCAGAGTAACCTCCACCATCAATATTAGCTTATAGTAAGTAGAAATCACAGTAGACTAAAGTTATGGATGCATTTTTTACATTATGTCTTCAAAGATGAAAATACTTGCTTGGAATGCAAGATTAAGATTAATTACCCTTATTTGGATTGAGTTGTTCAAAGCCACATTAATATTTACATTATGGATTCTTGTTCTAAAGTTTTTGACTTTTCTAATGTATGATAAACTCAAGATGAAGAAATCTTAGTCTGCCGCATTTATAACTCCTATAACACTATCCAACTTGAATGTGACCAAATTTGTTTGTTTTTAATCCTGGGCTCTGCATATATATGTGCCTAGTACTGGTTGTACCATTATGTCTGCATTCAGTAAGCTCATTAATGTCAGTGGGCTGTTACTTGCCTCTCACAGAAATGTTGGTTGCAATAAAATTATAGGTCAAGGTCACCATTTGGTTTTAATGTATATACTTGCTTATGAGCTCTGGTATTATTCCAACTACAGTTAAGTATCCTTGGTTAAAATCTTCAAAGACCCATGGGAAGGATCATTTTGGAGGGCTCTGAGCTAGAAGCTTGGAGGTCTCAGTCGTATAGTAAATCTCCCTTTGGCCGGTGGGCAGGGATATAAGATAGAAACTACTTTTTTACTATTGAGGGCTTGGTCAAGAGAGTGGGAACGCAGTAGAACTAGAGGAGCTTCTCGATATTGGGCCATTTGGGGAGGGCAAAATAACTTGAAAGCTCAGAAGACCTGATAAGTATGTGGAACCAGGACCCCACAATCCTGTAACAGCCTCACTCAAGGGATGCTTGAATAGACTGAAGCATATACATAAGGCTAAGCCAGCTTAGAGGTGGAATGTCTGTGTATTTATCATAGTTCTCCAGAGAAAAATAAGCAATTATGTATCTATATATTTCTATCAATATCTCTATCTATAGATATGTCTACATATTTATATCTCAATCTATGATATCTATCTATCTATCTATCTACCTACTTAATGGATAACTGTATCTATATCTAGATACCTAATAGATATAGATATAAATATATATAAAGAGAGAGAGATTTTAAAGAATGGACTCACATGATTATGGGGGCTGCAAGTCTGAAATATGCAAGACAGGATGGGAGAGTGGGGATTGGGGAAGAAATGATGTTGAGTTCAAGCCTGAAGGCTTTCTCAAGGAAGAATTTCTTCTTTTTAGAGAGCCCTTAGTCTTTTCTCTTAACTCCTTCAAGGTATTGGATGAGGCCCACCTACATTACAGACAGTAATCTGCTCTACTCAAACTCTACTGGTTTAAATGTGATTCATATCTTAGAAATACCTTCATAGCAACATCCAGATTGGTGTTTGAGCAAACAAGTGGACATCATAATCTGGTCAAGTAGCCACATAAAATTGATCACAGCCTGAGTCACCAAATAGAGACATAGAAAAGGAGGGCCAAGACCATTCTTCAGGCAGACTCAAGGGCACGTGGGGTCATAGATTTCACAGGTCTTGACATTCCATGGGATCTAGAAGACTGAAATTCCTGTGACTGGTCCTCCCTTGCCCATTACAATGATAAGCATTCATGCAATGGTCCCTCCATTTCACGCACACCATTTTCCTGCAGTGCTTAGGGCCAGCAATATTTCTGGAGTTTGCCTGAAGGTTTTTAATAATCAACTTTATCCAGTAGAAGAGCAAGTAGACTTCTGACACCTGTTAACTTAAAAAATACATTTAACTTATTTGGAAGTCCACAGAGATCTTTCTATACCTTTAGTTATCCAGGTAATGATCTTCTTTCTTCACTTCCCTCAATATAGTCTAAATATCCAACCTGTGGCTGTATTTTAGAAACAATGATGTGTCATCTAACTGTGAACGCCTGAGCACAAGAACAACTGGAGGTGGTCTGTGGTTCTTAACATAAATGTTCAATGATATTCAGTGTTTATGTAGAATTATACTGAAGGCAAATCCATTCTCCACTTTCTAAAACACCCTTTTATCTAGGGTAACTTAGCTGAAAATCAAAGGTAAGAGGAAAAATAGAGCTGGGATTTAAAATATAAAATATACAGTGGAAATCAGACTTTAGATAGAAAATTGGGAATGGTATGCAGACAACATAAGGATTTTATGCAGAATTGTCACCAATTTGTCACCAGTGTGAAAGTTGCAAGGATTTTAATTAACTCAAACGTAAATGTTGTTCAGATGGGCTATAGCAGTGAAATAAATATTACTGAAAATTGTTTTTTATAATATTTAGAGCAATAAATAAGTTCAAGTTTCTTTTGGTATTCGAGGGTTCTGTCAAATAAATCCAATTCTGTGTTGTCCATGGATTTGCACTGGCCAGAAGAAAATGGACTATTTGTTTTGACTTATCCTACAAGGTGAAAGGGCTCTCAGTTATTCTAATAGAAGAACCTAAAAAAAGTTAAAGCTGCTATCGATCTGTCCACAAATAAGTATACTCTGTTAGCAGTATCTCTGTTCATTATGTTCTTCTGACCTGGTCATGAAGCAAAAATATTCTCTCACTTTCTCGTCCTTCTGAGGACGAGGTAATTTCAATACAGCCTTTAAACTTTCTAGGCTTCTTTATATATACAGTTACAAATTACACTTTTTATTAGCAAGACTGTCCAAAGAATTATTCTACCATATGAGGTACCATGTATTTATCATTTCTGTTCTAGTGTATTTGTTATCACATGGTATTAACTAGAATGTCGTCTTTGATACTATATAACATTTAAACACTAAAAGACAGGGCTTTGAAATTGCCTGGGATATATAGTGTTTAATATTTCTCTCTTTTGCTGGGTGATTATCTGGCACTAATTCAATTTAATCAGTTTGCAGCATTTCTAGAGTATCATAGTGCTTTATGTGATTTGAAATGAAGCTAATTTTTTAAAACTTCTCCTTACGTTAATTTTAAATGCCAGCAGAGAACCAACTGCTGTGAAAATTAATGAATGAACTACACCAGCCTGTCTTCACTTTGCACTTGAGTAATATTATACTCTGAGAACATACACAACAAACAAAATAAACGCAAATAATACAAATGACACCAGAGAGACAGACATCTATGTGTTTTTGGCTAAGAAGGCAGACTGACAAGTTGATTCTTTTTCTGTAGACAATTCTTCATAAGAAAATAAAGAAACGATTTTATTGTTCTTGTTGCTAATCTTAGAGAGTGGTGTTTGAATGTGTTGCTGTAAGATTCCATTGTATTACTTATACAAATTTTTCTATTCCGTTGTGTCACTCATCACGTTCAAAGAGAGGTGAAACCCCACAGCTGCACTGCTCTGCATGAGACGGGACAAAAGGTCGAAGTTCGAAGTTCTTCATGCTTGGGTTCAAATCTTAACCCTGCCCTGCCATTGCTCAGCTTGAGGAACTACTTTAAAGGGTACTGCTTTCCTCATTTGTAAAGGGAGATAATGGCTCTAATCAGACCATTGGATTCTGGTGAGGCATGGAAGTCATATGTGTTGAAGATCTCATCCATAGTAGACACTCAATAAATCATAGTTATATTGGTAACTCTCATCACCATGACTATGATCGCAGAGAAATTCTAGTCCTAAAGAGGAAGCCTAGAGAAAACGAGACACATTCTTTCTATCATATGCTAAAACAATACATGTGCACATTTGTAGACAATAAGCAGACTGCCTCCAGATATTTCATTCAAATAGTTTTGCGGTAAATGATCTCCAGTCCTAAGGAAAAACAAACAGGATATTTGACGTGAACACCAGGGAAGAGTCTAATCTTTTGATCCCAGGATTTTATTTGGGGAGTTAATATTGTGTTTCTTTTTCTTTACTGGCCCAGAAAAAAAAAAAAGATTCTTCTCTTTAAGAGCAGAATATGTTCAGAATTAAAAACATTTCAGAGGAATAAAACATAAATTATAATTGTCTGAGCACATTTTTGATGAGATTAAATACACCTTTTTCTTTTTCTTTTTTATTTTCTTTCTTTCTTTCTTTCTTTCTTTCTTTCTTTCTTTCTTTCTTCTTTCTTTCTTTCTTTCTTTCTTTCTTTCTTTCTTTCTTTCTCTATTTCTTTCTTTTTTTTTTCTCACCTGCAGAAGTCCCCCATGTCAGACTGGGTGGCTCTGAAATGTATTACTAGATCAGTTACAAAACTGGTTAAATAAAAGGCATCATTCCCAATAAAGCTGAATGGTATTATGTGTGTATGGGGCTTCTAAGTAGCTATATTCACACTCTCTCTAGTCATGTAATAGCAATGTGGCACTGCTATGTAACAAATCCGTGTGCTTAATTGAAACTCTGGCTTATCTTCACTTAAGGGAAATAATTAAGGCTAATAATGAGCTTTTTGAGAAATAAGCAGATTCTTTATCTTGACTCTGTAGAGTCTGAGTTCCCATTCTCAGGCAAGTAAAGTGACTAGCTGGGAGGCTGAAGCCCCACCAACCTTACCACCGTGTGTGTGCGTGTGTGTGTGTTTGTGCGTGCACTTGCGAGTATCACCAGTCAGCTCACTTTTGTCCACCTCCTGACAATCTGTAGGAGCTAGAAATGCGTGTTGCTATTTGCTTCATTTAACTTTCCCTTTTTGCATGTGCCAGGAGGCATCAGATAAACACTAGGACTTCATGGACACCGACTTTTACCTATTTTATGTCATGTGCTTGTAGCTTTTCTCCTCTGCAGTCTCATAATTTCCCGGAAGAACTGGCATTTGGCACATCCGGGTTGTTGTTTCTCTGGCCGGTGCTCAGTCTGGCCTTGTTACCTGGCTATTGGATCTCAGATTCCTACGTATGTGTTTATTTATTTCTCAGAGAAATGGATCTCATGGAGATAGTCACTCATCTGGCAAACCCTGCGATTTTTTTCTTTCGAATTCTCATTGAACCTCTAAATCTGCTATTCTACTATAGCTGTCTTTGACTCATGAGGAGTTTAAGCAACCAAGTAGTGGAACATGTGCTCCTATTTCCATAATTTCACAAAAAATTTCTACCTCTTGTTTTAGTTTGTGATCACTCAGAGATCACTCTGAGATATCACTATTTCAGAGTATGAACAGAGAAGATAATATAATATTACTCATATCATGAAGCTACAATGAATTAGAGTAAAATCCTACTTAAGTTATTTATTATTTGACCTGAGACAAACTATCCAGGCTTGAGAAAAATACCCTCATCTGTAAAATGGGGCAATAATAATACTGACCTCATAGAAAGGTGGTCATGAGTAACAGAGATAAGATATATGAAGTTCTGGTCTCTTTGTCCCTGGGAAAGAGCTCAGCAACTAATAGCTATTACTTTGATGATCATTGTGGGGTTTTTTGTTTTAATTTTAGCCCTGCAGGAAAGTCATAATACCTTGATAGGAATTTTAGCTTTAAGCATTTTTATCTGTTGCTAGTAATGACCTCACCTCACTATCACTAGTCCAATATCCCACTAATTTGTTTAAAAGGAAGAAATCCTAGATCTATCCCTATACATTCTCCCCATGTCTCCATACAACAGAATCATCTGCTTAAGAAGAAGTATTCTAGGAGCACCTGTGTGGCTCAGTCAGTTGAGCATCTGACTTTGGTTCAGATCATGATATCACAGTTCATGAGTTCAAGCCCTGCGTCGGGCTCTGTGCTGACAGCTCAGACCTGGAACCCACTTTGGATTCTGTGTCTCCCTCCCTCTCTCTCTCTCTCTCTCTCTCTCTCTCTCTGCTCCTCCCCCACTCATGCTCTGTCCCTCTCTCTCTCTCCCTCAAAAACAAATAAACATTAAAAAAATATTCTAGGGTCACCTGGCTGGCTCAGTGAGTACAGAATGTGACTTTTGAGCTCAGAATCATGAGTTTGAGCCTCATGTTGAGCACAGAGATTACTTTTTTTAAAAAGTATTCTATATGCCTAATGTACTACTATGTATTAGTGGCAAAGATTGTTTTATTTTTTTTTCTCAGAGTATACTTTAGATATTCACTTTCTGTCTTCAGCTAAATAATTTGATTTAATGTTCATGGCATCACCAAACATGTCCCATATCCAAAGGCTTTTGTTTACTTGCACCTGCACACAGTCATGGTTTTAGTCATTATCCTTGTAAGTGTTAAGCTTCTAAGAACAAAGAAACACTTAGGCTTTATTGGCAAGTGTCTGTCCATAATACTGTAAAACATTATGAAATTTATGAAGAATAATAGATATATAGTTTGGAGAATAACAAATATCCTTTTCCAACTTTGAGCATTTTCTATTACTATAGTAATGGAGGGAGTAGGTTTGTTCATTTATTTATTTGGGCCGTGAAAAATGCCCATGACTCATCAGGGTTAGAAGGAATTTCCTTTTCTGGGCATGGAAATTGAAGTTCAGGGAAAATAAGTGACTTTCTCCAAGGCAAAGTAAGTACTGTAAGCAGACTAGAATCCAGGCTTTTGATGATAAATTCTGAGATGATTCTGCAACTGCCACCTCTTACATGTGCTTTAATAATACACATTTTGTTGATCTTGCAGTTGTTAGTGGATTCATATCAATGGTATATTCTTACAAGTGTCCCATTGCATTTATAAGAAGCTGGGTTGAGTTGCACTATCTTATAATTGTGGAAATCATTGCTCTTCATAAAGGGGCAATTATGCATGGATTTTGAACATTGTAGCTGACAATTGCTGTTTCCAAGAATAGCTGGTTAACCTGTGCGATTCAGTCATACTTCAGAAGTGTATTAAAATCTAGAGTCTATATAACTGAAAGTTCTGAAATGAATAATTAGAAGACAATATATAAAACAATATATAGATATATATATTTTTTCCTTCTTATTTGGTTTAGCCTAAAGTTTATTTTTTGAGGCTACAAATACGTATTCTGACAAATAAGACATTTTTGTTTAATGCTAATGATCCCTTGAGCAGGTTCAATTTTGAAAATTACACCATTGTGTTGTACTTCATATACTAAATGAAAACGTACTAACAAAAGAATTGTCCTCCATGCCCTTGGTCAAGACTTGAATGGAGGGTGAAAAAAAATATGTAATACTTTGGTATCATACCTTGGTCTTACTGTGGGAGCAATCAGCATCTCATTTATGAACCTTTTTGGCATCGCTTTGCAAAAAGTCTAGTTTTCCATATTCAATGAGTGCTTGTAATATGCTACTTTAATTGCAAAATTTACTAAAATCTTCACTTACAAAGTACAAACTGGGAATGACACGGTTCCATTTCCATGTTCATCCCACAGAGGGATATTAAACAACATATGTGCTTCCTTCCTTCCCAACTTCCCTTGCCTTTCTAATACCCCGTTATCCAAGTTTCTGGAGCTAATTACCCCCCACCCCAATCCTCACTGAGAAATTCTGCCTCTCCAAACAAGAGTTCATATCCCTCTTGACTCCTTCTTACACTTTGGAAAATTTGAGGAAAGTTAGTCTGCAGCCTGACACTCTGAGGTTTTCCTCCTCTGTTACTGATGCTTCAGAAAAGTATGAGCCATGGACTCATGAACCAAGGGAGATCCGGGCCACTCAACTCCAGTCAATTTTTGTACTAATGTGAACTTTAGCCTCTCTCATTATCTTCCTATATTACTTGCTGGGTAAACATATTTTGTGAAAATAAGCATTTATTTTTGTAAAAGGTATCATCATCTAACCCCACATCAATTATATTTATCCTGTTAAACAAGTTTTATCATCAGTACATGACATCCTAGAAAAAATTATCCTTCAGTTATCATGCAGAGAAGTATTAGATATTTCTTGCCTTGTCTG
Organism: Neofelis nebulosa; assembly: GCF_028018385.1. Lineage (NCBI taxonomy): Eukaryota > Metazoa > Chordata > Mammalia > Carnivora > Felidae > Neofelis > Neofelis nebulosa. Next base: position 101,263,838 of record NC_080783.1, on the reverse strand, counting down.
AGGTGAGCTTGCCAGTTGAAGGAAAACCACATCCACTAATTAAACTACAAAAGGGACCATAGTAAGTTGTTTTGCTTACTGCTGTGTTATTTTGTTGAATTCTTTTTGATTCTGGATCTCCTTCTGCTAAAAATAATATGAGGAAAAGATTACTTGTTTTGTTTGGCCTCTAAAAAATGAACAGTGACAAAAGACACTAAAAATGAAGTCCAGTGATAAGCTTATAAGGAAAAGATCATTTCTTTGGTGTCTGGAGATTGGTGCACCTAAGCTAAATTCTATTACTGCAAGGAGAAATTAAATCACAAATCAAGATAGAGTGGAAATATGGGAAACTTTTAAGCAGGACGAGGTTCACCTGCTGGTTTTACCACTTGCTCACTTGATATACATGTAAACGACTTCACCTTGTGAAGTCTCAGTTTCTCTAGCAGCACAATGGGGCCAACAGTGTCTGATTAGTACATAGTTGGGGGTGTTTGGTTTTTAGACTCTCAACATGTGTTCAAGATTTCACCTCCACAGCTCGGGTCACATAACGTGAATAAATGAGATCCATTGAATCATTCAGATGCAGCATTTTTATCTCTGTGATGCCACATAAATCAGGTGTGCCTCTACTTTACTTCTCCTTAACTCATGGGGTATTTCACAGAGCCCTAATGAAATAACGCATCTGAAAATGCTTTGTCAACTAGAACATACCTTTCAAAAAATATGGTAACACTTATTTTTCTAAAGACTTTTCATATCTGATGTCAGAGGTAACTTTCATGATTTCTGTGAGCTAAGTAGGATAAACAATATCCTCATTTATAGAGACAAGAGAGTCCTCAAAGGTGACACTGGAAGATGATGGTCAGTTCTATCATCAACTCTAGCCTTTGAGTTATTTCCATTGTCAGATGTTCTTTTTCTTTGCCTGGTTAGCAAATGACAAATCAAGAAATTGTATATTGTATATAAATGTTGAATATATGTGTTGAAACTATGTGTTATTTCTAGTTCAGTTTGCAGTTGGAGAATTCAGACCCCTCACTTCTTGACTTCTCCTTGCATGCCCCAATGAGTTCAGCCAGTAGTCCACCTGTTTTGGAGAAAATATTCAACCAGGAGAGATATGAACTGGTCCTGATAGTTTGACTTGTCTGAATTCTTGCCGCATTGTGGCCTTTGCTGTATTGTAGGCAATAAGTCTTTGTAGTTGTAGAAACCAAGTATAAGCACCAGAGGATAGTAACCATGCTTTTCCTTTTCTTCCCTGGGCTTTAACCTGTCAATATCTGTAAACAGAATACATAAGTCCCAATTAGAGAGTTAAAAAACTGGCTGTCCCTTTTGGGCAATTCCTAAACTACTTCCACTGGACTCCAGATGCCATTAAAAATAAATTCTGAAATTACAAGTTTTGGTGAGGATGTGGAGAAAAGGGAACCCTTGTGCACTGTTGGTGGGAATATAAATGGTGAAGGCTTTATGGAAAAAAAGTATGCAGATTCCTCAAAAAATTAAAAATAGAATTACCATATGATCCAGCAATTTCACATCCGGGTATTATCTGAGGAAAATAAAAACATTAATTCAAAAAGACATATGCCACCCTGTCATCATTATAGCATTACTTACAACAGCCAAGATATGGAAGCGACCTAAGTGTCCATTGATAGATAAGTGGATAAAGAAGATGTGATACACACGCACACACACACACACACACATACACACACAATACTTATGTGTATATATATATATATACACATACATATACATATACATAATGGAATATGACTCAGCCATTAATAAGATTAAAATCTTGGGGCGTCTGGTTGCATGTGGGACTCGTGATATCAACTCAGGTCATGATCTCAGGAGATCAAGCCCCGCATTGGGCTCTGTGCTGATAGCATGGAACCTGCTTGGTATTCTCTCTCCCTCTCTCTGCCCCTCCTCTGCTCATGCATATATATATGTATGTATGTATACATACATATATGTATGTGTGTGTGTGTGTGTGTGTGTGCGCGCGTGCGCACGCGCGTGCGCGTGCGCACACACACACACACACACTCTCTCTCTCTCTCAAAATAAACTTGAAACAAATGGATAAAATCTTTCTATTTGTAACAAGGTTGGACCTACAGTGTATTATGCTAAGTGAAATAAGTCAGACAGAGAAAGACAAATATTGTATGATGCAATTTATATACACTTGTATAGTTAAAAACAAAACAAATGAATAAACAAGCAAACAAACAAACAGCAGAACCAGATTCATAAATACAGAAAACAAACTAGTGGTTGTCAGAAGGGGTAGTGAGGGCAAGATAGAATACATTAAGAGGTACAAATTTCCAGTTATAAAGTAAGTAAGTTAGAGGGGCCTAAAATAAAGCCAAGGGAATATAGTCAGTAATATTCTGATAACTTTGTATGGTGACAGATGGTAACCAGACTTATCATGGGGATCATTTCACAATGCACATAAATATCAAAGTGCTATGTTCTACACCTTAAGCTAATATAATATTATATGTCAACTATATGTCAATACAAATAAAGTTGTTTCAATAAAATTTCAAAATACTGAAAATAAATGAATAAATACAAAGACTGCTTGCTAACATGGCAAATGAAAGTTGCCTCTCTTTTTGATATTATCTAAAACAAAAGAATGAAAAGGAAGAGAAAATAAAACTCTATCTTCAAAGAAATAGGTATATATCTTTATCTCAGAAATACAGCCCACAAAATGAAGTCCCAAATACTGTACAAATTTCTGTACACAAATTTGTACCACAAATTTCTGCAGAGTGGCAGTGATTGATTAACAAAGCTGGTACACCTGAGCTAAAATCCCTGTTTCATCGCTTAATAGACATTGGAGTTCGGGAGCATTACTTAGTCGCTGTGCCTCTGTTTCCTCATATGTGAACTGGGTATAATTGTGGGGTACCGCACGTGGGTGCTGTGAAGAGTAATTGAATCGTTATGTGCAGAGTGCTTCGAACTGTGTCTGTTGCATAGTGAGCCCTCAAAAGTTAATGATCTTTATTATTCTTTCCTGTAGACTAGATGAAACCTGGAGTTCCCCAGGAAGTCATATAATTTAATAGGCAAAGCCAATGACTCTAGTGGAGAATAGCAAGCTTGGTGAGAGGAAGAAAGACACTAAACAGAGTCTGAACCCTGTTAAATGTCATAGTGTCAAGAAAGAGCAGAATAAGGAAATTGGCAGGTACATCATCTGTCAGAAGCAAGCTGTTGCCATAACAAAAGAAAGGAGATGTTTTGTGAGTTACAAGCCTTGCTGTTCTTGATCAGCAGACAAAAACAAAAACAAAAACAAAAAAACAATGGCTAATGCACCACGTAAAGTACTTTGATACAAAGAGGGTAGGATATGGGAAAGATCTTCGCTCTGAGAACAGGCGAGACTTCCTGCTAGTTCTGGGCAGAACCATACCTGCAAGGTTAAGCGTTGATGGCAGAATCAGCCATCCAGACACCAAAACATGAGCTCTTGTGACTAATGCTTCACTCAAAACTGTTTTCTTTACTATGCAGCATGGAAAATATCTTCAATTAATAACTATAACCATTAAAGTTGTTTTAATTAAATAATTGAAAATAACCAGATCATAGCAGGGTTTTTTTTAGAATATTCAAAAAACTGTAAACAACAGTTGATATCAGTGAACAACAAAATGAATAAACACATTGTCGCATAAGGACATGGTGAAATCAACTCAGTAAAAACGCACTACTAACGCATTCAATAAGGATGAACTTAAAAAGAAAAAAACAACAAAGAAAATTTAAAAAATTTATTAGTGATAACTGGCCCAAAGAAGTTTGAACATAGCCTTGTATGACTCTAAAACTCTTGTTATTTTTTTTTCATTATCATGTGCTCGGAATCAAGAATGTTTATTAATAGGTGGAATTTGATTTTAAACTTTGCAAATTTACCTTAAAGAAGAAGAAGGGGAAGGAGAGGTGGACAAGGAGGGGTAGGGGGCATGCTCATCTTGGCAGCACATGTATTAAAAAAGAAGGGCAAGGAGGAGAGGGTGAGAGGAGAGGGAGAAGGAAGAGGAGGAAAAGGAGAAAAAGAAACAATGTTAAGGCCAGGAGAGTTGAGATAAGGAGGTTTCTAAAGTGAAAGGAGAAAATATCAATGAGAAACATTAAGGAAGGAAGGAAGGAAGGAGAAGTAAGAAAGAAAAAGAAAGAAAGAAAGAAAGAAAGAAAGAAAGAAAGAAAGAGAGAAAGGAAGAAACAAAGAAAGAAAGAAAGGGAAAGAAAGAAAGAAAGAAAGAAAGAAAGAAAGAAAGAAAGAAGAAAAGAAATAAAGAAGGAAAGAAAGAAAAGATAAGAAAGAAAGAAGAGAAAAGAAAAAGAAAGAAAGACAGAAAAAGTCAATGGCATCAAGATGATTTTTTTCCTGCTTTATATTTACACCATGCAAAGCCAAGATCTCCATAGTGGTCATAAAAAACACAATGACAAAAACAAGATGAGGCCTTTCTTTTCATGAATGATGTACCACAACTCCATGGACTCACAACCAGAACTGAAAGTCAACATTGCTTTGCCTGGTGCACAGTGCGATGTTAATACTGTGGTTTTAAATTTGAGTCTGGGCAATTCCATTGACTGAAAGAGGCAATAAGAAACACTATAGGACTACAATGCGGTGATGTACCACACAAGAAGCCACTGATGTCTCCCAGCCAGCCAAACTGTCCCTGCAGCAAAGGGATTTGCTCTTTTCCCTCCTGTCCCTGATTTCAGTACACTTGGACTGACATGTTTCTTCACACCCACACTCCCATAATTTTTGTTTGGTGTTTGTTGTTTGTTTTCCCTGAGGCCGAGGGAGGCAAGTCAGCCCACAAGCAAGTGTAGCCAGGAGGACTGGGGGATCAGCATGGTGGGGGACAACGCTCTACCAACTGGAGCCTCAGCCTCCCATCTACCGGTGGCAAGCATCTCAGTGTCTTGTGTGGGCTTGAGCTCTGATGCCCCCCAGGGAAAACTAGGTCAACATCATGCTCTGTATTAGCTTCCTCCCTTCTTTTTCTAACCCTCTCCACTTCTTTGCTTCTGCTTCCTAAGAAGATCACCTTTCTGGTAACTTTCCGAGAGGCAAATTCTTGCTGCAGAGGAACTGAAACTAAAATAACAATTTTTCAGGTCTATAGGTTTGGTGGTTCTGGGAGCAGTCAGTCAAAACCAGGAATAGAAAACTAGGTCTTAAAATCTGGACCTGTCTATGGGTCCCAGGTGACGTGGATGCCAAAAGGAGGAGAATCAAGTCACTGGAGGGATCCCAGTGAGGCAACCGTTCCTCTTGTATGGATTACAGGCAATTTTCCAGCTTAAATAAAATATGAAATCGCTCCCAGGTAGTTTCACAAATGGAAGAATATGAATACCTCTGGTTTTCCGGGAAATGTAACAGCATGCTCAGAAAGACAAGGCAAGGTATGACATCAACCCAGACCCTTCCCGCGGGGAGAGGGCAGAATAAATTGGATTGCATAAAACTTCTCTGTCGTTTGAAGCAATGGAGTGATTGTTAATGGTGACTGCTTTCAGAAACAACAAATTAATGAGATTCTCTTTAAAATCCTCCCCAAAATGCCTTCAGTTTATTTTCTCATTAAACAGAGGTCTCAGAGTGGCAGCTGTGACTTTGTTGGGTTAATGATAGTTGAACATGAAAAAAAAGTATAAATATATATATATCTCCAGACTTTGAGGGGATAAAAGAATGGGAGCCTGGAAGATAAAATTGTAGGCGAACAATCGTTTCTGATAATCCTTCCACCCCAGAAAGTTCAAAAATGATTTATTTCTGGCAAAATGGCTTTTAAACTTTCACTTCATGTTCTTTCCAGCTCCCCCACCCCCACCCCCTCGTCTTTCTCTTCTTTCCTGATCTATGCAGAGCTCACTCCCCCAGGGAAAGTTTAGTTGAAGCTTTCATATCTCTGTCTTTCATGGAGGAAGTATAAGGGGTTTTCATTTAACTTTGAGGGCAGGCAAGTTCACTCATTACCATGCTACCAGGTCTCCAGAGATGGCTGGGCAGCGGTGCGTCCTTGTTCTAGGGACTTTTCACATAAGCCCTTCTTAAAAGCATGATGACCTCACCGGGAGCTTGCTGACTTCTCCCATCCTGTCTACAGGGTCATCAAGGACCGAACAAAAGCAAACCGGCCCCAGATGGAATGGCTATGAAAATTTTGAATTTCCCTGAGATAGAGAGATGAGATGTTTTTGTGTTTATCATTCCAGAAACTAACTTTGTACACCACCATAGTTAACAAAATACTTTCTCATCCGTGTAGGGTAGAAATAAAAACTGTACCAACGAAAACATGGAAGCTCAGAAGTTCAATAGCAAGGATAAAATGTCAGCCTTAAGAAGGGGAAAAGGTAGTCACGTGATGCCTAGAAAAGGGTCATGTTTACAGGTCCTCAGTAAACATTGTCTATCCCCGATCTCTTCTAGGACTCAAAATTCTCTCATGAAATTTATGAAAGGAAAAATGAAGTAAATATATAAATAAAAATATATTCTGTATTTCTAATGAAAATTTATGCAAATTGAACACTGTTGCTAATTATTGATTGATGATTTTAAGAGCAGATGGGCTTGCCTATGTTTCTTGTAAAGTGCTAAAATGTTTCAGTGCCAATTACAACAGAACTGGTAATAATGTATTGAGTAAAACCACCAGTTTCAATAAAGATACTTAGAGAGTCCTGAAAATTTTTGAAAATAAGAATGATGTCCTCCCTTCCCCCAAATATCAGCAAGCCAATTTTACCTAAGACAGATCTAGATATGAAATAATTATTTAATATAAACTTATTAATTGATTTTAAATCATTGCCATGTAAGACCAATGTTACATATAGTATGTGAATAGGCATGTGTCAGGGGCTTATGTTCCTTGCTCTGGGCAGTAAATAACACAACTGTAAGTTTGTCATGTATTAATGGTGTTTTGGAAGAGGGGACTAGCTATTTTACTTCTTTAATAATGAAAGTATGAAATGGCAACTGGATGGATTAAGGAGATCTTACTAGGAGAGGTTGTTTTTTGTGTTTTTTTTTTGTTGTTTTTTTTTTTGTTTTTTGTTTTTGTTTTTTTTTTGAGAAGGGTGGGGGAAGAGGGAGACAGAATCCCAAGCATTCTCCATGTTGTCAATGCAGAGCTGGATGTCGGGTTCGATCCCAGGAACTGTGAGATCATGACCTAAGTTTAAACCAAGAGTCAGACACTTAACTGACTGAGCTACCCAGACAGGGCACATGGAATCTCCCCTAGGAGACTTTGAACGCTCAATTAGGATGCAGTGCAAATCCTCCTAATAGACAATTGGAAGTATATCTTTTTTAGATCATTTATGGGAGAAGAAAAAAGTCTTGAACTTGACTTTATGATTCTATAGAGTGTAGTGAGATTTAGCCACTTTGTATATCCTTTAGTTCCTTCCAAAAAATACCTGTTCAGGGATAATTTCTGTTTGGTTTCCAGATGAACTCTACCTTTCTGCATCCTGTTTTGTGCCCTGAGGTATGTATGGTCAGTAACGTTGGGCTTCTTTGCCCTCTGATGTCTAGTTGGTTTAGATCACTGGGAGGCACTTATTGGAGTTTTGGGGATAGAAGGAAGAGACATGTGTTTATCTTCTCCAGTTCTCTGCCTGCCTTGTTATTGCTTCCCACTCATGGAGACGACAGTCCTTCCCTGTTCCCTCTCCATGTTCCTTTGCCCTAGGGACAATTAATAGTTCCCTTGATGGTTTGGGGGAAGAAAGGAATTAAGCAGCTGGCTTCTGATCCATTTCCCTCCCTTTAATGATGAGATTTCCTTGGGAAAATAATGAAGGCAAGAGCCCAGTCTAATCCCCCAGTAAACATGATAATCAACTCCTGATCAACTATTGGCATAGACTGCCATAAGCATGATAGTTTAGGATTACCCCAGAGTAGAAAGCTAGAATTTGTAGATTTACTGGGCATAGTTCTCGGAAAGGTAATGTAAATTATGGAATTATCTGGGCACAAAACAGAGATATTTCATACACTTAAGTGCTCCTTGCTGTTGGAGCAGATCTCTCCCTTAAAAACATCATCTTTCAACCTAGATGAGGAAATACATGGCCAATCTGCTGTGGAACGGCAGAATCGATGCCCTAGATCCTTCTGCCTCTCCCGTGTCTCGTGACTGCCTATATCCTTGAACCTGGCTACAATCTCTAATAAGAGCCTGATGTGACCATCTGATCCTTTGTGTCAACCCAGCTTTTCCGATTCCTAAGTTTCCTTAACTAAACTCTCACCAAGTACCCAGTTTGAATGTGCTGTGGCTCTCTGCCTGTTATCCAGACTGAAACTGTATCACTGCTTTTCAGTGTTGCTTTTATTGCCGTTGATTGCTCCCTTTGTTTGTGTCTTTGCTTGAAGCAATGTAACACAGCCGCACAAGCACCTAAATTGTTCCAGCAGTTAGACAGCCAATCCACAGATAATTCATGGGTAATTTCAATGTGTAGGACTCTTTCCTGAATTCTATGATAGCTAATAAAATGGATGGTGCACTGTTTCTGTCCTATTCAGGAAACACACAGACAGATGATATAAAAAAGGTAAGTAACAATGCAGAACAACATGCTACAGCATGAAAGATCATGAGCTTTGGAGTCAAACATTGGAATGATCAAATCCCCATAATGTGACCTTATTGTGTAGCCTGAGGTGCTTTTGTTTTGTTTTGTTTTGTTTTGTTTTGTTTTGTTTTGTTTTGTTTTTTACTTTTCTATGTCCTCAATAGAAGTAATAACACTGGTCTCATAGGATTGTAGTGGGAAATAAATTCAATAATGTTCATGTAAGTGTCCAGAAGTGCTCTTTACACCTTGGGGAATCAGCCCAGTCCTTCCCTCCTTGCTTCTTCTCTTTCTAGGGCATATTTCCTAGTGGAATTTACAGAAGGCAAAAAACGTAACTCAAGTTTTAACTTGGATATTTCAATTATTCTCTTAGTTTTTCAGTATGTGGAGAGGAGGGGCCTTTTCCTTCCTGAAATCACAGTGGATGGCAGCTGTTGTTCATGCGGGGATGAGTGGCATATGTTCAAAAGAAGCCAGAATGAATGTGAAAGGTAATAAGTGATGGAAGGAGGTCCTAAGAGCTATGAGAGCAGTTCAGTCAGGCAGAGCACAGGACAGCAGGTGGGGGGCCATGACAAGTGAATGGAGAAGCATACGTCGCATTAACTGTAATGGTGAAAGGAAACAACGGAGCAATAGAAAACGGAACGAATTGGGGCCTCCGGGTGGCTCAGTCAGTTAAGCATCTGATTCTTGGTTTTGCCTCAGGTCATGATCTCATGGCGTGTGAGCCCAAGCCCCATGTTGGGCTCCACGCTGATGGGTTCAGAGCCTGCTTGGATTCTCTCCCTCTCCCTTTGCCCCTTCTGTCTCTCTGTCTCTCTGTCTCTCTCTCTCGAAATAAATAAATACTTTAAAGACGTTCCTTAAAAAAAATGGGGCGCCTGGGTGGCTCGGTCGGTTGAGCATCCGACTTCAGCTCAGGTCATGATCTCACAGTTCATGAGTTCGAGCCCCGCGTCAGGCTCTGTGCTGACAGCTTGGGGTCTGGAGCCTGCTTTGGATTCTGTGTCTCCCTTTCTCTCTGCCCCTTCCCCACTCATGCTCTGTCTCTCTCTGACTCTCAAAAATGAATAAAGCTAAAAAAAATTTTTAAAAAAAGAAAAAAAAGAAAAGGAACTAATTTGGAAGATAGTTACCTATTCCCTACTGTAATCAGGGACATTGGTCAGAATTAAGGGCAGCTAAAAATGAAAAGGTGTCACAGGGTAGAAGAAGGAATAGAAAAACACAAAAATAGAAAAATAGAGCCTGGGAACCTGGGTGGCTTAGTCGGTTGAGCGTCTGATTTCAGCTTAGGTCATGATCTCTCGGTTCCTGAGTTTGAGCCCCACATCCAGCTTGCTTCTTTCAGCCTGTCAGCACAGAGACCACTTCAGATCCTCTGTCCCCTTCTCTCTGCCCCTCCTCCACTTGTGCTCTCCCCAAAATAAATAATTTTTTTAAAAAAGGAAAAAAGGCTAAAGGGAAGGAAAGAAATAGAATGCTCCTGGTTTGCTCTCTCCCATAGGCTCCACAGTAGTTGATACAGAAAAAAGAAATACACTAGCCAAAATCTATAAAGAACTCACCAAACTTCACACCCAAAAAACAAATAATCCAGTGAAGAAATGGACAGAAAACACGAATAGACACTTCTCTACAGAAGACATCCAGATGGCCAACAGGCACATGAAAAGATGCTCAACGTCACTCCTCATCAAAGAAATACAAATCAAAACCACACTGAGATATCACCTCACACCAGTCAGAGTGACTAAAATGAACAAATCAGGAAACTATAGATGCTGGCAAGGATGTGGAGAAACGGGAACCCTCTTGCACTGTTGGTGGAATGCAAACTGGTGCAGCCGCTCTGGAAAACAGTGTGGAGGTTCCTCAAAAAGGTAAAATAGAGCTACCCTATGACCCAGCAATAGCACTGCTAGGAATTTATCCAAAGCATTCAGGAGTGCTGATGCACAGGGGCACTTGTACCCCAATGTTTATAGCAGCACTTTCAACACTAGCCAAATTGTGGAAAGAGCCTAAATGTCTATCAACTGATGAGCGGGTAAAGAAATTGTGGTTTATATATACTTGGCAATGAGAAAGAGTGAAATATGGCCTTTTGTAGCAATGTGGATGGAACTGGAGAGTGTTATGCTAAGTGAAATAAGTCATACAGAGAAAGACAGATACCATACGTTTTCACTCTTATGTGGATCCTGAGAAACTTAACAGAAGACCATGGGGGGAGGGGAAGGAAAAAAAGTTAGAGAGGGAGGGATCCAAACCATAAGAGACTCTTAAAAACTGAGAAGAAACTGAGGCTTGATGGGGGGTGGGAGGGTGGGGAGGGTGGGTGATGGGCATTGAGGAGGGCACCTGTTGGGATGAGCACTGGGTGTCGTATGGAAACCAATTTGACAATAAATTTCATATTAAAAAAAAAAGAAAAAAAGAAAAACATGAGAAAAGCATATTTAAAATGATGGAATTTCAGTAAATGGAGCAGGAGAATCAACCTAACAAGGATTGGAACCAGATGCTGAGCACAGGACTATGATGAATACCCAAGGAACATGATCTTCAGTAACCAAAACCCCAGGTATTAAGGATTTCGATATGACTCTTCAGATCAACAAACAAACTAGATGGATTCTGTGATTCTATCAAGAGAAAAGGTACGACAACTACATAGGGCTCCTTGTGGATGATTTTAGCGAATGCAACATGATAATGACTGAATGGTATACAGGGTCAAAAAAAATGGAATGCAGGAATTGTTGACATCAGACAAGAAAAAGTAGGCAATTGAGTTGGAATGAAGATGGAAAATAAAGTTAATCCAAGAAGACAGAGCAACACAGTCCCAGCACTATATCAGGGCTTGGCAAACTCTATAAAAAGCCAGATAGTAAATATTTTAGGCTTTGTGAGTGTGAAAGCTACTTTTATGTGTCACCTTGACTGGAGTAAGGGAAGCCCAGATCTCTGGGAAAACATTATTTTTGGGTGTGTTTGGAAGGGCATTTTTGGAAGAGATTAGCCTGAAGAGAACAAAAATGCAGCAGGAGGATGAATTCCCTCTCTCTCTTCTTGAGCTGGGACATCCATCTTCTCCTGTCCTTAGACCAGGAAGCTCCTGGTTCTCCAGCCCTTGGACACCAGAACATAGCCCAGGAGCCTCCTCCTCCCCATGCCAGGTTCTCAGTCCTTCAACCTCCGATTGAATAACCAGCTTTCTTGTTTCTTCAGTTCACAGAAGGCAGTTCTTGGCCTCTATAACTTCTCTACCTCAATTTCTATAATGCCAAATAGAAAAAACCACACTGAGTCCTCAAGCCGGGGCTTAAGATATCATCTAATTGCAGTTTCAACATCTCCCAGAACGATAGTCTTGCCCTGTCAGTCAGGAGTTTTTCCATCAGCACCAATGAGTGTGCCACATGGGCCCTCGCCATCCCCCTCAAAAAGATGCGATAATCGGCATGAAAAGACCCCTTGCTTTTCCCCCTAAGGGAAAATACCTAGAAAAATCCCCTCCTTTTACTGTTAACTTTCTTGCGCCACTGCCGTTTTATAAAAACCTTCCATTTTGTATAATGTCTTGGAGTTGCCCTCCATGTGTTAGACAGATGGCTGCTGGATTCATGATTCACTTAATAAAGCCCGTTAGATCTTCAAAATTTACCTGCTGAATTGTTTTAACAACAATAAATCAAACCATCGATCTATGTAGCCGATCGGTCCCGTTTATCTGGAGAACCCTGACTAATACATTGAGCCATATGGTCTGTGTCACAACTGGTGTGCTCCACCATAGTGCAAAAGTAGTTATAAAAAAAGCACATGAACAAATAAATGTGACTCTGTTTTGATAAATCCTTATTTGCGAAAAATAGGTAGTGGGCCAGATTTGGCCCATGGGCCACCGATGCTGGCTCCTGCACCATATTCCTCCCTCTGATGGAAGAGAGAGCGTAGAGCCTCCCATAGAAAGGACTAAAGAATATCAGCAGACAGAAAAGTAGCAGACACAGAGGCTGTGTATGCCAGGTGGATTTAAGAAGCACCTCCAATTCCATGCAGTGGTCTACCCCATTTACTTTAGAAGTAAAGATGCACCCCCATCTGAGCTATGAAAGTTACTGTGAATTTCTGGAGCCAAGTGGCTTCCTCTCAGTTAACTCTTACAAAAACTGCCTCCGTGTTTAGGGTTTCAAGGGACTGCACAAGTTTGAAACAAGGGGGATACAGTCAACTATCCGCCAAGTGTGACTTCCTTGTTTAAGGATGACTCATACTGTAGCTTTTACCAGGACAGGTAGGTGAGCTCAGGAGAGCATGTGAATAGAACGTGCAGTCAGGAAAGGTGCCCCCAGTGTGGAGAAACAAGGACAGAGCCGTCTGCAGAACGTGGACCATGTGTAACTTTTTAGTCAGAAAGGCCGCATCTACACAAAATGCTGGAAAGCCTGTGAGCCGGGGAGGAAGGCATCCTGGATGGCCAGCTGCACAGTCCAGAATGAAAGGGGCCACGAAGCAGGTGAGCTGGTAACACTTGCCGCAGTGAATGCAGCATGGGGAGAGAGGCACCTTTTGAAAGGTATTGCCCGGAAGACATGGGAAGAAAATAAAGGTGGATTTCAGGTTGTAGGAGGCATGGATTGTCGAATGACAACATCAGTGGCTGAGGTGAACAATACACAGAGCAAAGGAAGTCAGGGGCAGGGGAGGGGAGAAGCTAGCTCCCGCTGAGGAAGGAGACAAGCAACGCCTGTTTTAGTAAAAAGTGGCTTGTGTGAGAGCCACGGGAGACGGACGTGTGGGCAGAAGACATAGAGGGAAAAACAAGGGAAGACAAGGACAGAGGGCAGGGACTACTGGTCTCCTCACACCCAGAGGAGAGGGTTCCCAAGGAGAGCCACACAAGGAGCAAATAACTGAGAATCTGATCTCAGAGGAAACGCAACAAAGATATCAAAGGCGGAAACATAAAGGGGAGTTCAAAGCAAGACTCCAAAGAGTGTTTCAGTTGACAGGAAAATGTATCAAAGCATCACCAAGAGTAGGAATGGGTACTACTGCTGTCAGGGAACAAAACACTGTGAAGGAAGAAGGGAAGTCAGGGAGATGTGAAGGGAATAAGTGTTATACTGGGTTCTTGAAAAACTGGAATATAATTCAGGTTCTGAAAGATTTGAGGGAGATTTGTTTGCTCTGCTGGGGAGGAATTATAAATAGCTCACCATCTACTTCAACTCTGGCACGGTTATCTTGAAAATACTCTACAAACGGAAGGTATTGGTATATGTGTGAATTCAGAACTCGTGGTTCTGAATACTAGATTAGTCAATGGGATAGAGAAGAGTAGGTACCTATTGGAAGGCAAAGTACATGTGGACATACGCACACACACATATGTAACATATACACACGGATATATGCACATAGGTGCTGTGTGTCTCCATGCAAATTTAAAGAATTCATTAGCAATCATGAGTACCTAGTAGTCAATTCATTTATTAAAAGAATTCAACAGAATGATGAAATCACGAATAAAGCAGATATGTGTCTGAATAATTATTCTGGTGGCTCAGATCCTTTTTTATTGACATGCACAGGTAGATATCAAAGTCACAGTGTTGATAATGATGGCTTTTCACTGAAAGGAGTAAGAAACTGGGTTGTAGGCTTTATGACCAGTATGGCTATTTCCCAAGGCGACAAAGTATCTTTCTCTTTTGGTACATTTCAGTTGTTTTTTTTCTGCGGTCTACTGGCCTTCTTCACCGTGAGGGTCTGAATTTATCTTACTCTTCCCAGTACCATCAGTTTTGTTGTTGTTTTTGTTGTTTGTTTGTTTGTTTGTGTTTTGGGGTGTTTTGCCCATCTGTTGCTTATCCATCCACATCACCTCACAGAGGAGAAAGCTTGAACTAATCCTGGGCACAGAAAGCTACTATAAGAGGATAGGGCTGGAACAGTAACTGCTCTCCTAATTGCCATCTCATGTAAATATCACAGAAATTGCCTCTCTCTTGATTCTATCCCCATAGCAACCCCAGTGAAACACTCTTGCTGTTTTGTCTTTCTTCGCTTTTGCTGTTAGGATTACTAGACGTTGTCATTTAGTCTAAGAAATTACCTTTGATTTAATACTTAGGAACAATGCAACATATAGAAGGGGCATCCTTTCTTCTTAGTAATTGGGGAGCTGGGTGATCAATATTCCAATCTTTTTTGATTGATAAAGTAATTATCATTTTCTAATGTTTTTATTAGGGGGGGAGGGGCAGGGAGAGAGGGAGACACAGAATCGGAAGCAGGCTCCAGGCTCTGAGCTGTCAGCACTGACACGGGGCTCAAACTTGTGAACCATGAGATCATGACCTGAGCTGAAGTCAGACGCTTAACTGACTGAGCTACCCAGGTACCCCAGTAACTTTCATTTTTAATATAGACTTTTTCAGGCTATGCATATTCATCTTTTCTCCTTCTTTTCTCTTCCTGCTCAGCACTCTGCATACCAAAAATCGCAAAACCAGAGCATCATTATGGCTCTCTTTAACTTAAAGAAGAATTGTCATCTGAGACTGGTCTTGAAACTCATCTCATCAATGAATATTAATTAAACCCACTACAAAATGCTCTTACCTCAGAAATAAGATTGGAGAAGCATTGTAAGGAATTTCTAATGTGTGGCAAATGTATCGCATAATGTAAAAATGATAAATAATGACTAATTTCCATAACTAGAGACCTGTAAGCATTATACATCTTTCTAAGAAAATTCTGGGGTATTAAACAGATGGCTTGTGAACCAATGGGAAACATACATTCCTTCATCACTTGTTGAACACCTACTTTGTACCAGAGACATTGGATTAAGTGACCTATGGGATAGTGTTTTTCCATGATCTCTCCTTTAGAAATATAAAAGTAATCATAACTCTAATTTGATTGTAGGCTTTTACAGAAGTATTATTATGTGAACACATAGGGGAAGCAGAAGAAGGAAAAAAAAACTCTCAGTGTTAACTTCATATTAAGACATTATGATAACTATAATGTTGGGTGTTCATCTTTGACAGAAAGTAGGTTTACTATCTGGCTCCTTAGATCACTTGTTTTAGCAGTTTAGAAATGTCTGTGTAATTGAAAACATCCTCTAGAAAGTTTAAAAGTGTATTTCTTTTTAAATTTTTATATGAATTTCACATCCCTAAGAGAGAAACATTTTCATAATGTAATTTTTCAAGACTTTTTCCTTAGAGTCTAAACTGCTCCAAAGTTCAAGACAATTTTCTCCCTAATCATATGAATATTTTATGTAAGTATAATATTCCATTGTATTAAGATAAATCAAGCTTGCCTCAAAAATTTAACTTTGGGCAGATTCTTCTTTGGACAATTTATCTGATATATTCTTCTAATTCTGAGGGAATATACTTTCCTTAGAGTTCAGAATTTCATTGAATTTCTGCGAATAAAAATGTGAGCAACTCATTATTCTTGCCTATAGGGAAAGGAGCGAGCAAGGATAAATGAAATCCAAGGGTAATCCCTAAAACTCATTTTAATGATTACTTTCAACTCCTTTCTTAAAGCTTCTGTGGTGAGGATCATGATGGGCAGACAGGAGTGGCTGTCTGTATCTGGTTTCACCCCCTCTTCCTGTTTCTGGGCATGCTGTGTCTGGTGAAAGAGACAAGAGGCAGGCATCACAAGAGCAGAAAAGGAAAGCCTTAGGACGGAGCATAAATATAAATTAAATCAGTCCTTCTTCCCACACCTTGTTCTACTTTTCTCACATCCCTTCCCACACTGCATTATAGTTGGTTACGCAGGTGCTTGCCTAGGTCCATTGTCCTTGATTCATTAGACAAATAGTTATTGAATGTTTTCTGTGTGCAAAATACTGGGAACCCATAGAAAATAATGGAGATTGTGCCTTACATGAGCATCTTATTTTAGTATCTTTAAGATATCCTACTAAGGGGAAGAACCTTCCATGGGTCCAACGTGCAGGGTAAGCTTGCCAGGTAGAGTAGCAAGCAGGCCAGAATTCTTTTCAAGGCCCCACGCATGCACTTCTTTTCATTCCAATGGGACTATGTTTGCCTGTGAGCACATTTAGTTCCCTAGTTATCATTTTTGTCCCAGTTCTCCTTTTGTGACATAAGAGTACTGGTGTGACCCTTTATTTTAAGAGTACTTGGGACTTGTTTTAATCAAATATGGTAAGACACAGATGCGGACATGATGGTTTTGAAGGAAGAAGATTTTTATACTCACAGAGCCCTGGAAACAGGAGTCATGCCATACCACACAGTGTTTCATGGGGAAGCCGTAGGGTCAGTCAAGAGGCAGAGGGAATGAAGAGAAAATGTGGGCAATAACTTTGATTGTGGTTTCCATAGGAAGGAATGGGCCAGAGAGGGTAAGTAGATTTAGGATTGGCTAGTTTGAATAATTTCAGTGTCCTGTGGGGCTTAGCGGTTGTCCTTAGTTGTCTGATACCGGGCCCTGAGTTATTAGGACAGACAAGTAGTAATGACCTTGATAGGGACAACCCCATAGGAGGTGGTTATTGGTATGGGCTCCGGATTGTTGGTTTGCATATGAAAGGCACACTCCCAGGGAAGTTGTCTATCTCTAGCAATCAGCTCACCTTGAGAGGGGCAGCAAGGCCCCAAGATGTGGAAGCATCAGAAACATTTTAAAAAATGCATAATTAATATACCCTTTTAGATTTATGATCTCTATTTTGAAATTATCTCATTACCATGAACTTTTAGCTCTAGCCAAATCCTAGCTTTTGATCAATAAGTAGATCGTAGATTTCTATGTCCCAGCTCAGTTCATTTCTTCCTACAATTACACCTCTTCATGCCGAGGTTTGTTTAATGGTTTATGCTAACCTAACTACGCCCAGCTGACTCAGCTACGTATACACATGCAAGGGTCCTCATCACCGTACCATTAGCAAAGACAAAATCTGGGAATAACTTAAATATCATCCAAGACTAGACTGGTTAAATAAGTTGCAATACATCCATATGATGGAATTCAGCATCAAAATTTTTGAACATATTTTTGAATAATATTTGATGAATTTAAAAATAGACATGATATTCAATAATAATACAAATAAAAACCAAAATACGTATGTAGTAACACCTAATTTTAATACAAACACGTAGAGAAATGCCTAGATACTTAAACATACATATTTACCAGAAAATTATGAGAAAAATATGCTCAAATCATATAGATTTTTCCTTTTCTATATTTAACATTAATTACTTTTGTAATCAGAAAAGTACATTTTACTTAACAAGTGAGGGATTTGCTTTCTAAAAAAAATAGAACTAAGTCATTCATTTAATCAATATTTCTGAGCACCTACAATGTGTAGGCATTATGATAAATATTACAGAATCCATACAAACAAGTTCCTGTCTTCTTAAAGTTTAGAGTGGTGAATTCTGAAACAGAGGAGATTATAGCATCTCAAACACCATCTTATACGTATTAGGTATCCAATAAAAGTTTATTTACTAATGAGGAGAGACATAAGTGTAGGTTGACTGTGAAAATAAAGAGAGAATTAGGACTTTGACAGTCTTATTTCAAACTTCAATTCCGCCCACTACTTTTCTACCTCTTTCCATTTTACCACTTTTTCAAAATCTTGTAAAGAAAAAAAAATCATTTAATCACTAGAATAAGTCTGTGACTAAACACACTAGTGGTTTAGAGTGTCCTCTGGCTCCAACATTTGACTTACACCAGGATTTCTGCAAACTTCGCCCAAGTCTCCTTCCAAGTGGTATGCTAGAGGATTGAACTTGATGTCGAATCTGGGGTGTGCTGGGTGGACACAGACAACAAGGGGAGAAGACACAAGCCAGAAGAGGATGACCACCCTTTCTGTGGGAAGAGAGGGAGTTGGGGAATCTGTTCCAGGAACAAATGTGGGTCTTAAGTCAAGGTCATCAGTAAGGCTCAGTCACAAAGCTCAGAGGGTTTCTACCTATAGACACATCATCTGGACTCTCAGTCTATTCTGGAGGATTGACTAACCAGACTGAAGGTAAGGCCAGTCCTGAATGCTGGCCTGGGTGAGGCAATAGTTTTTCTAGTTCAACTGACTGCATAACATCCGGGGAATTATTCTCCCACACCGAGTCCCAAAGCTAGTCTCAGGAGAAGAGAGAAGCAGCCTTATTCTGTCTCGTGAGGGAGCAGCTGGGCTCTTGCTGTACAGCCTCCTTTGGCCAGGCTGGACCGAGGGACTGGGACTGGACTGAGTCCACACCCTGGGCAGTGGCACACAGAAGTGTGACATGAAATTCATGCGATTTGGGGAGCTGTCTTTGAGGAAAAGAATGCCTTATAGAGAAATGAAATTAAGTAAAAATTGAATAGTTATTTAAGATGAATCAAGAAATTAGGACAATTTACAAATATAAAGAAAAAGTTTGATGATACCACATAATTTTAACATTCTAGAAAAATAACAACGTATTTTTTATTAATTAACTTTATGGCTTCTCAACACTATGTTTCCACTTCTTTCTTTTCATGGATAATCCTATTTAGTTCTTCATG
Source organism: Neofelis nebulosa (assembly GCF_028018385.1). Taxonomy (NCBI): domain Eukaryota; kingdom Metazoa; phylum Chordata; class Mammalia; order Carnivora; family Felidae; genus Neofelis; species Neofelis nebulosa. The sequence goes on along the minus strand of NC_080783.1, from coordinate 101,244,545 downwards.
TAAAAATACAATGATTTTGTAATATCTTTTAGAAAGAATAGAGAGATAGGTGAATTTGTCTCACTGTGATGGACCAAAATTTTATTATGGCTAATATGGTTATTGATAGCTTATTATTGTTATTGATAATATTGTTCAATATGAAAAACAATTATTGGTAATTAGCTTTTGCTCATATTTTGATATGAGTTTAAACATTCCTTCTTGTTATATTTGGATTTTGATATGGTTGACAATTCTGAAAGAAACAGAAAATTAATCTGAAGTCAAAATTACATAAGTAATCCAAATCAGCTTTAAATACATAAGTATGTTATATTAAGGTCATACTTGAATAACAAAATGATTCTTCCACAATGTGCCCTCCCTTGATGAGAATAGGCAGAGATTCTTGTCACTGGAGCACTCATTTCTTCAATCTGTTAAGGCCACCTAGTGTGGCATGCCAAAGGGAACTTGAGTTTCACTAGGACAAGACAGACGCACCACCAAGTAATCCAATCCATGAGGAAGCACAAAACATACAATGTCACACACACATTTACTTCTTTGTGGTACAGTTACATGTTTAGGCCCTATACACCGAGAAAAGATGATATATTCTGCTTCATGGCATTCCTATCAAATCAGAACAGGATATGGCGTGTGGATAATTATTTACACAGCACTGTCAAGTATATTCTGGATGGGAGAAAACTATTTTTTTCTAGGCATGAATGACCACTGAACTCTGAATGAAAGCTCATACAGCCAATGATTAAGTAAGTCTCCATGGTTCTAGTTCAGTACATTCCAAATCCTGTTTCTTCTGCTACTGAAAAACTCCCAGTGCCTGATGACATAAAACAACGTTTATATAGTGATAAGACCTCTCACGTTGCACCCTAGGTCCTGACACAATGGGACGTTGGAATATTCTTAAAAGAGATGCCAGTGCTCTGGTGGCAACAGCCCAACTACACAGGGAAGTAGGTGGAAGCCACATTAAGATATCCCACTGAACCCAAACTGATTATTTCTTGAGCTCAGTGTCAGGTTGCCCTGAAGTTAAAATTTCCCACGGTCACTCTATCGTCAAATAGAAGTAGAGGCAGAGAAGAGTGGAAAAAGCCAGAAGTTTTCACCAGTTGCAATTGTTTTGTGAACTATTTTTGTGGGTTGTTGGCAGAATCCTATAAGCGGCAGCTGTAGGTCTGAGATCCCCGTTACCTTGCTAGCTCTTAGTCGTGGGTCCACTTTCTGTTCCTAAGGACATCTTTTGTACCTTCCCATGTGGCCCTCTCCAACTTTAGCCCAACAGCATGTAGTGTTCTTGTTATTCAAATACCTCTGACTTCTTTCTCAGCTCCTTCTGCCACCAGCCAGAGAAGACTCTCAGCTTTTAAGAGCTCTGTGATTATATCAGGAATTCCTAGACAATCTCCCTGCCTTAAGGTGAAATAAGTCTTACCATTCATAATTAGGAGAGAGAGATCTAATTATATTCACTGGTTCTAGTGATTAGGGGGGTATCTGTGGGGGATCATTTCAGAAATTTTGTCGGCTATGCATAATAAATAGAAAATAAGTTTTCTTTCCTTCCTGATTACTGAGTTTTTACCCTGTGTCAGACATTTTGCTAGATGCTTTATGTGTATTATTTCATTTAATCTTTCTAGTAAGGCTATGAAGTGTTAACTAATAAGAAGTCAAAAATGTATATATTATCTTTGAAATGTAGAAGAAATTCTCACCTTTTCCCCTTGAGATGATCTAATCTTTCTGTATAACTAAATTATTTTAGTGTGGTCCAGTAAACTTATTATGAACAAATAATTCAAAAATTTTCATTAGGTAACATTTTTCAGTAGTTTTTTTTTTTAAGTTTATCTATTTATTTTGAGAGAGAGAGAGAGAGAGAGAGAGAGAGAGAGAGAGAGAGAGAGAATCCCAAACAGATTCCTCTCTGTCTGCACAAAGCCTGATATGGGACTCGAATTCATGAACCATGATATCATGACCTGAACTTAAATGGAGTCTGACCTTTAACCAACTAAAGCACCCAGGTACCCTACCTCTTTTTTTTTTTTTTTTTTAATTTAACTATACTTGACATACAATGTTACATTAGTTTCAGGTGTGCAACTCTTTAATAAAATGTCATCTTTTGAGCGCCCCAACCCTATGGTCCCCCTTCTCCTTCCCATGATGTCAACCCATGTTACAATGGAGAGTATAGCTTGAACTCATTGTTTTTGGTACCTGGTGGTTCCGCTGGACTGGATTGCTGAAGCTTCTAGTTCTGCCTGGCCTCCACTTTTTCCTTGCTCTCACCTTTCCTCTCTTCTCTCTTTTCTCTTCTGTTCCCCTCCTTGGCCCTTCCTCCTTTCCTCAGCCTTCCGCACTCTGGACTTCACCTGCTTCAACCCTTGCTGGAATTGCAGAACACCCTATATTGGTTAGCAGTGTCTCTGACATTGAAGTTCCCCTTTACTTGATGGAATGCACCTCCCACTGTGGGAATATCTTCTCAAAGGGAGGGAGACTGAGGCAAACACTGGAATGCCCACTTTCTTGTGTCCTGCTTCCCTTGTTTTCCCACAACTAATCTGAGCCTGAAGAGGAAACAGAGTCTTTATTTCACATCCCTTTGCTCTCTGTTTGAGGTATCTTCTGTCACATCTTCTGTCACTGTCGATGTTTGGGCTAAATAAGTCTTTTTGTGGGGCTGTCCTGTGTACTGTAGGATATTTAGCAGCATTCCTAGTCTCTACCCACCAGATGCTGGCAGCACAACTCTCTTGTCCCAGTCGTAACAACTAAATCTATCCTTAGGCATATCCAGATGTTCCCTAGGGGCTAAATAAACCCCATTCAAAAACCACTGGGTTAGAGATAAAGGTAACTAAAATGAGTGGATTAAAATATATATACCCAAATATATGTTCCCATTTTCAGGTTTAAAGAAAATGTTTGCCTTGGGCACCTTGGTGGCTCAGTCGGTTAAGCGGCCGACCTTGGCTCAGGTCATGATCTCATGGTTCATGAGTTTGAGCCCCACATCATACTCTGTGCTGTCTATGCAGAGCTTGCTGTGGATCCTCTGTCCCCCTCTCTCTCTGCCCCTCCCCTGCTTGTGCTCTCTCTCTCTCTCAAAAATAAATAAACATTTAAAGAAAAAAAGTTGTATTTGTTTGCCAAAGGTCTAACAGGTCTGAAATAGCAGAACAGGAAGTCATAGCCAAGGCTGGCTTCAAATCCTATTTCCACTGCCAGTGGATAGCCGCACCGTTCACTCCTTGTCTAGTTCAGACCAGATGACCCTCTGGCAACATTAGCGTTACAGATCCCCAGAGGGTGGAAGTCCAGCCTGGGAGGAAGACAGCAACGAGAATAAGTTGGCCAAGCTGACAACTTTTTTGAGCACCTGTCCATTCCTGTGAGGATCATCACATCAGTATCTTAGATGGAAATGCCCCCTGGAAAAAAGGAAGGCAGAGAATAAGTAAGGACCCCTTAGAATCTCAGCATGCCTGATTGTATGAGACTCAAGAACTGCTGGCCAATCGAGAGGCACCTGACTCCCCAGAAACATGAGAGAAAGTTGGCGTGCCCTGATGGGCACATAGAGCACAAATGCACCTTAGACACATCGCTTGTTGTATCTTCAGCTGCAACAACCACATTCTCAACAGAATGCTCTAGATCTTTGAAAAAAAATCATTTTCTGAATTTTAATGTCAGAAACTGGAAATGCATTCTAAAGGCAGGGATATGACCTTTTCTCTCTGTCATCCCAAAGCCCAGCACAGTGAATACAGAGAATTGACAAAAGGTGTTGAATGAATTCATGATGGCCCAGTGCCGGTGCCTCTCATGTTAGGAGTCACACAGGACAGCCTGCCATTAGATGTTCACCCTCCTTTTTTCAACTTTCTCCTTTTCAAAAATGAGTGTGTGAGATTTGGCCTACGGTGACCATTGACCCACAGGTGGAGAGTTCCATCCGTGGGCAAGTAAAAGCATTCTCACATAAGTGACAGCCTGGCAGAGCTGTTTGAAGAGCAAATGTGTGGGAAAGGCTAAGCCTTAATGAGCAAGCTGGGTCTGCAGAGGGCCACCTGTAAATGTGAAATCTGGGCCCTCAGATGACAGACTTGGGTTCAAATGCCTTCGTGGTTCAGTGGCCAAGTCGCGTAATGCCTCTTAAGTTTAGTTTCTTCTTTGCAAAGTGGGGTAGAGGAATCTTTAACTTCAGGTACTGTTGTAAAACATTTGAATTAGGGAAGATAAAGCAGTTGGCATATCTTTAAGGTTTTGCACACTCTCCAGTCGTTGACTTTCTTTTCTGAGCTCCCCCTATCAACAAAGCATTTAAATCACCTAATTAAAGTTCTGCTGGTGTCGTGATGAAAAGAAGACATTAAAGCTTCCTTGAGATAAACTTGATATTTTATTATCCTTGGCTTGTCACATTCACGAATTAATTACTCTCTCACACTAGCCCTACAGCAAGCCGAATCAAACATTTTGCCTCTGCAAAAATAGCTCCAGGACTTAGAAGTGGCTCAAGGAGAGTGGAAACGGACAGCAGCATTTCAGAGGCCACAAAGAATGCGCTTCTCTGTGGGGCTTTGCAGGTAGGTGTACCCCTCGGGTTGACGCCCACCTGTACCACTGGCCAAAAGTGTGATCCTGGGCCAATTGCTCCCAGTCTTTTCTCCAGGTTCTCATCTCTGAAATGGGGATAATAGTAATAGTGCCTACGTCATTGGAGTTTGAAAGGACAAATAAAGTTAATACACAGGAAGCACTTTAAAAGTGACTGGATTACAATAATACTCATCAAATATTTGTTCTTATCATTTATGAATACTAAGGGGATTGCCACTTTTCCCTGCTGTCGTAGGAGTGAAAAACAGTTTTCTTTGTCGTTTTCCCTGCCTTCACACATACGCGAAGCACACGCCCTCCATGAGCATGGTGGCCTGAGTGCCTACGGTGCACCCATCCCTCCTCATAGCTCATCTCGGGTGCTTTTTGTCGATGGCCAGCTTAGAGATTTAATTCAGGAATGCAAATAGTTTTCAATCTTCACGCCAATGCTGAATAATTGTACAAATTTCCTAGATTGCTGTTTTATGAGACTTCCAAGGCATGTCCGTGTTGTCTGGGACAGAAGTCCTCTGTTGGATTAACAATGTCTGCCATGAGTAGAAGAGCAGGAAGTAAGGGCTCAATATTTTCCATCTATGAACTTGTCTGTGTCTGGGAGATGAGAGATGATGCTTCTCAAAATGTTGCAGTTTGGGGGCGCCTGGGTGACTCAGTAGGCTAAGCGTCCGACTCTTGGTTTCAGCTCAGCTCATGATCTCATGGTTCATGAGTTTGAGCCCCACAGCTGGCTCTGTGCTGTCAGGGTGGAGCCTGCTTGGGACTCAATCTCTCTCTCTTCCTCTCTCTCTCTCTCAAAACAAATAAATAAACTTAAACAAATCTTTTTAATAAATAAAAGAAAATGTTATGGTTTGAAAGAGATCCTAAGTGATGTCCTCTATGAGGATCATATTTGCTACACTTTGCAACCTCAGCGAGCCTTCTGTGGTGCTCAGAGACACAGAACTAGGAGTCCACCAAAGTGCAGGTGATAATGGTGCATTGCCTGATAAACAATAACATAAAATTATCTGAAAGTCGGTGTACTTCTTATTTTCACTGCACTTTGGCAATTTTAAGCACTGTCAGTGAAAACAACAACGACAATCCTTCTTCCTGAAAAACTATGTTGTTGATATAAATGCTAAACAAGTACTACGGCTATTACTGTGAAATTTTTCACAATATATACTCCAGCCCCAAATTAACACACTGTTAACATACAACTTCTGCCAGAAGTTAATTTGGAAAATGCCCAGTTATAAATTGGCCCCTGGCACCCATGTGGACTCAGCTACGTACATCCATACTAAGCAGTAAGCACCGGAACGTAAGAAAACAGCTCAGAATGGGCAGGTTCATGTCAGGTGCACGCCCGGTCTCCCACCACTGCAGTTAGAGAGCAGACCGAAATAATGATAACACACTGACTCTAGAGAAGAAGAAATGGAGCTTGAGTTGTTTCAATTCTGTCATTCTTGCAAATCATTCAGTGAGCTTGGAGGAATTCACTGTTTGGGGAGCATTTTTCACATCCCTTTCACCCCCTTTTATGAAGAAATGTAATTAAAATGACAAACCCAGTACTTCTTCCTAATGTTATTATTATATACTGCCACAGAAACAAATTCAATAAACGTTTCTGTTCTGACGATTATTGTTATTGATTAACGTTCATGACAAATACGGAAAATCACGTGGTCACAGAGGAAGAGCATGCTAAAAACACCGACTTCAAACGTCAAGTACTCTTGCTGTGCTACTGCTTCTGGAATGTCCTTCTGGCCTCACTACTACCTCAGACTGCCAGTTTATGGGGGAAAGACTATTTGGTAACTGCTGACTATAACATTTTCCCTGTCTGTGTTATTATGCCTTTAAGCAAGCCACTTTTCAGTTGTAAAAATGGCCCTGAATTTTATAGAAATGAGCCCTATTTGCTGTTGACAGCCTCACTATCACTCTTTCATATTAAACTGTAAAAGTAACCCCCTGTTAATTTGCACAGAAGTGAAGATACATTTTCTGCCAATATGTAATTTTTGTTATTAAGCATAATAATCATCCATCAAAGACTACAATATGTGAGGACCGAACATAATAAATTTTCCTTACATTAAAGAGTTTACATTTAAAATATATATAATAGAGGCATACAGATGGTGAGGAGAATGGTACCAAATGTTGCTCTCTGGTAGGGAAAATGACTTAAAAAAATAAAAGCTGGCACACACGTTCACAAAGATATGGCATAACTATGAAGTCACGCAACTGATTGTTTGATGTCATAGGACATAATTATCTAAATGTCTAGGAGATCTCATCAAAGAAGGCTCTTTGGGTGACTGTATACATACCGCCACAACACTGCCTTTTCTCATATAATTTTTGGAACTCATCTTTGGAATGGAAAAGTCTGTGCTTTATAAATTCTTGCATGTTTTGATGTATGTCTTTGTGATTTATCAGATGTGGCTCCATTCAGATGGATTTGGTCTCTCAACTAGGGTGTAAGTTTCTTAGAGGCAGAATCTAAGTTCAATAAATCAATGGCACATTTTTAAACTAGCAAATGTTGAAAACTCATGATCTCAATTGGATATAGAATAAAATATGTGACTAAGTCAATGGCTTCTCGACTTCAGATTTTGTGATGGAATGACTTCTTTTTTAAATTTTTTGATTGTTTATTTATTTATTTTGAAAGAGAGAGAGAGAGAGAGAGAGAGAGAGCATATGCCAGCTGGGGAGGAGCAGAGAGAGAGGGAGAGAGAGGAAGAGGCAGAGAGAGAGACAGAGAGAGAGAATACCAAGCAGGCTCCACACAGAGCATGATGCAGGGCATGAACTCACGAACCATGAGATCATGATCTGAACGGAAATCAAGAGTCAGAAGCTTAACCCACTGAACCATCCAGGCGCCCCAGTAAATGAATTTTCACTGCAAAAAATGCTAACATTAATTATAGCCCTAATTATAGGCCCAAGCATTATTTTGAGCTCACCAGCCGTGAAAGCAGGATGCTCTGATTCCCCAGCACAGAGGCTCCCCCCTCTCTCTCTGGAACTAGTGCGGGCAGATGTACTGGGATCTGAATAGTGAAGCTGGGGATGTAAAGAAGCAGGAGCTGCCATGGGGACTGTCCATGCTCTCTCAGTTTCACCAAAACCTTAATTTCTGATTTAAGGAGTGTCTGCTATCTAACAGGCGTTTTGCAAGGGGCTGGATGCATTTGGGTTCCACAAATATTTATGAAGTGTGTAATCTGCAAGAGCAATCCTTACTTGCTAGTAGGATCACTACTTCTTATTACTTCTTACTTCTTGCTACTATGACCTCTTACGAGGTAACCTTTTGCAGGACATGCCAGCCATGGGGGTGAAGTGTTGGGTGCAGTGGAATGAAGGATCTGGGTAGTGGAAACAACGCATGCCCCCCGAGTGGAGTGTGTGATCCCAGTTCAGGAAGTAAGTCCTGGGTCAGGTGCATCCCCCAGCTTGGTCACCAGACCTTGCAGAGGCTCTTAGGGGACATCGGACTTGGAAGAAGAAGACTATATTCTGTCTGAGGTCATGAAAAACACAATTAGGCACATTTCCGCCTCATCTCTGCCTCTGCACAGCTCTGTGTGCTTACATGTGGCATGTCAAAGAGCCACACGGCCATCAGGTTTCCTTACAGAAACAGCTCCTGGGTGCCTTATTCCAAAAAAGACTGGAATCGAAAGCCAGGAAGATGCACTTTACAAAGCTCCCCGAGTAAGGCTTGTAAAAATTTAGTTTGGCTCTAAAAAATATTTTTAATGTATATGCACATATAATTTTACACAAATGCATGACTGAAATCATCGTATGTGCTGTATGTTGTCTTTTTTTTAATGTTTATTTATTTTTGAGAGAAAGTGAGACAGTGCAAGCAGGGGAGGGTCAGAGAGAGAGGGAGACAGAGAGGGAGACACAAAATCCAAAGCAGCCTCTGGGCTGAGGCCCAAACTCATGAACTGTGAGATCATGACATGAGCCAAAGTCAGATGCTTAACCGACTGAGCCACCCAGTTGCCCCTGTCTGTGGTCTTGCAATCTTTATCTGTGCTTGCTTCCTGCCCCATCCTTATTTGGATAAGTTATATTAATCACCTTGGAGGTATTCCATATTTTTCATCACTTTTGTGTATACACACACACACAAACACAAATATACAAACACTGGCTTTAATACCCTATGGGGTTATGCACGCACATAGGGTAGTATTAGGTTTTAAAAAATGGAATCACATTATATACACTTTGCTGTATCTTTCTTTCCTCATCCAACCATACTTCATTGAAATCTCTAAGCTAACTGATATAATTTATTTTATAATAGGTACATTGAGTAGGTATAAAATAATTTCTTTTTTTATTTATTTTTGAGAGAGAGAGAGAGAGAGAGAGAGAGAAAGAGCATGAGTGGGGCAGAGAAAGAGGGGAACAGAGTGTCTGAGCTGTCAGCATACAGCCCAATGTGGGGCTGTAACCCATGAACTGTGAGATCATGACCTAAGCCAAAGTCGGCTGCTTAACTGACTGAGCCACCCAGGTGCCCCTAAAGTAATTCCTTCAACTAGTTCCCTATATGGGTGTTACTTGTTTGAGGCTGCTCTGTACAATACTGTAGTAAATATTGCTGTCTTATATGTCATTGTTGTTGATTCTTTGTGATAAATTCTTTGAAGCAGAAGAGCTGGGTCAATGTATCTATACTTTTTTTTTTTTAATGTTTATTTAGTTTTGAGAAAGAGAGAGAGTGTGTGAGAAGGGGAGGGGCAGAGAGAGAAGGAGACACAGAACCCAAAACAGGCTCCAGGCTCTGAGCTGTCAGCACAGTGCCCATGGCAGGGCTCAAACTTGCGAACCACGAGATCATGACCTGAGCTGAAGTCGGACGCTTAACCGACTGAACCACCCAGGTGCCCCAGTATCTATAAATTTTTTAAAGTTAATAGCATCCACAGATTTCTTTTTAAAAAAATGACCGTGACCATTCACATTTTATTCAGAAATGTTTAAATGTGATTTTCAGTAACTTTTCTAATAGCAAGATCAGTCTTTTAAACATTTGCAATTCAGATACCAAAAATGTGTAATGTTATTTTACTTTTCAGATTGCTGACTACCCTTGAGCCTGAGCAAACTTTCCTCTTTGGTAACCATTTGGATTTGCTCTTCTGTGAAATGTCTATTTATATCCTTTGACCAATTATTGGACATTTATGATCATTCTAGTTTGTCGTTATAAAAGTTTTACGACTAACCTGAGTTTTATCATAGGTTGCTCTTGGTGGTGGTGGCATGTGTTGTGTTCTAACACAGATTTTTAGAAGCACAATTGTTAGTGAACATAGATGTATTTTGGGGGGCTTTTGACACATACAAAACTGTCCTTAGGGATGGTGTCATTAGTTTACACACATATTTGCCATGCACGGAAAGGCATGTGTCTGTTTGTAGCCTGTGATACTGGGAATAATCTATAGTAGTTTGATAGTTTAAAAATGGGTATTAATTTTCTGGTTCATATTTCTTACTTTTAATTTACTAGTGATGTTTACAATTTTGTTTTATTTATTAGCTGTTGATATTCTGTCCTATGTCTACTTCATACCTCAAAAATCCTAGTCCCCCATATTAAACATAATATCTGTCTACATGTTAGAGAGGTATAATACATTGCCACTCTGAAATGTGATTGCTTACGTATATTACAAAGTGTAACCACTTTAATTGTTCTCTGACAGTGCCGAAACTACTGAGGTTCTTTGTTCGTTTATTTGTTTGAAATCAAGCTAGAAGCTTGGATCTCCAAACTTCCCCTGTATTTCTAGAACATCATGTGGTTCATTAGATTGTTCAAGCTTTTTAGCTTTCTAGCTCTTCCCTTCTGCCTCAAATGAGCTACATTTGAGCTGGAGTGTGTCTGTGTGTGTGTGTGTGAGGGGTCGGGGTGGTCAGACTGGCTTCATTATGGAAGAATTTTAAAGATTTTACAAATAAATTGATCAGAGGGGTATCTTTCCGGCTGCCAGAGCTAAAAGGAAGGTTGAATCAGTTTCAGATTAAGTCCTGTTTACTAATTTATCACCAGCTTAAGTTTGGAGGGTGCAGAAATAGTTGCCTTGGAATCTTGACTTGAGAAACATGATAAGGGACCCTAATCCCAGCAGGTGAGCCCTTTAGGTGAAGAATAGGATGAATAGTTATGTGTTGTTCTTGCCCTGGGTATTCGGAGGTGTTTTTACTATTTAACCACACGTTTTTCGTGACCTTGCTGCAGAGATTGCTAACCTTGTTCCTTATTAGATGTGGACAAGAGTATCCCTCTGCAAAGTCCAGGAAGCAGGTGTGGAGGCTGGGGAAGAGTGTCAGTTCCACACTGTGCTGCTGTAATTTTAATCCAGACAGAACCAGGAAATGAGACTCAAGGTGAGTCACAGATGGACAGCCTGAGGGGGTGGGCAGAATCTTCCTGGAATGTTGGTGCAGGGCCTCCTGTCTGACTGTGCATATGTGAGCATCAGCTCGGTTGTAGTACCAGCTGTTAGAGTCTGTCCTCTCTCCTCGCCGATTACCTCCCTCAGCGTGTCCAGCCAGAAGAGCATATGGCCTACACTCCACTTGATTCAACGGCTACCATTTCCAGATACTTATTTGACTCTCTCCCCAGAGAGATGTGTCTCTCCTCCATGTTCCCATGGCTCCCAGTGTCTGATCATGTCAGACTTTTTACCACACTAAGCAGTGTTATTTATTTGTCTGTATTCTTGCCTAGGTTGCTAGCTATTTCAGTGCAGAACTTTCTTTTATCTCCGTATTCTGTTGACCAAGAAGACATCCAGGCTGTAAAGCAACCAAAAGCATTTATTTGGGGTCTTAGGGATGGCAACCTCGGGGGACACAGGGTAGACAAATTGAAAGTGTGCTCTGAATTTCAAGCAAGGAGGGCAAACTTATAAAGGCGAAATCCACAGTTACATAACTTGTTTTTAAAGAATTATAATTAGTGCTGACAGACTTAGACCATCTAATACACCATTGGCAATTTCACTGACAGATGTGACATGATTTCTATTTCAGTCCAAAGTTAGAAAGAAAGAGGTATTCCAGAAGGTGGTGGAGTTGTATTGGCAAAGGTCAAAAAAGTTCCTGGTGTTCTAGGAATTGAAACAGGAGACACGCACAGGTCCTGCTTCCTCCATATCCTCCTGACCCGATTTTAAATGACCCTCTTAGCCATGTTCACTGCACTTGGGAATCTTCGCTCACAGCCCCTGATGCCAGGACAGCACTTGCCACATAGTACGCACTGTAATGAAATGCATTTGAATAAATAAGCGATTAAAGCGTATGAGAACAAATGAATACACTTTCTCATTTTACCAAATCCTCTATAAGGCTCTGGGCGCCCACCCAGGGAACGGAGTTTCTTACAAATGATGTGCTAAGTTTTCAAGATCAGGCTCCCTGGGAAGATGACTCTGAGGTGGAGAGTAATGTGCAGAAAGTTTATAGGAGAATGCTCTTTGGATTCTCCTCTGAATCTGAAGGACATTTGAATGTCTCCTTTGAATGACACATTCCACGTGTCAATGTGAAGGGGTGAATGAAGGAACAAGAAGCAGAGGCAGAAGATCCGTGTCGCAGCCACAAACACTGGGCTACTCCCTCAGGGACTTCTGCATGTTATGCCCTGCAAGGCTGTCCCCAGTTGGGCCATACATCCAGGCCTGTACACGCCCACACGGACTAGTTATTGGATGTCGGGCTCATAATAAGCTCTCAGTACGTGCTTATTGAGCCACAAAATCCTAAAGAGAAAATAGAGTGACTGGCTTATCGATTTGGGAAATCCTCTTATATAAGGAGTGTTGAAAGAATTGTTAAGCAAGCCAAGGCTATTCCTCGGCTCAATTTAACCCTGTCGCATGCCAGTCTAGGCAGCATGTCATTGTCACCACCCCCGTAGCTACGTTTCACCTGAGGCCAGGATCAGAATGTCACAGCTGACATCCCTTGACATTCCCTCTGGCACACCACAGTCCTGCTTCCTAGTCTCACGTTTAAAAGAGAGCAGCTGCTTTGTCGAGCACCTGGCTTCTCCTACGTGCCTTTTGTCATCCTGTCGTGAGGCCCTGATCAGGAGAAGAGCCACTCAGCAGGAAAATTCACCACATCGTAAATTCATAATCCATTTTTCTCCATATGCTCTGACCAACTTATGATGTTCGTAATTAAAACTTTATGCAGACTTATGGCTACTGAGACAGGTTGATTCAGTGCTGGTTGTAGAGCGTTATAAATCACTGGGGCTGATTGTATAATTGGGCCCTAATAATTATTCCATCAACGTTAAGCAGGCCTGGCGCTGGGCAGCAATGCGAGGCAGACACAGTCTTCTTTCAGGCTCCTGCATCACTAAGCAATGCCCTTGTAATACCAGCCTTTGCCCTGCTGCTATTACCTTGTGTGCTTGATGGTCCCCCAGTCTTCTTTAGTGTGAAATTCCTCCCCGCGTCTCCAGGCGCCATGAAACCACACTTCCAACAAGAAACCAGCTTGGCAGATTCCATCTCCTGGTAAACTGAGTCCCACTGCATGTAATAACAGCACCGTGCATTGGAGATTGACACCGCACTGCCTCCACAGGGATGCCCTCTGTAGATGGCCTCCAGGGGCCAGTCTTTGGGAAGGGCATCATCCTATGCCTTCACTCTCTGCTCTTCTTTAACACCATTGAAATAGCCTCTTTCCCATTTCTTCTGAAATAGGAAGCTCCGTGTCTTGAAGAATCCACATGGGCCGGGGCTTGATACTAGGTCGTTCTTTGACTCACCTGTGCAACTCTGGATGTCCCCTGAAATCCCGACCACAGTGTTCTTCAGCAACACAATAGAGATTATGCAAATATGATAGTTTTCCATCTTGGCTTTTAGCTCTGTGAATTTGCACAAGTTATTTAAGTTCTTTGAATCTCATTTTTCTTAGCTATAAATTGAGAAAATAATGTGTAACTTAAAGTCTTTTTGTCTTCCTAGTGGGGATTAGAATGAAGTCATACATATAAAGTTCTTGTCATTAAATATGGGTTCAATAAATGTTATAATTCCCTTTTTCCTCTTACCTGTTAACATTTCAGTGACTGATAATGGGTTATTTATGTTCATTTAAGAGTGACCGATACTGCAGATTTCATGGCCCTCGAAAGGTCAAGAGGTGGAAAATGTGTTAATACTCTGGGGACATTTTGTCTCTCAATTTGCTCACTGTAGAATAATGTTCTACTGAAACACTAAAGCAAAATATTCTGAAAACAGTTTAAAAATCCATCACACCACTAAAGATTTGCTATCTTGTACCTTGTTGAAGGATTTATATATATATAAATTTATATATATATTTATAAATTTATATATATATAATTATATATATTATATATTTATAATATATATATAAATTTATATAAAATAAATTTATAAATTTATATATATATAATTATATATATATTTATAAATTTATATAAAATAAATTTATAAATTTATATATATATAATTATATATATATTTATAAATTTATAATATATATAAATATATATATATATAAAATCCTTGTTGAAGGATTTATATATAATTTGGACTGCTTTTTAATAATTGTAGACAGCGCTACATGTAGAGAGCATTTGAAACTTCAAGGGGAAAACCTCTGTGTGATCCTCCTTGGAATATTCAAACTCTGACTTCCACCACTGTTCCATTAGGTGATGTGCGGACTCACCTGTCCTATTAGAAATCAGTAGAAGCTTTGTTTCTGGTTTAAGTACTGGCACTGAACGTTCCTTAAGAAATCAGTCTTTAAATGCCAATCACTAATGAGTATTCAGAACAACAGTTAATGCCAAAGTAAGCTCAGCAATTTTTAAAAAACAATTACTGAGTTTGTTAAATTTCAGTTAATTATTAATTATCAACCAGAAAAGGATGTGCACTGTTGTTAGCAAAACCGTGGATCCGAGAACAAGTTTTAGATTGACATAGACCTTGGTTCTGTAAGAAATCCATTATTTTTATTATTGTTATTATTAAATCTTTCATTGTTATTATTTGCAGAACTTGAGACTGTTCTTAATTCTGGCATTTCACTCGTGTTCATAGGGCTTTGCTCAAATATCACTTTCTCAGTAAGGCCTGCCCTAGAGAGACCTATTGAAGATTGCAAACCTCAGCCCTGATTCTGGCATTTCCTATCTTTTTCTTCTGTTTGATTTTAACCTATAACCCTTATCATCTGGAAAAATAATCCACTTTGTAGTCTACTTATATATTTGTGGTTTATCTCACCCAGTTAGAATATAAATTCTTGTCCCAGCGATTTTTGTCAGTCTTGTTAACTGCAATATCTCAGTACATAGAATAGTACCAGGCAAAAAGTAGTCACTCAGTAAATAATTAGATGACTTTTAAAAAATTAATCTTTAATATGGAGCTAGTGATGCCTTCTTCAAGTAGCTGGGTGGCCAAATTGAGGCAGGCAGAATACAGAGGTGCTAGATATTTGTAGGAAGACCAAAAAAAAAAAACAAAAAACAAAAAACAACAACAACCCGAGGAATTCAGTGTGACACCTGACAGAGCGTGTGTGGCCATGAAGCAAACTTGTGATAGCTCCGTGGTTTCTTCGGCCACAAGCACCTTGCAGTCGATGCCCAAGCCCACTACACATAAGCCCACAAAGACCCAGTTAGCCCTAAATCAGACTGCTAACGTGGAGAATGTGTAATGATATGCAGAGTTCTTAGAAATCCCTGCCTATTCCCCAGAACCTCACATAAATACTCTGGACCCAAGTTATGACCACCCATGAAAAGCAAAATTCCACCCCATTCCACCCCATTCAGATCCTCTGAGTGCATTCACACTTCCTTCTGGAGTTTGTCCTTTTGCTTTGTAATAAAGTTTCTTCTGCTACACTTTTACTCTGACTCCTCCTTGAGTTCTTTGTTGGCTAGTTTAAGAACCTGGAACCAGCTGATGGTTGAGATCTCAGGGCTCAAGAAATCCCTCAGTCTCTGGTATCAAAACGATATGGTTTATGCACTTAATAAAATATATTTATAATAAATACCATTGTCATTCTCTCATGCATATCTATATTTTAAAGCAAAGCATTTTTTTATTCAAAATATTTATTACTGGGGCTACCAAGATATTTTTACGAGGTGACTCAGTCAGTTAAGCGATTGACTTCGGCTCAGGTCATGATCTCGTGGTTGGCAAGTTTGAGCCCCCTTGTCTGGTGCTGTGCTGACAGATCAGAGCCTGGAGCCTGCTTCAGATTTTGTGTCTCCCTCTCTCTTTGCTCCCACTCTGATCTCACTCTGTCTCTCTCTCTCTCTCAAAAATAAGCAAATATCAAAAGAGTTTGAAAAAAAGACCACTGGTCTATGTCACAAAATATTTATTAATTATTTCTCATACTCTTACCAAAGAAAACATGTTACCTTCTTCCCCAGCTTGGGCAGAGGAGAGCGTAGATGAGTCGAGAATGACCCAAGTGATGAACTTTAAAGAATATCTGGATTGAGACTTTCAGAGTTATTACGTGGTTTGAAAGATGTAGCTGAATTCTACTGAATAGACAGTAACTTTTCAAGTTTAGGACAAGAACCCTTCCCCTTCCCCAGGGGAAGGGGAGGAAATGGCACCAGGTAGAGATTTTCTGTGTTATGAGCAAAACCTAAAGCTATCTCTCATGTGTGGATGCTATTTTTCTTTTTCTTTTCTTTGTCTTGACTGCCTGATTTGAAAATTTCTTCTTTCTGTTCCTTCTCAAACAGCTGATGCAGTGAAACAGACCAAGCCACACGCATAGCTACCACACACAGCCTCTGGAGAGGACTGTTAGTTTGAAAGGCACTATGACATCGTGATAAAGCATCTGAGGTGGGTAGTTGAAGATAACTGTCTTCCAGTGACATGAATCCTGAAGCCAGAGAGATTCTATGAATGTAAGAGTAGCAGCAGGGAGTGATAATGCCTGTATCCAGCAAAGTGAAGGCTTTGCTTAGATGTTTCCTGATTCTTTTTCTTTCTCTTTAAAAAAAAAAAAAGTTTATTTTTTGGGGGGAGGGGCAGAGAGACAGAGAGAGTGAGAGAGAGAATCCCAAGCAGGAACTAGATATCACAAACCGTGAGATCATGACCTGAGCCGAAATCAAGAGTCAGATGCTTAACTTACTGGGCCACCCGGGTGCACAGATGATCCCTGTGGGCTTAAAGAACTGAAGTGTGTAATATCTGTCTGGCCAGATGGGAATCTGTTTCTCTAGGAGAAAAGTCATGAAAGCTTCACAAATTCATCGAGACGCCCCAGGTTGAAGCTGGAGGGACCAGAGGAGTCCTTACAGATGAGATCACCAAAGTTCCCACTCAGTTCTCCAATATAGGACATCATGAAGGGTCTTGGGGCCAAAGACCTGACGAGGTAACACTGTATGTTGATGGACCTGGAGAGTTCTCTGATATGCTTCACAAGCACCTGGAGTGTAGGTGGCTGCTCAAGGATTAGGGGATTTACAGTGCTAACACATTTCATAAAGCCAAGTTCCAAAAACAAATAAAATGAAATGTCAAGACTTTTGAGTTATCCTCTGTTTTTATTTATCTATGTCTTAGAGCTCTATTATTACAGCTCTTTCATCTCTGTGTGATTCAGTGATCTACTTTGATTCAGCTAGAATTTCCCGGGTGCCAATACATTCGAGGAATAGCACTAGCTGCCTTGTCCGGGGGAGTGGAAAATCCCGGGTGATTCAGACATAACCCCAAATGTGAGGGTTGTAACAGCTAATTGAAGGAGAGTCTAAATAATACTGTGCTTTGTAATATAGTTCAATAAAGGCATGAAAATATAGAATAAGAAAAAAAAACTTGTACTGAGTGAATTGAGGAGAAAACAGGAAGGATTTTGACAGGTAGACTTGAGGAGTTGAGAGAATTTCACAGCATAGTCATTGGTTTTCTGCTTGAATGATATTAAGAAACACTGGATGTGTTATGCTTTACATCTAACTAGATCTGTGGCTCTTCTCCCCAAATTCCCTTTTCTATGTCACTAATATATCTGCAAATTACTTTCATTGTTATTTTCTTTTCTATCACAAGGCATCGCTATAATGCTGTGTGCAATATACTAGTAAAGCATAAATTCATATTCCTTGAATACATTTTTCCTTTAGCTAAAATGAGTAGGGGGAACTATGATGAGCAAGTATGTACAGATTGGTAAGAAATTATTATCAGAAGTGATGCTTAAATACAGAGAACAAACTGAGGGTTGCTGGGGGTGGGTGGGGGGGGGTTAAATGGGTGATAGGCATTAAGGAGGGTACGTTTCAGGATGAGCACTGGGTGTCATATGTAGGAGATGAATCCCTGGTTTCTACTCCTGAAGTCAAGACTACACTGTCTATTAACTAACTTGAAGATAAATTTTAATAAAGAATTTTATATCAGAAGAAAAAGAAATTATTGTCAGGTGTTCTGTGACAATGAATAACTCCCAAAATATCGCTCCCTATGCTACTTCAACTAGTTACATGTCTGTAATTAACACAGTATTTGGTCGTCTCTCACAATAACCATGTTAAAATCATTCTTTAGCTCCAGATAATGGCTTGAATAACCTCTCCAGTTTCATAAAATTTATGTTTTTTTTACATTTAAATCACCTGCACAACAAAATAGTATATAATACTTCAGGTGTTTTAAGAATAACTTGATGATCGGATATTTAAAGTTCACACTGAAAATAGTATCTGCATTTATGAAATTAATTTAGGGGGCATTGACACAATGCAGTTGGTGTTAGATTGTTTGTTGTATGATCAGACAGAAGCCACAGAAATGAACATTTGATTCATTGGATGTGTACAAACGGATCCAGTGGAAATGCAAATGGTATTGAAGCTGAAGTGTTAGTACGTTTTTTTCAATAATTATAATAATCATCATTTATTACAAGTTTGCTGTGTGCCACACATATCTTTTGTTTGTTTGTTTGCTTTTTGTTTGAGAGAGAGAGAGAGAGAGAGAGCAAGCTGGGGAGAGGTGCAAAGGGAGAGAGAGAGAATCTTAAGATCAAAGTGGGGCTTGATCCCATGACTATGAGATCATGACCTGGGCCGAAATCAAGAATGCTCAACCGACTCAGCTACCCATGCACCCCTTGTGTGCTACACATATCTTTAATCTTTATAATAGCTTGTTTGGTTGTTTTTTTAACTGTAGGCATGAAGCCTGAAAAGCTAAGAGAAGTTACGAATCTTGCACAATGTCACAAATATAGAACGTAAGTGACAAGAGTAAAAATCCAAAACCAAAACTATATGGCTAAATAACCTCACCCGCCCCACCCCCCGCCGCCACCTAATATAGCACTGCCATAGGAAAAATAATGGTTCCAAAAGATGTTCGTGTCCTAATCTCAGAACCCTGTGACTATATTACATGGCCAGGAGGAATTATGGTTATGGATGGAATTAAATTTCTAATCATCTTATATTAAAGAGATTAGCTTGGACAATCTTGACTGTTCCAATATAATCACAGGTGTCCTTTAAATGGGGAAAAGGGAAGCAGAAGAATCAGGATCAGACAGATGGAATCATGGGAAAGGCTCAACTGATTATTACTGGCTTTGAATATGGAAGAGGACCTTGAACCATAAGGAATGTGAGCAGCGTCTAGAAGCTGGAAAAGGCAAGAAAATGAATCCTCTCGTAGAGTCTCCAGAAAGGAATGCAGACTTGCCAACACCGATTTTAGCCCAGTGAGACTCATTTCTGATTTTTGACCTCCAGAACTGTAAAATGGGAATTTTTTGTTTTTTTAACCTACGAAGGTTATGGTAGTTTTTTTTAAGGCAGCAAGACCAACTAACACAATCACTTTGCCTCTCTAGTATGAAGGAGATATCTTCTGTGTGTGTCTGATAGAAAGCCAGCAAGTTTCATAGGGGTACAATTGAAAGTAAACTGAAATTCATCTAAAAGAAGATGATGGGCCAAGTGGAAGGCAAGAACAAGCAGAAAGTCTGGAGATGAAAGATGTAGTTATAAGTCCAATGCCATGAGCCTTAATTTTAGTAAGTGTCGAACAAATATTTGTCTAGTGGATAAATAAAATGATAAATGAATGAAAAATCTGCAGACCAGTACTAATTTATATTTCATCAACCTTACAAAAATATAATTGCTAATTTTAAAGGTGAAGATGATGTCCCGTTGTTTTAATTTGAATTTCTTTGATTATTAAGTTGAAAGTCTCTCATATGATTATTAGTTATTTGTATATTCTCTTTTGTGAATTATCATTTGACTACTGGGAAATTAAGGTCTCTAATTTCAATTTTGTAAGTCTTAGAAAGCGTAGATATTAACCTTGCGTCTGGCAAAAAGTTTTTTGCAAATTTACTTTTCCATTTGTTGATTATCTTTTAAATATGCTTATAATACCTTTGAAATACAGACTGACTAAATATTTTGCAATCAAATGTGTTGAGTTTTACCTTGATGACTTCTTCCATTATTTTAAAACTGTAATCATTCTGGAATTTGTTTTTGAATAATATGTGAAGATAAAAATTTATTTTTAAAAAAATAATTGACTTAATGGTTATGGTATTATTTGTTAAATAATCTTCCTCTTCCTTGTCACTTTACTATGATACTTGATTTAAAATACGTTAATTCATTTGATGTACTTGTTTTTTTTTTAAGTTAACTACTTTACTTCATGGGCCTATTTCTTCATTCAGTGTCATCCATTTACCATGCCTAAATTTATGATAGTTTTATGGCATATTTTAATGTCATTTATAGTTTCAACTGAGTCCTCAGGCTCCATTATATCAACCTTGCTTTAAAAATGTTATTTTAGAAAGAAACATCAACACAACTAAAAGGAAACCTACCAAATGGGAGAAGATACTTGCAGATGACATATCAGAGAAAAGCTTAATATCCAAAATCTATAAAGAACTTATCAAACTCAATACACAAAAAACAAATAATCTAGTTGAGAAATGGGCTGAAGACATGAATAGACACTTTTCCAAAGAAGACATCCAGATGGTTAACAGACACATGAAAAGATGCTCAACATCACTCATCATCAGGGAAATACAAATCAAAACCACGATGAGATAATACCTCACACCTGTCAGAATGGCTGACATTAACAACACAAGAAACAACAGGTGTTGGCGAGAATGAAGAGAAAAGGGAACCTTCTTGCGTTGTTGGTGGGAATGCAAACTGGTGCAGTCACTGTGGAGAATAGTGTGGAAGCTAGGTATTTACCCAAAGGATACAAAACTACAGATTTGAAGGGGTACAAACACCCTGATGTTTATAATAACATTATCAACAATAGCCAAACTATGGAGAGAGCCCAAATGTCCACTGACTTATGAGTGGATAAAGAAGATGTGGTACACACACACACACACGCACACACACACACACACACACACACACACTGGAATATTACTCAGCCATCAAAAAGAATGAAATCTTGCCATTTGCAATAATGCAGATGGAACTAGAGTGTATTATGCTAAGAAAAATAAATCAGTCAGAGAAAGACAAATACCATATGATTTCACTTAAATGTGGAATTTAAGGAACAAACCAGATGAACATATGCGGGGGTGGGGGGGGGGAGAAAGAGGGAAACAAAACATAAGAGACTCTTAGAGAACAAACTGAAGATTGATGTGGGGGAGGGATGAGCTAGATGAGTGATGCATATTGAGGAGAGCACCTGTTAAGATGAGCACTGGGTGTTGTATGTAAGTGATGAATCACCGAATTCTACTATGGAAACCAATATTGCACTTTATGTTAACTAACTAGAATTTAAATAAAAATTTGAAAAGAAAAAATGTATAAAAAATAAATAAAAATAAAAGTATTTTATCTATTCAGCTGGTTTAACCTCTTACTACTTCATATAAGCATGAAAGTTTGGGGGGGGTTGTCTAATATTTTTTGAGATTAGTTTAAAAGTATAAGTGAACTTCTGAAGATTTGTGATAATTACAACATTGTTCTTCTGCTCAAGAAGCAGAAGTATGACTTATGGTATGACTTTCCATTTATTGAAGTTTCCTTGTTTGGCTCTTGTTATGTATGTGCACATACATACATAACATTAATATTATGTTATGTTATGTGTTATGTCATGTCATGTTATGTTATGTTATGTTATGTTAACACCCCCTCACTGTTACCTTGTTAAGTAGTTTAAAGTTAAGGTATTGCAATTTAAAAATCATCTTGGGAATTGATTATTACATCTTTAAATTAGTTATTGCCATAAAATATGAAAATTATTAATTTTTCTTATATTTACCTTAAATAGTGCTGAAATTGGGATGTGATTCTCTGATAGCTTCTCCCACCCCAATTGTTGGTGATCGCTCCTGGAAATTTTTTAAAGCCTCAATGCACTGTTGATCATTTAGCAAATGCTTTGCAAGACTTCTGCAGTGACTAAGAATTCAGTAGCCTGCCTCCATTTCTTCCTTCTGGGATAGACTCACTGGTTGGATCTGAAACTGATCTCATGCTAGCTCTCTTTTATGCTAGCTCTCTTTTTGTGGCTGGGATTCAATTCCACTCTCATCTCTCAGCTGCAGAACAAACCTATTAATGTGGACAAGTCACTGATTAATCTTTCTGAGGACCTATTCACTGGGTTTGAGAGGAGGGACCTGTCCCTCCCAAACTTCCACCTCGTGGGATGGTGGCACTCACAGCAGAGACTGAAACAGACAAATGCAATCCTCCCCACCTCACCAATCTGTTGTTTTCTTGATCTTTTAATACTCTCAAGGGACCTAGGCTGTGGATGGGAGAGATCTTCAGAGTCATCTAACTTGGGCGGTCTGTTTCACAACGTATTTTAGTATTTATATAACTTCTGCCACATTAGGATCTCAGTGGAAGTTTTTACTTCAACATTCTGTGATCCACATCTTCTTAGAGGTGGACATAGGTTCCAAGTTTGTCTGCCTCGAAACACTTTGTTCTTTGTCTTATATCGTATTATGTGGGTTCTTTTTTGGTTTTTTACTTTTATTTCTTTTTAACTTTACAGAGAGAGTATGTGAGCAGAGGAGAGAGACAGAGGGACACACAGAGAGAGAAATCTCCACTCCGTGCAGTCTGACATGGGGCTCAATCCCACAACCCTGGGGTCATGGCCTGAGTTGAAATCAAATTCAGATATTCAACTGACTGAGCCATCCAGGCATCCCTATACTTCATGAGTTTAAAACTCTTTTCCATGTGGTAGAAATTTTCATAATTGTTTCTTTCTTGATACACTCATAGCGGTGATTGAAGTTATAGAAAGTGTGACACTTTGATGTATTTTCTGCTATAGATGGAATATGTTGGAGTCCTGTCTCTATGCCTAACACTTATGTGAAAATACATCAAGCTCCATGGTAGACTCTGGGAAAACTCAAAATGGAAGAAAAGACAATTATATTACCATTCTTTGGGAGGAGGGGTATTAATGATGTTTTTGCCAACTGAAAAAAATAAAAGAAACCATACATTATTTGGAGCTATGAAATCAATATATATAAAAGTAGGTCACACTCTGGAGGAGTGTTTTATGTCATATACATTAAAAAATATGTTCTTTTATTTATTTAAAGTTGAGGCCCATTTTTTTAATCTTAGAATATTTATCTGCTTCAGGATTAGAATTACAATTACAGAATATTTCCCTCAAGGCATTCTTCTTAGAAATTAAACTACATGAACGACGTGATTTCATTTTCTCCTGATATTTGTATTTCACTGAAACTCAGTTGTCATTTCTCTCTCCCTCTTTGTAGAAATATCTGCAAAATCTCCCTTAGTCCATTTTTCTTCTCAACTGCATTGATTTTCACACTTGAGCCGTATTTTTCTTTTTTAATAAATTTCTCTCCACTGCACTCACAGAGAGATCAATGATTTCTTCCTTCAGAAATCAATGGTACAGCTGGTTGAAAAATTAGTTTTTTTTTCATTGACAGGTGTCTTTGGCTTGACATAGAATCTTCTTTGGATGAAAATTTCCTTTAGGATCTGGGAGGGTAGAAATGAGGCTTAAGTAGAATAAGGCCTTGGACCTCTGGGAGCTAGTGACCTAACACAAGGTAGAGAGTGTAGCTGGATCTCTGAACCTTAGTGCATGAGAGAAGCAGCTCAGAGCCATTGTCCGTAGGCCAAGCTACTGATCTCCTTCCAGGGACTCAAGCTGAAGCAATCTTCACATCCCATAAACATGCAAATAATTTGTTTTATTTGGGAATCGTAAGCAAATTTTGGCCTTGATGAAATCAAGCCTTTTTTGAAGGAAAGATCAGGTACTTTGGTTCTGAGCAAGGAGCCTGAATTCAGATGCCTTGATTTGGACTCTTCTTTTATTGCCTAAAGTTTTATTATTGATTTTCTGCTACTCTTTCCTGTGAATATTGATTCTTACTTCCTGAGAAAGAAAGGCCAGGTGCATGGAACATAGGGAAGGAGGGCCTGGGTTAAAGTCTCTGCAATTATTTTGTCCTTGGTGAGAGTTAATGTTCTGGAGACCCTGAACAGACTAAAGCTCATTAAAATTGAATTAGAAGAAAATTGCAATATCTAAAACAAAATAAACGACACAAATTTAAGTATAAAATTAGTAAGTGTTGACGTGTGTATACACCCATGAAATAATCACCACAATGGAGATTGCTAATATTTCCATTACTCTCAAAAGTTTCCTCATGCCCCTTGGTAATCTCCCCTCATCTTCCCCTCTTCCAAGCACCGCCCCCATCCCCCCAACCACGGATAGACTTTCTCTCACTATAGGTTAGTTTGCCTTTTCTGGATTTTTATATCAATGTAATCAAATAGTAAGTATTTCATCTTCTCTGGTGAATTTACCTCAGCATTATTATTTTGAGAATTTTTCATGTTGTTGGCTTTATCTATTGACAGTTCAGTCCTTTATCTCTTTGTTTTATTCCATTCTGTGGATATGCTACAGTCTATCAATTTACCTGTTAATGGCAGTTTTTTTGTTTTTTTTTGTTTTTTTGTTTTTTTAGTTTGGGGATATTACAGATAAACCTTGTCCTGTTTTTTTAAATTTTTTTAATATTTGATTTTTAAAAATCAAAAATTAAAATTAAAATTAAAAATTAAAAATCAAAAATTAAAAAAATTAATGTTTATTTATTTTTGAAGGACAGAAATACAGAGTGTGAGTGGGGGGTGGGCAGAGAGAGAGGGAGACACAGAATCTGAAGCAGGCTCCAGGCTCTGAGCTGTCAGCACAGAGCTCAATGAGGGTTTCGAACCCACAAACCACGAGATCATGACCTGAGCCAAAGTCAGATGCTCAACCGACTGAGCCACCCAGGTGCCCCAAGATTTGATTTTTTTTAAGTAAGATCCACCACACCCAATGTGTGATTCAAACCCACAAACCTCGAGATCAAGAGTCTCAGGCTCCACCAATGGAGATTCCCAGGCCTCCCAAACTTGTTGTGTTTGTTTTCTGTTAAATATTACTATCTTGACAACTCCAATTTCATGTATTTGTCTGTTTTTCGGTTGTTTTTCAAGTGTGTGAGAGGGAGGTGATGTGTGCTAAGTCCAGTCTCTTCTACTTTACTAGGCTAGAAGTGGAACTTCCACATAAGATTTTTAAAATCTATCATTGAACAGATGAAACACAATAGTCAGTCAAGTTAATTGTAGAAAAGCCCTCATAATTATGCACAGGAGCCCCACAAGGATATGAGACCCCAAAAAGACAGCAAGCAATCGAGCATTATATACCATCCTGAGCTAAGGAAAGAGAGGGGGTCTGTGTGCTTCAAAAGGTAAGAAGGCAGATCACAGGAAGATGAGACAAGGAAATATTTGGTAAAGAAAATTTACCTTGCCACAAAGGGCTACTCCAAGGAACAAACCAAAGCACACCTGGTGGAGGGTCCAAAATATCACTACGAGTAGGGTAATAAAGTCACCAAAGTCACAACAACAGAGAGCAAGTAACAATCTCAGAAAAAACACCGCCTGAAGGGTCAGGCCCTGGACAGTGTATGACCATCCTTTAATATAGCAGGGCTCGCAGGTGCAGAGCACACAACAAGCTTTTAAAGCACATAAGAGACAGAAAACTAGCCAAAATGATGAAATGGAACAATTCTCCTCAAAAGAAATTCCAGGAAGTAGCGACAGCTAATGAATAGATCAAAACCGATTTAAGCAATATAACTGAACAAGAGTTTAGAATAATAGTGATAAAATTAATTGCTGGGCTTGAAAAAAAGCATAGAGAACAGCAGAGAATCTATTGCTACAGAGATCAAGGGACTAAAAAACGGACATGATGAATTAAAAAATGCTATAAATGATGTGAAAAATAAAATGGAGGTGGCCACAGCATGGATTGAAGAGGCAGAGGAGAGAATAGGTGAATTAGAAGATAGAATTATGGAAAAAGAGGAAGCTGAGAATAAGAGAGATAAAAATTCCAGGAGTTCAAGGGGAGAATTAGAGAACTAAGTGATGCAATCAAACGGAACAATGTCCATATCATAGGAATTCCAGAAGAAGAAGAGAGAGAGAAAGGAGCTGAAGGTGTACTTGAACAAATCATAGCTGAGACCTTCCCTAATCTGGGGAAGGAAACAGGCATTGAAATCCAAGAGGCACAGAGAACTCCCTTGAGATGTAACTTGAATCGATCTTCTGCATGACATATCATAGTGAAACGGGCAAAATAGAAGGATAAAGAGAGAATTCTCAAAGCAGCTAGGAATAAACAGGCTCTAACTTACAAAGGGAGACCCATAAGAGTAGTGGCAGACCTTGGGGCGCCTGGGTGGCGCAGTCGGTTAAGCGTCTGACTTCAGCCAGGTCACGATCTCGCGGTCCGTGAGTTCGAGCCCCGCGTCAGGCTCTGGGCTGATGGCTCGGAGCCTGGAGCCTGTTTCCGATTCTGTGTCTCTCTCTCTCTCTCTGCCCCTCCCCCGTTCATGCTCTGTCTCTCTCTGTCCCAAAAATAAATAAAAAACGTTGAAAAAAAAAAAATTAAAAAAAAAAAAAAAAAGAGTAGTGGCAGACCTATCTACTGAAACTTGGCAGGCCAGAAAGGAATGGCAGGAAATCTTCAATGTGATGAACAGGAAAACTATGCAGCCAAGAATCCTTTACCCAACTAGTCTGTCATTCAAAATAGAAGGAGAGATAAAGGTTTTCCCAAACAAACAAAAACTGAAGGAACTCATCACCACTAAACCACCCCTATAAAAGATCTTAAGGGGAACTCTGTGAGTGAAATGTTGCAAGGACCACAAAGCACCAGAGACACCACTGCAAGCATGAAACCTACAGATATCACAATGCTCTAAACCCATATCTTTCAATAATAACATTGAATGTAAATGGACTAAACGCTCCAGTCAAAATACATAGAGTATAGGAACGGATAAAAAAACAAGACCCATCTATTTGCTATCTACAAGAGACTCATTTTAGACCTGAGGACACCTTCACATTGAAAGTGAGGGAATGGAGAACTCTCTATCATGCTACTGGAAGTCAAAAGAAAGTTGTAGTAGCCATACTTCTATCAAACAAACTAGACTTTCAATTAAAGGCTGTAACAAGAGATGAAGAAGGGAATTATATAATAATTACAGGGTCTATTCATCAGGAAGACCTAACAATTATAAATGTCTATGCACCAAATTCGGCGGCCCCCAAATATATAAAACAATTACGCACAAACATAAGGAAGCTTATTGACACGAATGTAGTAATTGCAGGGGACTTTAATGCTCCACTTACAACAATGGATAGATCATCTAGACAGAGAATCAATAAAGAAACAAGGGCCTGAATGAAACATTGGATCAGATGGACTTGACAGATATATTTAGAACTCTGCATCCCAAAGCAACAGAATATACTTTCTTCTCCAGTGCACATGGAACATTCTCCAAGACAGATCATATACTGGGTCACAAAACAGCTCTTAATAAGTATAAAAGAATTGAGATCATACCACGCACACTTTCAGACCGCAATGCTATGAAGCTTGAAATCAACCACAGGAAAAAGTCTGGAAAACCTCCAAAAGCATGGAAGTTAAAGAACATTCTACTAAAGAATGAATGGGTAAACCAGGCAATTAGAGAAGAAATTTTAAAAAAATATATGGAAACAAATGAAAAAGAAAATACAACAATCCAAACACTTTGGGATGCAGTGAAGGCAGTCCTGAGAGGAAAATACATTGAAATCCAGACCTATCTCAAGAAACAAGAAAAATCCCAAATACAAAATCTAACAGCACACCTAAAGGAACTGGAAGCAGAACAGCAAAGACACCCAAAGCCCAGTAGAAGAAGAGAAATAATAAAGATCAGAGCAGGAGTAAACAATATAGAATCTAAAAAAACAGTAGAGCAGATCAATGAAACCAAGAATTGTTTTTTTGAAAAAATAAAACAAATTGATAAATCTCTAGCCAGTCTTCTCAAAAAAGAAAAGGGAGAGGACCCAAATAGATAAAATCATGAATGAAAATGGAATTATTACAGCCAATCCCTCAGAAATACAAACTTACCAGGGAATACTATGAAAAATTATATGCCAACAAACTGGACAACCTGGAAGAAATGGACAAATTCCTAAACACCCACACACTTCTAAAACTCAAATAGGAAGAAATAAAACATTTGAACAGACTCATACTAGTAAAGAAATTGGATAAGTTATCAAAAATATCCCAACAAATAAGAGTCCAGGACCAGATGGCTTCCCTGGGGAATTCTACCAGACATTTAAAGCAGAGATAATACCTATCCTTCTCAAGTTGTTCCAAAAAATAGAAAGGGAAGGATAACTTCCAGACTCATTCTATGAAGCCAGCATTACTTTGATTCCCAAACCAGATAGAAACCCAGCAAAAAAGAGAACTACAGGCCAATATCCCTGATGAATATGGATGCAAAAATTCTCAACAAGATACCAGCAAATTGAATTCAATAGCATACAAAAAGAATTATTCACCATGATCAAGTGGGATTCATTCCTGAACTGCAGGGCTGGTTCAATATTCTCAAATCAATCAATGTGATACATCACATTAATAAAAGAAAAGATAAGAACCATATGATCTTGTCAGTAGATGCAGAAAAAGCATTTGACAAAATACAGCATCCTTTCTTAATAAAAACCCTCGAGAAAGTCGGGATAGAAGGAACATACTTAAACATCATAAAAACCATTTATGAAAATTCCACAGACAATATCATCCTCAATGGGGAAAAACTGAGAGCTTTCCCCCTGAGATCAGGAACACAACAGGGATGTCCACTCTCACCGCTGTTGTTTAACATAGTGTTGGAAGTTCTAGCATCAGCAATCAGACAGCAAAATGAAATCAAAGGTACAAAAATTGGCAAAGATGAAGTCAAGCTTTCACTTTTTGCAGAGGACATGATATTCTACATGGAAAACCCGACAGACTCCACCCAAAGTCTGCTAGAACTGATACATGAACTCAGCAGGATACAAAATCAATTACATAAATCAGTTGCATTCTTATACACTAATAATGAAGCAACAGAAAGAGAAATAAAGAATCTGTTCCCATTCATAATTGCACAAAGAATCATAAAAAACCTAGGAATAAACCTAACCAAAGATGTAAAAGATCTGTATGCTGAAAACTATACAAAGCTTATAAAGGAAATTGAAGAAGATACAAAGCAATGGAAAAACATTCCATGTTCATGGATTGGAAGAATATTGTTAATACTACCCAAAGCAATCTACACATTCAATGCAATCCCAATCAAAATTGCACCAGCATTCTTCTCAAAACTAGAACAAGCAATCCTAAAATTTGTATGGAATCACAAAACACCCTGAATAGCCAAATTGAAGAAAACCAAGGCAGGAGGCATCACAATCCCAGACTTTAGCCTTTACTACAAATCTGTAATCATCAAGAAAGTAGTGTATTGGCACAAAACCAGACACATAGACCAATGGAATAGAATAGAGACTCCAGAATTGGACCCACAAATGTATGGCCAACTAATCTTTGACAAAGCAGGGAAGAATATCCAATGGAAAAAAGAGAGTCTCTTTAACAAATGGTGGTGGGAGAACTGGACAGCAACATGCAGAAGGATGAAACTAGACCACTTTCTTACACCATTCACAAAAATAAACTCAAAATGCATGAAGGACCTGAATATGAGACAGGAAACCATCAAAACCCTAGAGGAGAAAGCAGGAAAAAACCTCTTTGACCTCAGCCACAGCAATTTCTTACTCAACACATCTCCAAAGGCAAAGGAATTAAAAGCAAAATGAACTATTGGGACCTCATCAAGATAAAGCTTCTGCACTGCAAAGGAAACAATCAACAAAACTGAAAGACAACCAACTGAATGGGAAAAGACATTTGCAAATGACATATCAGACAAAGGGCTAGTATCCAAAATCTGTAAAGAACTCACCAAACTCCACACCCGAAAAACAAATAATCCAGTGAAGATATGGGCAGAAGATATGAATAGACACTTTCCTAAAGAGGACATCCAGATGGCCAACAGGCACATGAAAAGTTGCTCAGTGTCACTCCTCTTCAGGGAAATACAAATCAAAACCACACTGAGATACCACCTCACACCGGTCAGAGTGGCTAAAATGAACAAATCAGGAGACTATAGATGCTGGCAAGGATGTGGAGAAATGGGAACTCTTTTGCACGGTTGATGGGAATGCAAACTGGTGCAGCTGCTCTGGAAAACAGTGTGGTGGTTCCTCAAAAAATTAAAAATAGATCTACCCTATGACCCAGCAATAGCACTGCTAGGAATCTACCTAAGGGATACAGGAATGCTGAGACATAGGGGCACTTGTACCCCAATGTTTATAGCAGCACTGTCAACAGTAGTCAAATTATGGAAAGAGCCTAAATGTCCATCAACTGATGAATGGATTAAAAAGTTGTGGTTTATATATACAATGGAATACTACTTGGCAATGAGAAAGAATGAAATCTGGCCATTTGTAGCAACGTGGATGGAACTGGAGAGTACTATGATAAGTGATATAAGTCAGGCAGAGAAAGACAGATATCATATGTTTTCACTCCTATGTGGATCCTGAGAAACTTAACAGAAGATCATGGGGGAGGGGAAGGGGGAAAAAAGTTACACAGAGGGAAGGAGCCAAACCATAAGAGACTCTTAAATACTGAGAACAAACTGAGGATTGATTGGGGGTGGGGGAGAGGGGGAAGTGGGTGATGGGCATTAAGGAGGGCACCTGTTGGGATGAGCAATGGGTGTTGTATGGAAACTTTTGACAATAAATTATATTTAACATAAAAAATAAATAAATAAATAAAATCTATCATTGAATACATTTTTTATTGTGCAGTAAGTACTGTTCAAAGTTCCTGTTATTAAATTTCAATGATTTATAAGTAATGTGACTGAAACAATGTATTTATCAGGTTATTGTATTTTCCTCTGGATGCACAAGAAGGTCACAGTTCCCAAAGTCCTTTGTATGCAGGTGACATGACACGACAAGTTTTATCAGTGAATTGAACAGAAGAAATGAAAGCCATTTTCAGCTCTGGCTTGAAATGATCTTTAACGGTCCACACCTTTGTCACTTACACACACACACACACACACACACACACACACAGACACACACACACATCCATGCAGCTGAAAGCAGAGGACTCTGACACTATTGAGACTCATGACAGAAAGAGCCCGTGTTCAAGTCACTGCTTGAGAAAAAAAATGCTCACATCATTGAGCCTAGAAGACAAAGGAAATGAGAGTTGATGCTAGAAATACAGGAATATGAGAGACATAGATGTTGAATCAACAGGTACAGATTAAATCATCCAGAGCGAGTGTACATAGGAGAGCAGATTGGAGAAAGGAAGGAAGGAGAAGGATATGGGAAGCCCTGCAATCTCTCGTATCTTACATATCATGCCTCCTGCTTGACTTAGAACCCCAGCAACATGGAACATCTAGGTATTTCCTCCACATCTTACATAGGGTTTCTTGCCTGTTATTCCTTGGTTCATGCTGTCCCCTTGCCTACAATGCATCTTTCCTTACTCTCTTGAC
The DNA here is from genome assembly GCF_028018385.1 of Neofelis nebulosa. NCBI lineage: Eukaryota > Metazoa > Chordata > Mammalia > Carnivora > Felidae > Neofelis > Neofelis nebulosa. The sequence continues at coordinate 101,212,640 of NC_080783.1, read as the reverse complement.
TCATCTTAACATCATTTTTTATTCTTTCTGCAGGAAGTCTTCCATAAAAGCCTTTCTCCATTTAAGCGAGCCATTTCTCCCTGAGGTTCCAAAACAATCTGTTCTCTGTGCACACCTGTGTCTCTTCCTAGTAGCTGCAGCTGCCCCTCAGCAGCTGTGGGGTCTACGGTATCAAAAGAGAGAATTGAAGAAGATGGGGCTAGTGTTGGGGAAACTGAATATCCACATGCAGAAGAATGAAACTGGATCCTTATCGCACATATTTTCCACTGTTTCCAAACAACTCAAAGTAGATAATAGACAACTGTAGTACCTGAAAGAGTAAAATTACTAGAAAAAAAACCAAAACAAAACAGAGGGAAAATGCTTCTTGCCATTGGTTTGGGCAATGATGCTTTGGGATATGACACTGAAAACACAAACGTAAAAGCAAAAATAGGCAAGTGGGATTGCATCAAACTGCAAAAGCTTCAGCAGAGGGGAAAAAAAACAATCAGCAGAATGAAAAGGTCACTTACAGCATAGGAGAAAATATTAGCAAAGTATATATCTGATAGGGGTCAATATCTAAAATATATAAGGAACTCAAACAGCACAATAGCAAAAACCAAAAACCAAAAACCAAATTACCCTATGTAAAAAATGAGCAAAAGACCTGAATAGATAATTCTTCAAAAAAGACCTACAAAAGACCAACAGATATATGAAAAAAGTGTTTAACATCACTGATCATAAGGGAAGTGCAAATCAAAATGATGAGATATTACCTCACACTTGTTAGAATGACTATTATCAAAAAGACAAAAAATAGCAAGTGTTGGAGAGGATGTGGAGAAAAAGGAACTCTTGTACACTGTTGGTGAGAATGTAAATTGGTACAGCTATTGTGGAAAAACATTTGGAGATTCCTCCAAAAATTGAAAATAGAACTACCATACCATCCAGAGATCCTGCTTCTGATTATTTACACAAAAGAAATGAAATAAGAATCTCAAAGAGATCTCTTCATTCTTATATTCTTTGCAGCATTACTCACAATAACCGATTGTTGAAAACCACCCAAATGTCTGTCAATGAATGAATGGATAAGGAAGTTGTAGTATATATACAAAAGGAAATACTCTTCATCCCTAACGGGAAGGAAATTGTGACATTTTTGGCAATAGAGGTGAACCTGGAGGACATTATACTAAGTGAAATAAGCCAGACGTGGAAAGCAAGTACTGCATAACCTCATCTATGTGGGATCTGAAACAGACAAATGCACAGAAGCAAAGAGTAAAATGCTGGCTTCCAGGAGTTAAGGGTGGAGTATATGGAGAGATGTTCCTCAAAGGATTTCGTCAAAGGATTTCATGTTGGCCAAAATTGTAGTTAGAGAAGATAAATACATTTGGAGATCTAATGTACAGCATAGCGACTGTAATTAATAATCATGTATTGTATGCTTGATATATTTGCAAAGAGAGTAGGTCTTAAGTATTCCCACCACACACACACACACAAAGAGATAATGATGTGAAGTGATGGACATGTTAATTAACTGAATTGTTGGGATCATTTCACAATGCATACGTATATCAAAACATCAGTTTGTGCACATTAAATATATAGAATTTTGTTTTTGAACCATGACTCCATAAAACAAAAAAATATATATATATAGTGAATTCCTGCATACCCTTTATCCAACTTCTCCTAATGCTAGCATCTTATATAACCTTAAGACAATAATAAAAACCAAGAAATTAACATTGGTGCAGTACTGCTACGATTATTATATATATTTTAAATAATAAAATTGAGGACTTCTTTATATAATAGGTCATTTGGATAGTCTTTTTGTGAAAACTTCTCAGTTCATTAGCCAATTTTTCTAGTGGGTTTCTGCCTTTTTCTTCTGTTGAAATTTGTAGTTTCCTTATAAGTTTTATCCCATGAAAATTTTTGTCAAAATACTTATGCATTAATTCACTTAAAATAACAATAGACCTATACATGTTAACACAACCAATATATTTAATAAAAAATGCCTATAGTTTCAAAAACGAAAAACAATGTTAAGAGTGACATTGTACAGGAGCACCTGGATGGTTCAGTCGGCTAAGCATCTGACTCTTGGTTTTGGTTCAGGTCATGATCTTACGGTTCATGACATCAAGCCCCTTGCTGGGGTGTGTGCTGACAGTGCAGAGTCTGCTTGGGATTCTCTCTCTCCCTCTCTCTCTTCCCCTCCTCTGCTTGCATGTGTGCACACACATGTGCACGTTCTCACTCTCTCAAAATAAATAAATAAACTTAAAAAAAAGTGATATTGTACACATCTCCAGTGTCTTTAATGCCTGGATTAATGGAAGATAATTGAATTCCCATACCTGCTTCTTGGTTCTATTTGTTACGGTATGCTTTCTTATTTGTCTTGTATTCAGCAGTGGTGATACACCAAAGTAGATTCAGCCATTATTGATTGATGGGCGCTAATTTTGTTTCCAATTTTGTAGGGCTTTGTTGTGATTTGCTTTGTTTTTGCCGTCATGTGTGTGCTTCGGTAAATATTCTTGTACCTTTTAAAAAGGAGGAGGAGGAGGAGAAGGAGGAGGAGAGGAAAACAAAGGCTGGTTGCCTTCCAATATTTAAAAGCACATTATTGGCTTCACGATGCTACTTCACATCATTAAGACATATCCCACAATAACTGAAGCCCAGCTCAAATAATACACTTTCAGACAGCTTTATATATGTTACATATTTCCCAGTTTTATCATCTCCATAACAAGCCACTTTCCTAAATAATAAATTGGGGACAATGGAGGAGAAAGAGAAAGCAAACACAATCACCTCAATTATAGAGACTCTCATCCCAGGGCCTGTCATCTCATGATCTTATTTTCTTCTTCTTGCCTCTGGGCACCATATAACTTAGACTACCTACCTATTATCATGGGGAACTTTTCAAGTTCCCTAGGCATTTTGTAACAAAGATATTGCCTTAGTATTCCACATTGGGTGAGCCCTGATAGTATTGAAATCCTAAGAATCCATTCTATCTAACCGTATACTAATCATAAAATGGAGCCTAAGGAATAAAAATAGTAGTGCGGGATAAAAGGATGCCACAAAAGTACTGTCTTGGAATAAAAAGGAAGAGGAATATGGATCTCTACCATGAGCCATAAGTTCCTAATACATACACCCGCATCCATTCAGCATGGTATTATAGTCATTTATTCATGGTCTGCCTTTCCCACTAGACTGTGACTTCCTTTAGGTCAGGAAGCACTTATTATCATTTCTTGTGTCCCTAGCATCTAGCACAGAGTGAGATCCAATATAAATGTTTTTGGTTTAGTGTGATTGTTTGGAAACAAATAAATAAATTGTGCTCGTTCATTAGTTGAACACATATTTAGTGAGCCAAGACATATGTTTTAAAAGTTTAGGATACATGAAAAGAACAGATTTCCATCCAGTGGAGCTTACATCAGGGAGGAGAAAGATAATAATTAATAAATATAAACATGAATAAATCATATAACAAGGTAAAAGTGGTTATTGTGGAAAAAAAGAAAAAGTAGAGCCACGTTAACGGGATTGACAATGGGCAGGATCTGTAGCAGATTGCAGTGTTGAAAAGGGAATTCAAGGTAGGGCTTGTTATATAGCTGAGATTTAACCACAAATTGGAAGAAGAGAGGAGCAAGGAGGCTGGTGTTCTCGGCGGGAGAGAGCCAGGGGGAGAAGAGCTGGAAAGGTCAAAGTGTGGGTCAAGTAACGGCTCCTTGGCAACTGGGGTGGGTTTTGAACCAAAGTGTAAAGAGAAGAGTTGACAGGAGTGATATTCTACATTTTAAAAGGATCTAACTTACATTGTAAAAATCTGTATTCGGTGAAGCAGAGAGAGAGAGGGAAGAAGCAGGGATTGCCATGAGAAGGCTCTTGAAGTCATTCAGGTGAGTGGTAAAAAGCTCAGACAAGCTGGTGGCAATAGACATGGAGAGAAATTTTTAAATGTTACATGGGTGTGATGGTAGAGCCAGAAAGTTTCCCTGACAAAGATTCTTGACCAAACTTTAGTCAGGCACTTGCATCTTCCTAGGCCCATCTGTGCACTTCCTTGTAAAATCCAGTTGTAACATGAACCCTGCCAGATCACCCTTGATATCTGATCAGGATTCCTAACTCTTCACCCTTGGTATCTGGTCAAACTGACCAGCTTTCAGCAGAAATCCTCTTAGGTTGGTGCAGTCAGAATTCTTCCTAGATTTCATGTCTTTTCTTGGTAAATTTTCCATCCACTGATTCCCCTGCTTCCTGGCCATAAATCCCCACTTGTCCCTGTTGTATTGGAAACAGAGGCCATGGGATGCCTGGGTGGCTCAGTTGGTTAAGTGTCTGACTTCATCTCAGGTCATGATCTCAAGGTTTGTGAGTTTGAGACCTGTGTCTGGCTCTGTGCTGACAGGTCTGAGCTTGTTTTGGATTCTCTCTCTCTCTCTCCCTCTCTCTCTTTCTCTCTTAACCCCCTCTGATCTTATTCTTAAAAATATTAAACATAAAAAGTAAAGGAAAGAAACGGAGCTCAGTTCTACACTGAGGTGTCTTCTCCCTTACTGCAATTATCCTGAATAAAATTTTCCTTCGCCATTTTAACCTCTGTCTGCCTCTGGTTTTCTCTGACATTCCCTTTGGGTTGGATCTGGGGTATGAGAGGAGGAAAGGTCCAAGGTTTCTGGATCAAGCAAAAGGAGAGGTGGGGTAGTCACAGAGGGAAACACAGAAGCTTCAGGTGAAACAGGTAAAAAGTTAAGACAGCTAAAACACATAACATTTTTTTTTTGGTGGATTTTATGCACTTCTCAGCTCTTTGCTTTTCCAATTGCTACCCAGCAGGCTGCTCCGTCTGTCACTGTTATTTATCAGTTGTCCAAACAAAATGTGTTCCTAGATTTGAGGCTTTTTAAATATGTCTAGGAGGGCTGTAATCAGCCTACTCTGGCTGTAATTAGAAATGTCATATGGAGAATCACATCCTGCTACATTTTAAGGTATGTCTTAACTGGCCACCACCATTAACTGTACATGAAAATAGTTATAAACATTAAGATTAATGAATGGTTATTGCTAGTCGACAAGACACCATGGTACCCACTTATGGAAGATATCAGCAACCACATACAATTACAACAATTTTTTGCAACATGACAACGTAGGGAATCCTTGGGGCAGCATAATTATTACCTCGTTTTCCCCCTGACATAGTGATTTTAGGACGACATAGATAATATTAATACTAAATAGCACAAATCCTGTGATACACTATCAACCAGCTACCAAGTATATGGTATCTGGATTCTCTAAGAGTTTATTCATTTTATTACTTAATGCCATTTCATGAATGCGCCAAATAGGAAGGAAATAAACTGCCTGTCTCTAACAAACTCAGAGAATATAAAGGAAGGGGGTGGGGGGAAAGCCATCTAATCATTTTATCAGTTTCTGAAATCTAGAGTATCAAGGTAGAGTATCCAATAAATCACTGGAATAAAATGAGATGCAGCTAGGATGATGCTTTTTAAATTTGTTGCTTGTAAATTTGAGCCGTCAGCTGAAAACTGGAGTGGGAGGTCGCCATTGGAAAGTGACCTGAAGTAACAGGGATTTGCTTGTCATGAAAGAAAAAAAAAAAGAGTATGTATCAAATGAATAAAATAAATCAAAGCCTCTTTAAAAACCGTCTGTTATGACCCTCTTGTTTTACGGTAGAGGAAAGGAAGATACGAAGAAAGAGTCATTCAGCTGGTAGGGCGAAAACTGAGGTCACCTGAAGCTAACCTCAAACTGGTATTGCCTTGTGGCATTAAGGACTAAATAACCACGACGTAGCTGGAGCAGACGGGTCCAGAAGAACATGAAGAACAGTCAATTTGGGAAGAACTTAGAGTGTGGGTTGTATTATGTTAAGCCCTGGGGCACAAATAAACCAGCAGCGGGTGTGCAAAGCAGTCTCTCCTCTCAAAAAGTGCATCCCCGGGAAAGACAGAGGGTGACCTAGCTAAATCTCATTATAAATCTGATAATGGCAGGTGAACTGGCAGAGAAACCAATATTTCTAATAGGAGAGTCATATCAGGGAACACTTTTATCAGGACGGTTCTGGCTGTCTAGGACTGCTCATGTCTTAGGATTCATTTATTTCTGGATCGTGGCTCTTCAGAAAGTGACACAAAAATTAGTCACTGAGCATAAAATGAAATGTCTCATGACCAAAATAGCTCTCTTCTGTATACAAAAAAAAAAAAAAAAAAAAAAAAAATCTAGCTAGGGACTTAAAGACTTACTTTACTTAGAGAATTCATGTGTTAATCTGGACGGACTGTATCCAATACAACAAGAAAGGACCTGGGACCTCTGTGCTACCTGTGTCTCAGGATTACTAGTGTGCTTGATTTTTTTTTTTTTTTTTTTTTTTTGAGTAGGCTTCATGCCCAGTACACAGCCCACCTCACGGCTTGAACTCACAACACTGAGATCAAGACCTAAACTGAGATCAAGAGTTGGACGCTTAACTAACTGAGCCACCCAGGCACCCCGGCTTAAATTTTTACTACAGCCTATTAGTAGTTCTCTACCTCGTGGGAGTCTGATTTGACAACTCAATCTCTTCCATTATCTCAAACACTCCCTGTAATTTTATTAGCAATGTGGAGGAAACACATACCCACAAGGAAAAGAAAGTAGAAAACAAAAAGGAAACAGGCCAAGAAACCAAAAACAAAGATAAATGGTACAAGAGCTGAGGTCCTGAATTCTTTTGATCTCTCTGTGAAATTAAAAAGTTCTCAGTGTTAAAAAAAAAAAAAAGTTCTCAGTGTTTGTGGCATTGCGTAATGAGTAAGGAGCTTGAGAGCATAGGAAAAGATGTCAACTACCAACAAACATGATTGTTCAAAGATCAATTTACTAATGACAAAACCTGTTCAGTGATATTCTTCTAAATATTAGGAGACGATTCGGGACTTGTGAATTTAATAAACAAATAGCTCTAAATATTTAAGCATTATAAACTCTTTAGATCAAATTTATCAAAGTATTTAATTATAATCACATTCAAATATACTTTTTTATTAAAAGGACATCAAATACACATTATTAGAATTTTATTTACCAGAATTGTATTAAACACAATTAAATTATAAAAGTGTCTAGATGATAAGTCTAATATCTTTTTTCATGCTTTTTTCTTATTTTTACTCTTATTTTCATATCTTATGATATGATATGATATAAGTTACCTTTCTAAACTTCTTTTGATACCCCTTGACCAGCTTAAGTTATAGGATCCAAGTTACCAACTGCTGATTCCAAGGGCATAAGTCATGGAAATATCTCTTGATTTTAAGCCACATGGCTCCTTTTCTAGCTGAACTTCATTTGTTACCTCACCATTACTCTTTTTTTTAATTAAATTTTATATTTTGAGATAACTGTATATTAACATGGATTTTTAAAAAGTAATACAGAGAAATACCATGCATCTATGACCAGTTTCTCCCAAGGTAACATCATTAAAAAACTATAAGACAAAACTATAAGATATTGACAGATGGAGAACATTTCTGGAACACAAGAATCTCTCCTGTTGCCCTTTTAGAACCACTTCCATTTCTGTCCTGCCAACACATTTTACTTAAACCTTGACAAACACTAACCTATGTTGCATTCCTATAATGTAATCATTTCAAATATATAAATAGGATCATATTGTATAGGATGAATGGCTTTTTTCATTCATAATGATGTCCTTGAGATACATTCAAATTATTGAATTTAATAGCTTAATACTCCAATCCTTTCCATTGCTGACTAGAAATACATAGTATGGATTTATTAATTTGTTTAATCCTTTGTTGAAAAATATCGAGGTTTCCCATTTTCTGCTGTAATGAATAGAGCTGCTATGAATATTTATTTTTTGTTTGGTTTTTTTTTTTTTTTTTTTGCAATTTGCAATTTTTGTGTGAACAGAAGTCTTTATTTCTCTGGGGCAAGTGTTTTGGAGTGAAATTGTTAGGTTGCATGCTTGTTCGTGTTAAGATTTTTAGTACGTCCTGCCAAAGCGAACACCAGTTCATGTTAAGATTTTTAAGAAACTGCCAAACTGTTTTCCAGAGGGGCTGTACCATTTTGTGTGCCTACCAGCAGTTTATGAGTGATAGAGTTTCTCTGTATCCTCACAAATACTTTATGTTGTCACTTCTTAAAATTCTTTAGTCAATTTGATAGGTTTATAGTGGTATCCCATCACGCTTTTAATTTTGATGACCCACATGGCTAATTTACTCTCCACCTATTCTCTTTGATGAAATGTTTTATCACGTCCTCTGCCAATTTTCAAATTGAATTGTTTGCTTGTTTTTACAGTTAAATTTTGAGAGTTCTTCATATATTCTAGGTGCTAGTGCTTTGTTGGGTATGTGATTTGTGAATTTTTTTCTCTCAGTAGGTACCTTGCGTTTTCATCCTCTTAGTAGGGTTTTGCCAAACAAACATTTTTCCTTGTGATAAAGTCCAAATTATCAGTTTTTCTCTTTTTATGAATTATGTTTTTGGTAATAGGTCCAAAACTTCTATGCCTAGCTTGAGATCTGATGTTCTTTGGTTCTAAAAATTTATAATTTTATGTCTTGCATTTAAATCTGAGATCCATATTGAGTTAACTTCTTTTTGTTAAATTTATTGATTTATTTAGAGAGAGAGAGAGAGAGAGAGAGAGAGAGAGTCAGGGAGGAGCAGAAAGAGAGGGAGAGAGATTCCCAAGCAGTTAACTGTCAACACAGAGCACAACTCAGGTCTGGCACTTGTGAAGTGTGAGATTATGACCTGAGCCAAATCCAGAGTCAGATGCTTTACCGACTGAGCCACCCAGGTGCCCCAGAGTTAACTTCTTAATAAAGTGTGAGACTTAGGTTGAAATTCATTTTTTCTGCCTATATATGATCAACTGCCTGCCATAGTGTCATTTGTTTTTAAAGGACTACCTTCCTCCATTGAATTACTTTTGCAATTGGTCAAAAATCTGGTGGGTATATTGTGTGGTTCTGTTTCTGGGTTCTTGGTTCTTTTCCATTGATCTATGTATGTGTCTATCCATCTGTCAATTTCCATAATAAATTTTAAAACCAGGTAGACTGATTTCTCCAACTTCATTTTTCATTCTCAAAACTGTTTTAGTTATTCTAGTTTCTTTGTCTTTCCATATAAATTCTACATCAACAAAATTTTTATTGGGATTTTGGTAGAAATCACATTAAATTATGTATTTATTAGGGGAGAATGGCATCCTAATTGTTCAATCCACAAACATCATATGTCTTCTGTGATCTTATTTGTATCTTCTTTGATTTCTTTCATCAGTGTTTTGTAACTTTCAGCATACTGTTTACTTTTATTTGATTTATCTCTAAGTGTTTCCTTTCTCTGAGCAATTGTAAACTCACTGCATTTTTAATACCAGTGGGTAATTGTTAACATGTAGAAATGCAATCGATTTTTTATGTTAATCTTGCAACATTTAACCTTGCTCAGCTCACTTATTAGTTCTGAGTTTATGTATAGATTTTTTTGAGTTTTCTAAATAGACCATAATGTCATCTGTAAGTAGAAACAGTTTTATTTCTTTCCTTTCAACCTGAATGATTTTTAGGGCCTTTTCTTGCCTTAATGCACCGACTAAAACTTGCAGCCCCATGTTGAATAGCAGTGTGAAAGGACAACCTTGCCTTATTTCTAATCTTAGAGACTTTTATGAGTCTTACTTTTAAACATATTGGCTGTTGTATAAAGTGTGTAGGAAATAAATTTATGTTACAGTTAGAAAACATGGATTAGAACATGACTCTTCTTTCCATGTATTTGGGTATAGAACGGTATCCTTCTAAGGGTTAGGTTGCTTATTTGTTAAATGGAGATAATTAAATAAATCTCATAAAGTTCTTATAAGGATTATATGAAACATGTACAGAATATTTTTTGTATGAAGGAATTTTTCCCCAATAGATATTACATTTCATAACTGCTTATCTTATTCACTTTTGTTTTATTTATGTTTAACATCAGCACTTACTACATATTTGGTTCTCAATATTATAGGACCGTTAATGGATTGTTCATTAAATACTGTTTCTTTTCTTCAACATATTCTTTTCACATTAGTATCCACCATAGGGCCCACACATAGAAAAACAGTCCCAAATTTATGGCAACCACATGACACAATAACTAACCAATTAGTGTATTGTCTATTGAAATATATGCATTTTGTTCATTTTTAAAATATCTTTTCAAACATGATTGTTTTGATGATACATTATTCTCAATCATGTATTCTTATTAGTTAATAAGCTTTTTTAAATTTTAGAATACTCAAAGGCATATTTTTCTTGAATGTACAATGAGTATTATTCAGTACTACATGTTGAAGACAGAGTTTTTATAAATATTAAACTTATTTATTTAGGGTAACTTTTATAATACTAGAATAAATAATAGTTTTTCAGCATAATAACAAATGGCCCACCATGAATATATGCATATCAACAGGGCAAAACTTATGTGGCTGTTCATAAATAAAATAAAAATAAATCCAAACTCATATTCATGCATATATTAATCGTAACTTTGTATTATTGAAAGTTTAACGATGCCCATGTTTTAAAAATGCAAATATGGCTGTCTTTTATTAGGAGTATCTATTCATTTTGAAAGGTATGTGGAGAAAATGAAAAGTGTTTTAATGATCTTCAAACTGCTCAGGACTGAAAACGTTAAACACTATGGCAAGCACAGGGTGTAGTGTTTACCTTGGAGAAAAGAGGACTCAGATGCTTGAAAAGCTTGTTTTCAAGACAGGTTTCTTTTGTAAAGGATATGAGCCAGGTTATTTTTATCTCTAGAAGATAGAACACAAGCAGATTGGTTTCAATTATGAAAGGAAAGTTCTCTTAGATGTCTGGTTATAACTTCAAAAGAGAAACAGACCAAACAAAACAGATTCTAAATTCATTCCCCATCGAGATCATTAAACAGAGAAGTAAAAAAAAAAAAAAAAAAAAAAAAAAAAGCTCCATTGTAAATGCCTTATCTGAAGATCTCGTTAGAAACAGAAAAGGGAGTACATTAGAGCTTTCCAAATTTAGGATTTAAAAAATGCTAAGTGAAATATTCTATATTAACTCTCCTTTATGTTTATATCATATATTTTTCTGATAATTTTTAAAGTCATATTAATATACTTACTACTCTTGATGTGTGTGTGTTTGTGCTTGAAAAACTATTATTAAGAAAATAAAAATGCAAGTCACAGACTGGAAGAAAATATTTATAAATCATATATCTGATGAAGAATTTATATCTAAAATATATTTTAAAAACCCTAAAAACCAAATAATAATGAGACATAAAAACCAATTTAAAAATCAGCATAAGATTTGAATAGATACACATTCAAGGATATATGAATGGCTGATAATACAAAAATAATATTTATAGGATCCAGAATTCTGGTCCTAGGTTTGAGAAATTAAAATATATCTCCATAAAGAGTTTTGTACACAAATGTCCATGGTAGCAATATTCAAAAGATACCAAACACAGAAGCAATTCAAATATCCATTCAATGTTAATGAATAAACAAAATGCTGTATGTGTGTATATATATATATATATATATATCCACAAAATGGAAAACTATTTGGCAATAAAAAAGACTGAACAACAGATGTAAGTCATAATGTAGATAAATCTCAAAATGATTATGCTATGTCAGAGTTTTTCAATCCTGGTAGCATGGAATTTGGAGGCTAGATAATTCTCTGTTGCGTGTGGACTATCCTTTGCATTGTAAGATATTTATTAGCATCATTGACTTCTGTCTACTAGATCCCAGTAGAACCTACCCCAGTTGTCACATCTAGAAATATTTGTAAACATTGGAGAATATCCCTTAGATGTCAAATTACTCCTGGTTAAAAGGCACTGTGCTAGGTAAAGTTTCAAATATATGTTTCTATTTATAGGGAACATTCAGATAAGGCAAATCCATAGGGACAGAAAATAGATGAGTAGTTTCCAGGGATAGGGGTGAGACAGGAGGTTGACTACAAAAGGGAACATATGCTCTCTTTGGGTGATGGAAATATACAAAAACTTTGTTGTGGTGATGGTTGAATAATACTGAAACCTGGTAAAAATCATTGAATTGTACACTCAAAACTACTGACTTTTGTTGTATGCAAGCGACCCATCAATAAAGATGTTAAAATGCTAAAAAGAAAACATACCTTTTAACTAATCTAAAGAATTTAAATACATGGATAAATGAAAAAAAAAGGAGAAAATATAATTCTTAGAGATGAAAAGTGAAGTTTGTAAATTAAAATTCCACTGAAGGGCATTGAAAATAGATGAGATTCTGCAGAAGAAAAGAAAACCTTTTTGAAAGTGTACAAAATAAAGCCTGAAGGGGGAGGAAATTGAATAAAATAAGCAGGGCTTCAGTGATTGGTGGGACATTATCAAGTAGTGTAATATATGTGTATGTCAACATAAAGTACAACAAACACACACACATTTAAATTTTTGGAAAACAGTTTTAAACAGAAAAATTTCAAAAACATAATATGATAATTACTGCAGAGAAGGAGTCAGCAAACTATGGACCTTGGACCAAATACAATTCATGATCTGTTTTTGTATAATTCTCAAGCTATGGATAGTTTTAATTTTTAAACATTTAAAACAACAAAAACATGCAACAGAAACCTTATCTTGCCTACAAAGCCTAAAATATTCTCTACTCTCTAGACAATCCACAGAGAAAGTTTGAATCCTTTTCAATAGAGAAACTAAAAGGAGAAAACTATACTGCTCATCACAAATTATGTGATCCAAGTTTATTGTCTATCCAAGAAAATAGAATGATGTCTTCCCCCAGAGTGTTAACAAAGTAATACTGACAACATAATATTCAATGTCCAGTGAAAATATATATTCACAAAATGAAGACAAATATAGGCTTTTTAAAACAAAAATTGAATTTGTTTCCAACGTAACTACCCAATGAGAAGTTAGAGAAAATCAAGAAGATCAAAAGCTGATCTTTGGGGAAAATCAACAAAATAAAGAAACCCCAGGTATCCTGATTGAGAAAAAGTAAGCAAACACCCAAATTATATTTATTAGACATTAGAAAGGGGATATCACTACTGATCATAAGATATTTAAAGGAAAATAAGAAAATATTGTGTATGACTCAAAGTTCATAAATGCAGTACTTAGATGAAATGGACAAATTCCTTGAGAGACACAAATAGCTCACTCAAGATATAGTTCTTTATCTATTAAAGAAATTTGATTGTAATTAAAAACTTTTCTATATGGAAACGTCAATTGGTGTAGCTACTATGGAAAACAGTATGGAGGTTCTTCAAAAAATTAAAGAAAGAACTACCATAAGATCTAGCTATTCTACATCGGGGTATTTGCCAGGGAAAAACAAAAACACTAATTCAGAAAGATATCTGCACCCCCATATTCACTGCAACATTATTTATAATAGCCAGGATATGAAAACAACATGTGTCCACCAATGGACGGATGAATAAAATGTGGTATATACATACAATGGAACATTATTCAGACATAATAAAGAATGGCATCTTGCCATTTGTGACATGGAAGGACCTTGTAGGCATTATACTTAGTTAAATAAGTGAGACAGAGAAAGATAAATACCGTATTATCTCACTGTATGTGGAAACAAAGAACAAAAAAACTAAAACTAAAAACAAACTCATAAATACAAACAACAAATTGGTTGTTGAGAGAGGCAGGAAGTGAGGCATAGGTAAAATGGGTGAAGATAGTCAGATGATACAGACTTCAATTATGAAATATGTAAGTCTTATGCTGTAATGTACAGCATGGTGGCCGTAGTTAATAATACTATATTGTACATTTTAAAGTTGTTAAGAGAGAAGATCTTAAAAGATATCCCAAGAAAAAATCTGTAAAAATGAGTCGTGATGGATGTTAACTAAATTTATTATGCTGATTATTTTATAATGTGTGCATATATTAAATCATTATGTTACACTTCTGTAACCAATGTAAATTTATATCTCAATTAGAAAGAACTTTCCATGAAGAGAAGTATAGTCATAACGGGCTTTACTAATGCAGTCTACCAAATATTTAAGAAAAAAAAAAAAAACCAAATCTACATGAACTCTTCCAGGGAATTGAAGAAAATAATATTACTTTTCAACTCGCTCAAACAGACCAGCACTAGTCTGATGCCCAAATTATAAACAGACATTACAAGAAAAACAAAAACCAGAAACCAGTATATCTTATAAAAATGGATGCAATAATTATTTTAAAAAGTTAACAAAAATCCAACAATATACAGCAAACCTCTACTAACATCACATTTCACAATGAGAAGTATTCTTCCTAAGATCAGGAACAAAACAATGGTGGCCACTTTTACCATTTCTACTGGAGATCCTAACCAGTGAAATAAGAAAAGAAAAATGATAAAACATGGAGATAGGAAAATAAGTAGTATCGTCTTTATTCTCAGATATATGATTGTATATATAGGAAATCCAAGCCAATGTAAAAACCAAACAAACCAAAACCACAACTACTAGATATAAAATATGAGTTTAACAAGGTTATAACATACATAGTCAATGTGCAAAAAACAATTGTATTTAGAAATTCAGGCAATGAATTATGAGAAATTGAAATAAAAATTTTTTTAATGTTTATTTTTGAGAGAGACAGAGCATGAGCAATGGAGGGGCAGAGAGAGAGGGAGACACAGAATTCAGAATCAGAAGCAAGCTCCAGGCTCTGAGCTGTCAGCACAGAGCCTGACATGGGGCTCAAACCCATGAACCGTGAGATCATGACCTGAGCCAAAGTCAGACGCTTAACCAACTGAGCCACCCAGGCATGCTGATAAATTGAAATTTTAAAAGGTAATAATACCAAATACTATTTTGATCCTGAGAGAGATTACAGAATATGTACATTAATGTAAAGATGTGTGCTTTTTAGGAATCAGAAGATTCAACAATGCCAAAGTATCTATTATGACCAAATTGATATATAGATTCAGTGCAATTCCAATCAAATCCCAGTAGACTTTAACATGAAAATTATCATGGTGATTCTATAAGTTATATGGACATGCAGAGGAACTAGAATAGCCAAACAATTTTGTTAAAGAATAACCAAGCTACAATAATCTTACCTGATTTTAAGACTTACTATGGGGAAATTTGTATAGGTCAATGAAACAGAAGAGAATGTAGAAATCGATACACATGTACATGATCAATTTATTTTTATCAAAAGTCTCTACATACAGTATTTTAATGGGAGAAAATATACAGAATATTTTCAACAAAAGGTATTGAATAATAAAGACATATTTTGGCAAACATAAACCCTCACCTTCACCTCATACCATATGACAATATTAATATGAATTATGGAATATAGACCTAAATAAAGGCAAAGTTATAGAAATTTCTTGAGGAAAAAGTAGATGAAAATCTTTGCAAACTTGGGCTTGACAAATTTTATAGATAAAATGCAAAAAAGAAATGAACATGAACCATAAAAAAGAAACAATGTTTTATTAAATGAAGGTCTTATGATATTCAAAAGTATTGTTAAGCAAATGTACATACAAGCCACAAAGTGGGAGAAAGCATCTGTGATGGCTATATCTGAAAAGGGGCTTTAACTTATAATATATAAAGAACACTCACAATTCAATAATATAGAAATAATGCCCCCCCAAATTGGCAAAGGCATTTGAACACTTCATCTACAAGATAAAAAATGACCTATAAGCATATGAAAGACACTCAATGCTGTAAATTGCTCTAAAATGCAGCATTAAGCCCCAATAAGTAACAGCACATATCCACTGGAATAGTTGTAATAAAACATACTGACGACATTGAGCAGGAGGGAGGACTGACATGACTGTATAACATTGTATGTTACCAGTGGGAATGAAAATTGTATAACCACTTTGAAAAACTTTCTGACAGCTTCTTAAAATGTTAAACATATACTTACCAAATGATCCCTAAAATTTATTCCTAGCTATTTATCCAAGAGAAATGAAAACATTCTGTTCAGACAAAGGCTGTCTATAAACAAATGTTTGTAGCAGCTTTATTCATAATAGCCAAAAACTCTCAACAGGTGAATGAATAAACAAATTGCCTTACATGTATACAATGGGATGCCATCAACAATAAAAAGAAAAGAACTACTGACACTCATAAAATGGATGAATTTCAAAAAAATGTGCTGATAAAATATGTATGAAAATGATTCAGCCCTGAATATAAGTGAAATAAATGAAAAGACATTTCAAGAAAGAGAAAAAAACGTGAATGAGCTTAGGAAAATATGAGCGCAATCCCATTAGTGATCAGAAATCTGGAATTTGATACCACAATAAGAGAGCATTTTATATCCTTAGACTGCTTAAAACATAAAAGATAACAACAACACTGAAAAATTCAAGAGTCCTGACTATACTGAATGTTGGCAAAAGTATTGAAAATGGGTATATTTTATACTTCTTTTTTTTTTTAATTTTTTTTTTTCAACATTTTTTATTTATTTTTGGGACAGAGAGAGACAGAGCATGAACGGGGGAGGGGCAGAGAGAGAGGGAGACACAGAATCGGAAACAGGCTCCAGGCTCCGAGCCATCAGCCCAGAGCCTGACGCGGGGCTCGAACTCACGGACCGCGAGATCGTGACCTGGCTGAAGTCGGACGCTTAACCGACTGCGCCACCCAGGCGCCCCTATTTTATACTTCTGGTAGATGTGTCGTTCACCTTTAGAAAGCATTAATGTAGGAGCGCCTGGTTGGCTCAGTTGGTTAAGCCTCCGACTTTGGCTCAGGTCATGATCTCGCGGTCCGTGAGTTCGAGCCCTGCGTCAGGCTCTGTGCTGACAGCTCAGAGCCTGGAGCCTGTTTCGGATTCTGTGTCTCCCTCTCTCTGACCCTCCCCTGTTCATGCTCTGTCTCTCCCTGTCTCAAAAATAAATAAAACGTCAAAAAAATTAAAAAAAAAAAAAGAAAGCATTAATGTATAAAGTTAGACACATTATATAACACAACAATTCCCTTTCTCTCTCTCTCCCTCTGTGTGTGTGTGTGTGCGTGTGTGTGTGTTCACTAGAGAAATGCCTACTGATTTTCCAGGAGACTGAAAATGAATGTTTGTTGTGTCTTGTCACAGTAGCAAACACAACACCCTGGGCACAAACCTCATCTTTAGGAGAGTGGGATAAGTAAATCTGGGGAAATCCAAACAGTGGGATTTTGTAAAACAGAAATGAATGAGCTACAGAGACATGCAATGTCACAGATGGATGTTAGGAAAATGACTTGATAACATACTTCAAAGCTCAAAAAATTATATATCCCTTCAGAAGTCACCCATGAGAGAACAGCACTATAGCATAAGATAGCAAAAGCATGAACAACAAAATTGAGGTGGAAGAGAAGTGGTGATGGGAGAAATATGGAGTCAGGGAGATTACATGGAGCATCAGGCATTAGTCATGTTGGGAATATACATGTTCTTAGGTTGAGTCATGTGTTCATAGCCTTCCATTTTATAATTATTAAGACATATCACACATTTGTTAACACTATTTTGAATATATCAAATATTACATAAGACAGAATTCCTTTGATGGAGAGCTTACAGTTTAACAAAACAGATATACCTACAAGTGATGACTATAAATTCTATAGTAAAGATATTTAAAAACAAAATAGCTGCATTGTTTTAGTTAAGTATGCACATTCAAAATTCAAACAACAGAGGGGTACCTGGGCAGCTCAGTCAGTTGATCATCCATCCAGCTTTTGATTTTGACTCAGGTCATGATCCCAGGGTAGTGGGATTGAACCTAGCATCAGGCTCTGCACTGAGCATAGAGCCTGCTTAGAATTCTCTCTCTCTCTTTGCCCCCTCCCACACTAGTGATCTCTCTCTCTCTGTCTCTCCCTCCTTCTCTCTCTCTCTCCCTCTCTCTAAAATAAAAGAATTCAAACAACAGAAAAATTGTGGTTCACTGATTTTAATAATGTGTAATTACATAGTACAGAATCTATGGCATTCCCTAAATCAGCCTTTTTTTCCTAAATTGATTTTTGGAGTTTAGACATGGTTGGAATTCATCTCTCTCATTTGTTCCTTGTTTGACTAACACTTCCTAAGACTTAGAAACAAGGGTTGCATGAAAAATAACTAGATGTTCAGTAACTAATTAGTGTGGAAATACGTGTTAAATATTTATTTTGAGTTACTTAGGATAAGGCAATACTTTTCTATGCTGTATGAAATTCAATCAAGGTACTGTTTATAGTAATATGTACACATTGTTCTCCGGTGCCATTCCTTATTAAATCCTGTTCAGATACAGATTTTTATTGTCATCCAAAGATTGTCATGGTTGATTATAGAATTCAAGACAAAACCAGTTACTCTAGTGATAATTTATTTTTTGTTATTCATCAAGACATCTTGAAGAAAGCTGAGCAGACCTTATAATACTCCTACTTACAAACACATAATTCTCTTTTGTAAATGCAAGGTTGGGAGGTATCTTAGAAAAATTGCCTAATTTTCTGTAAATACCATTTTTAGAGAGCCCAGTAGATTCTTGCCCGAGTTTATGTTGGCCAGGGTGTATGTAGATCTAGGAATTTGCTGGATGAGAACAAGAGCAGAAAAGTACTTTAAACCTTTCTCCTATTAGAATGGGTCCTCGATACGTCATTTTTCACGCACATTTAAATGCATTCTACTGTAGTTTATGTGACATTTATTAAGGATATATTCTAGAGAATTTCATGAAGATATGCTGTTGAATACTGAGCTATATTTTTGACAAGTGGAGAAATCATTTTATTTATCATACTTCATGGACATTAAAATGAACATTTAAAAATATTTTACCAGTCTGAAATGGAGGTTCATCGTGGAATAGAAGAACGCCAATTTTAGCTGTAATTTTTCTTTTCTTAGTGGTGTGTAAACGAATGGTTACCTTGAAAAAATCAATGATCTCTTAGATCAAATGAAATAAGGTAATAACTAATTATCAAAAAGCTAACAAGAGAGATTTTACCCACTCCATAGTCACTTTCTTCCTAAAATTCATAAGGGACTAAATTACCAAATGCTAAAGAGTGGTTATTAGATATATATCTATAATGTAACACTGCAGTACCTGTTATATGAGTTAGTGAATATTGTAAAACACAAATTACCAGACTGTAATTAGGAGAGGCCCCTGTTGAATAATTTGCATTACAGTTTTACAAAGCAATTAAGTTTTTTCTGCTCAGCAATTACCATACTAAGCAAGTTAAGTTGATGGGTCAATGTAGGATTTTAGACTACATGAATGAGG
The DNA here is from genome assembly GCF_028018385.1 of Neofelis nebulosa. Lineage (NCBI taxonomy): Eukaryota > Metazoa > Chordata > Mammalia > Carnivora > Felidae > Neofelis > Neofelis nebulosa. The sequence continues at coordinate 101,193,109 of NC_080783.1, read as the reverse complement.
AACGATGCAAATACACTTATAAAGGGCATGAAGACTAAATGGAAAGCCATAAGAAAAGGTTTTGGCTTGCTGCAACCAGACAGAAAAATGTACCACCGGCAGATATGAGCACAGTAGAAACACACAAGTGTATAGAGTGTACCTCTGTCTAAGAATTGAGAAGGACTTCATGAAAGGAAGAAGGTATTATGTATCTATGGAAAGTGGAAACTCAATAATAATAAGTATTTTTAAATGCAACCAAACTTTTCAGTGTGTCAGGACAGAGGTAAAAGTCAAGGGCCTGGGGTATACTCACCATCCTCCATTTTAATTGTATGCCCTTCTCTACATCAACCTGTATTTTCTGTCTCTTTCTAATATCAAGGTATGTAATGACAAGTAAAACCCTAGCATCAGATTAAAAAATAACATTTCTTGGAATATTTTTGAATTCTACTAAATAACATTGCTTCATTTTCTTAATTTTATTTTCTATTTTTTTAAAATTTATATCCAAATTAGTTAGCATATAGTGCAACAATGATTTCAGGAGTAGATTCCTTAATGCCCCTTCCCCATTTAGCCCATCCACCCTCCCACAACCCCTCCAGTAACCCTCAGTTTGTGAATCTCTTCTGTATTTTCCCCTCCCTGTTTTTATATTTTTGTTTCCCTTCCCTTATGTTCATCTGTTTTGTCTCTTAAAGTCCTCATATGAGTGAAGTCATACGATTTTTGTCTTTCTCTGACTGACTAATTTCACTAAGCATAATACCCTCCAGTTCCATCCACGTAGTTGGAAATGGCAAGATTTAATTCTTTTTTGCTTGCTGAGTAATACTCCATTGTATATATATACCACATCTTCTTTATCCATTCATCCATCAATGGCCATTTGGGCTCTTTCCATACTTTGGCTATTGTTGGTAGTGCTGCTATAAACAGTGGGTGCATGTGTCCCTTCGAAACAGCACACCTGTATCCCATGGGTAAATGCCTAGAAGTGCAATTGCTGGGTGGTAGGTTCTATTTTTAGTTTTTTGAGGAAACTCCATACTGTTTTCCACAGTGGTTGCACCAGCTTTCATTCCCACCAACAATGCAAAAGAGATCCTCTTTCTCTTAATCCTCACCAACATCTGTTGTTGCCTGAGTTGTTAATGTTAGCCATTCTGACAAGTGTGAGTCAGAATCTCATTGTGGTTTTGACTTGTATTTCCCTAACGATGAGTGCTGTTGAGCATTTTTTCATGTGTCAATTGGCCATGTGGATGCCTTCTTTGAAGAGGCGTCTACTCATGTCTTTTGCCCATTTCTTCACTGGATTATTTGTTTTTTGGGTATTGAGTTTGATAAGCTCTTTATAGATTTTGGATCATAAGCCTTTATCTGATATGTCATTTGCAAATATCTTCTCCCATTCTGTCAGTTGCCTTTTAGTTTTGCTGATTATTTCCTTCGCTGTGCAGAAGCTTTTTATTTTCATGAGGTCCCAGAAGTTCATTTTTGCTTTTGTTTCCCTTGCCTCTGGAGACGTGGTGAGTAAGAAGTTGCTGCGGGCAAAATCAAAGAGGTTTTGCCTGCTTTCTCCTCAAGGATTTTGATGGCTTCCTGTCTTACATTGAGGTCTTTCATCCATTTTGAGTTTATTTTTGTGTATGCTGTAAGAAAGTGGTCCAGGTTCATTCTTCTGCATGTCGCTGTCCAGTTTTCCCAGCACCACTTGCTGAAGAGACTGTCTTTATTCCATTGGATATTCTTTCCTGCTTTGTCAAAGATTAGTTGGCCATACATTTGCTGGTCCATTTCAGGGTTCTCTATTCTGTTCCATTGATCTGAGTGTCTGTTCTTGTGCCAGTACCATACTGTCTTCATGATTACGGCTTTGTAGTGTAGCTTGAAGTCTGGGATTGTGATGCCTCCTGCTTTGGTTTTCTTTTTCAAGATTGCTTTGGCTATTCAGGGTCTTTTCTGGTTTCATAAAAATTTTAGGATTATTTGTTCTAGCTCTGTGAAGAATGCTGGTGTTAGTTTGATAGGGATTGCTTTGAATATATAGATTGCATTGGGTAGTATTGACATTTTAACAGTATTTATTCTTCCTATCCAGGAGCATGGAATCGCTTTTCCATTTTTTTGTGTCTTCTTCAATTTCTTTCATAAGCTTTCTATAGCTTTTAGAGCATAGATTTTTCACCTCTGTGGTTAGATTTATTCCTAGGTTTTTTTGTGCAACTGTAAATGGGATCGATTCCTTGATTTCTCTTTCTGTTGCTTCATTGTTGGTATATAGGAATGCAACCAATTTCTGTGTGTTGATTTTATTTCCTGCAACTTTGCTGAATTCATGAATCAATTCTAGCAGTTTTTTGGTGAAATCTTTTGGGTTTTCCATATAGAGTATCATGTCATCTGTGAAGGATGAAAGTTTGACCTCCTCCTGGCCAATTTGGATGCCTTTTTTTTTAAAAAAAAATTTTTAATGTTTTTTTTTGAGGCAAAGACAGAGTGTGAGTGGGGGAGGGACAGAGAGAGAGACAAAGGATCCAAAGCAGGCTCCAGGCTCCGAGCTGTCAGCACAAAGCATGACGTGGGGCTCGAACTCATGAACTGTGAGATCATGACCTGAGCCAAAGTTGGTTGCTTAACCAACTGAGCCATCCAGGTGCCCCTGGATGCCTTTTATCTCTTTGAGTTGTCTGATTGCAGAGGCTAAGACTTCCAATATTATGTTGAATAACAGTGGCAAGAGTGGACATCCCTGTCTTGTTCCTGAGCTTAGGGGGAAAGCTCTCAGTTTTTCCCCATTGAGGATGATATTAGTGTTGGGTTGTTCATATACAGCTTTTATGATCTCGAGGTATGCTCCTTCTATCCCTACTTTCTGGAGGGTTTTTATCAAAAAAGGATGTTGTATTTTGTCAAATGCTTTCTCTGCATCTATTGAGAATATCATATGGTTCTTGTCCTTTCTTTTATTGATGTGATGAATCACATTAATTGTTTTGTGGGTATTGAACCAGCCCTGCATCCTAGGTATAAATTCCATTTGGTCGTGGTGAATACTTTTTTTTAATGTATTGTTGGATCCAATTGGCTAATATCTTGTTGAGGATTTTTGCACCCATGTTCACCAGGGAAATTGGTCTATAGTTCTCCTTTTTAGTGGGGTCTCTGGTTTTGGAATCAAGGTAATGCTGGCTTCATAGAAAGAGTTTGGAAGTTTTCCTTCCACTTCTATTTTTTGGAACAGTTTCAAGAGAATAGGTGTTAACTAAATGTTTGGTAGAATTCTCCTGGAAAGCCATCTGAATCTAATGGGGGTCCTCTGTGCTTCCTGGAGTTTGATGTCTTGGTCTTTCCCCAGGTTAGGAAAGTTTTCCATTATGATTTGCTCACATAACACTTCTACCCCTATTTCTCTCTCTTCCTCCTCTGAGACCCCTATGATTCTGATGCTGTTCCTTTTTAATGAGTCACTGATTTCTCTAATTCTTAAATTGTGTTCTTTTGCCTTAATCTCCCTCTTTTTTTTCTGCTTCATTATTCTCTATAGGTTTGTCCTCTATATCGCTGATTCTCTGTTCTGCCTCATCCATCCTTGCCACCACTGCATCCGTGATTCCAACTTAGTTATAGCACATTTAATTTCATTCTGGCTATTTTTTTACTTCTTTTATCTCTGCAGAAAGCGATTCTAATCTATTTTCGACTCCAGCTAGTATTCTTATTATTGTGATTCTAAATTCTGGTTGAGACATCTTGCTTGTATCTGTGTTGGTTAAATCCCTGGCTCTCATCTCTTTGTGCTCTTTCTTTTGGAGTGAATTCCTTTGTTTTGTCATTTTTAAGGGAGAAAAGGAATTAATGAGGTAGAAAATTAAAATTAAAAAAATTAAAATTAAAAAATATTAAAATTAAAAAATTAAACACACACACACACAAATTGAATAAATGATGCTACATCCTAAGTGTGTTTTGGTCTGGGTGTTGAAAGTGGTTTGACAGATTAGAGAAAAAAAAGCAGGGGGAAAGAAAAAAAAGAAAATCGTTTGAGGATTTGAAAAAATGAATACACTGAAGTAGACTAAAATGAGATGATGGGGGTAAAATAGAATTTGAAAAATATACACAGAAGTAAAGAATATAGTAGAAAAAATTAAAGAAAAATATTTTAATAAAAATTAAAATAAATATTATTTTTTTCTTTTTCTGTATTTAAGAAAAAAGAAATGAAAAATAGAAAAAAGAAAGAAAGAAAAGAAAAAATAGTTTGAAAATTTGAAAAAGTGAATACACTGTAGTACACTAAAATAAAATATGATGGAAGTAGAATAGAATTTGAAAAAAATTTACATAAAAGCAAAACGTATACTAATAAAAATTAAATAAAAATATTATTAATAGAAATTGAAAGTAAAAATGTTGTTTTTCTCTTTCTGTATTCAAGAAAAAAAAGAAACAAAAAACAGAAAAAAAGAAAAAGAAAGAAAAAAGGAAATTGTTTGAAAATTTGAAAAGGTGAATACACTGAAGTAGACGAAAATAGAATGATGGATGTAAAGTAGAATTTCAAAAATTTTACACAAAAGTAAAAAATATAGTAATAAAAATTAAAAAAATATATTTTTAAAAATTTTTTTTAACGTTTATTTGTTTTTGAGACAGAGAGAGACAGAGCATGAACGGGGGAGGGACAGAGAGAGAGGGAGACACAGAATCGGAAGCAGGCTCCAGGCTCTGAGCCATCAGCCCAGAGCCCGACATGGGGCTCAAACTCACAGACCGTGAGATCGTGACCTGAGCTGAAGTCAGAGGCTTAACCGACTGAGCCACCCAGGCACCCCTAAAAAAATATTTTTAATAAGAATTGAAAATAAAAAATGAATTTTTTCTCTTTCTGTATTCAAGAAAAAGAAAAGAATTGTAAAAGAGAAAAAAAAAAAGAAAAAAAATTGAATAGAGGAACCTGCTAACAGATTGAAGTAGGACTGAAATTGCTTCGTTTTTCCCTAGAAGTCAGAGTATGTAGTGTTTTAGAGTCCATAAATTAAGCAGGAAGTAAGACTTGTGTTCTTGATGAGCAAAGTTGGCCCAGTTGGGCAGGGCTCAGTGGAACAGCTCTGCTCTCCACTAGATGGCGCTGCTAGCCTACTGGGGTGGATTGTTGTGGCGCTCGTAGGTGTGTATACACATGCGCGGGAGCAGTGAAAATGGCGCCACCCAGCTACCCAGTCTGTTCTCCCAGACCAGCAATCGCACACCTGTCCTCCGTTTTCAGCTCTCATCCACTCCCCGCTTTTTCACTCTCTGTGACCAGTCCCCAGGCAATACTCTCTCCCGAGTTTTACCTCAGATGTGGCTGTTTTCCCTGGCCCCTTACTTCCGAAGGACTGTGGCTTTGACCCATTCTGCCCTTCTGTAGGAGGGTCTCAGTGAGCAATGGCTGAATGAGCAATGGCAGAATTATTGGCTGCAGCCAGGAACGCTTGCTGGATGCCACTGCTGCCGGTGCCCCGAGACTGCAGCCAGGTGCCAGCCCGCCCCAGAAAAAGTTCATGAGACAGTGTAGCAGCAGCGTTTCAGGGATTATGGAAAATCACAACACACATCTGGCACCAGGCTTCACCCTTAATGACTGCCACAGCACCAGCGAATGTGGCCGCCTTCCAGGGTCTGCTGGAACCAGGTGGCTTCAACAGTCTCTACCAAATGTCCTTCCAGCAGTGGAACCGCTTTTCCCCGTGCGGCTGGAGAACCTCCCAGACCCCACTCTGTTCCTCGGGACTCACCCTTCCCACCAGAGCACTACCAGGTATCGAGCTGCGGAGTTGCAGCCTTTGCACTCCCTTTGTTTATAGTCGTAATGGAATTTAAACCCTCTCCTTTCTCCCTTCTCTCTTTTTAGTTTAGTCCCTGTGGCTGCTTCCAGTTTTCCACTTTCTCTCCAGCTGCTTTACAGGAGGGGTGCTTTTCCCGTATTCTCCGTCTCCCCTCAGTCTCCATCCTCTCTCCACCCGCAAAGTGGTTCCCTACCTTTCATGGCTTCTCGCTCCCCAAATTCACCTCTCTGTGCCACGTTCCTGCTGAATTCTGTGGCTCAGATTGTGCATATTGTTGTATTAATCCTCTAATCATTTTTCTTGGTGTGTAGGATGGTTTAGTGTTGGTCTGGCTGTATTTCCTGGACACGAAACACACAAGAAACTTCCATGCTGTTCTGCCATCTTGGCTCCTCCCCCAACATTGCTTCATTTTTAATATTTGTCTCATTAGTTATTAAAATGATAAATTGGACTTTCAAACTCATTAATATTTGGCAAATATAAACACCAGATTCTGTGAACCTGTAACAGTCTGTATTTAAAACCTGTCTATTTTTGAAATACATTTCAACTTTTAAGTTAGTAGATTTTAGTGAAGTGCCAATAAGCTTTGAGGCACAATGAAATAAGCAAAGAAAGCAATGCACTTTGAAAGAACTAGAAATACCAAGTTATCTCTAGTCTACCAAAAGTAAGTGCAGAAACACAAACCGAGTGGAAAATTCTGGGACCATAAATATAATTTTCATTTGTGCAGAATTTTGCTTATTTTCACTAATATTCAATTGATTTTTTCCTAAGAATTAGAACGGTGATGAATGCCTACCAATTCGAGTATAAAAACTCTAGTCACTGAACAAAGGTAGTAAAATATACAGCTTGATAAAGGAGAGTTTATTGATATGAGGTTATCTTTCATTATGTAATATTTAATACTTAATATTCTAACAAGGGAACCTTGAACTGGATCTTATATGCTATTGGAATGGTTTCCCAAAGCTGTCAAACAGTGAGGAGCTGAAGTAAATGATGTGGAGTATCCAGAATTTCACTGGCAGATTATTGAGCGTGGAGAGACAAAGGACTCAAAAAGGTGAGTATACCCACATGGATTTAATGTAAAAGACCAGAGATCTCACCAAAGGATTATATTTTCTGGAAGGTCCAGAGAATATTCCCTTTATTACAACAATAATAAATGTACCAGTGAGGGGAAGATAAGCATCACTGAGAAGATCAGTGGAGACTGTCCTTTGTAGTCCAGGGCTGGTAGCTGGGAAGGCTACAGAATTGGCTCCCATGTATCAAGAGATGATGTAATTCTGAAATGGAAAAAGTCTAGTGGCATTGTACAACTATAAGAGATAAGGTGGCATAATTACTGTAATGGGCAAGAAAATCAGAATGCAAGTTAGTGCGTAATGGCCCACAAGAATCTGTGGTGATGGCTAATAAGCCATAATGTTCCTACAGATAACATAGATAGTGTGATAGTTAATATTATGTGTCACTTTGGAGAGTGTTTTTTTTTATATGAAATTCATTGTCAAATTGGTTTCCATACAACACCCAGTGCTCATCCCAACAGGTGCTCTCCTCAATGCCCATCACCCACTTTCCCGTCCCTCCCACCTTCCATCAACCCTCAGTTTATTCTCAGTTTTTAAGAGTCTCTTATGGTTTGCCTCCCTCCCTCTCTAACTTTTTTCCCCCCTTCCCTACCCCCATGGTCTTCTGCTAAGTTTCTCAGGATCCACATATGAGTGAAAACATATGATACCTGTCTTTCTCTGTATGACTTATTTCACTTAGCATAACACTCTCCAGTTCCATCCACGTTGCTACCAAAGGCCATATTTCATTCTTTCTCATTGCCAAGTAGTATTCCATTGTGTATATAAGCCACGATTTCTTTATCCATTCATCAGCTGGTGGACATTTGGGGGTCTTTCCATAATTTGGCTATTGTTGAAAATGCTGCTGTGAACATTGGGGTACAAGTGCCTCTATGCATCAGCACTCCTGTATCCCTTGGGTAAATTCCTAGCAGTGCTATTGCTGGGTCATAGGGAGATTAGCACGGAAATCAGTGAACTTTGAGTAAAGAAGACCACCCTCCATAATCCTAGTGAGCCTCATCCTATCAGTTGAAGGCCAGAAAAAAAGTCATAAGGACCAGCCTCATCAAGCAAGGAAGAATTCTCCAGCAGTCTGCTTTCCATCTTCATCTATACCATTGGCTCTCCTGGGACTTCAGCCTGCCAGATTACTGCAGATTTTGGGTTCACCAACCTCCATAATTATGAGCCAATTCCTTAAAATAAATCTTGTTCTGAATATATACACATCCTATTGATTCTGTTACTCTAAAGAACTCTGATTAAAATAGAGGTATTTTATTAAGAGCTATTAAGTCATTAAGAGTATTTCTTGACCTTTAGAACTAATAATTATCAAGTGTCAGTGAGCAAAAGACCCAGTGGAAAATCCTAACCTATTGTCCAGTTTCTGTTCCTGAGCCAATCAGATCCAAATCCCACCAGCTGAAGAACTTCTTGACAAAGGGCTTGAAATATCATGGAAAATATATATAGCAGTGATTTCCCCATTCCATTACCAAAGAAAGTTTTGGGCATTGGCCTAAATTATTAACCACTGGAGAAGAGAGTAGTCAGATTGTATACAGGACTTATGTGCAAGGTCTGAGCTGGTATGGATTGTAGAAGCTCCAATATACTTAATCATGGTCCCTGTCAGGGTGGAAACAAATGAAGGAGAAGTGATAGTTGGAGTGCAGATCCAGGTCTATATGTCAGTGGTTTACCAGGCCATGAACTTAGGTTCTGGTCATTCCTCCCACCCTGAGAGCATGTCTGGGATGAATATAATGTAACAGTTAAAAAACCCTAACTTATTATTTTGTAATATGCTGTATAAGAGGTTTTTTCTTGGCAGGAAAGGTCAAGTTGAAGTCCCCAAAACTGTTCTTTCTTCCTCAGCCAAAATAGTAAACAAGCAACAACACCTTATTGCTAGGTAGATTAGTAGAGGTTTGTGCCACTCCTAAAGGTTGGAAGGATGCTGACGTTGTGGTCCCCAATATACACCAGATGGCCCCTGTTGGATGAGGGTTGTCTACTGCAAACTTAAGAGCTGCTGTTATTGCTGTTGAGCCAGAGGTAGTATCTTTACTAGAGTAGAGCAATCGAGTCTCCAACACTTACATGTGGCCATTGATCTGCATTATTTTAAATCCCCAGAAGAAAAAGCAGTACCCATTCATGGTTTTGTCAGACCATTATATCTGAAGATATTTGACATTTCAGCCACCCATCAAACATCACTACAATGATACCTTGTTAAAGCTCAGGAGCAGAAAGTGAAGGTAATATGCATCTCTTGGGAAGACAGCATTGCATCAGTGGGTAGAAGGCAGGTTCTACAAATGTTCAGGAATCTTGTAAACTGTGAAAATTTTAAGCATCTAGTGGTTGGAAACATTCTGAGGTATTGCCTCTAAGGTAACTAAAAGAGAGACATTTGTTCTACTTCAGCTTTTAAAGGCAACACTCACCCCCTGTTGGAATACTTTCCAACTTATTTATTCAGTGATATTTTTCTACTTTTTTAAATGGAGTTCAAAGCAGAAGAGAACTTTTCAGTTTGGAGTACAAATGACCCTGCTACTTATGTCTTATGACCTAGCAGATCCCATGGTACTAGAGGCATACACAGTAGATAAGGACACCATACATGTCTCTTCCAAGTCCTAATTGGAGAGAGTCTATGCATAATGGTAACATTTTGAAGTAAAGCCATGCTTTTCATCATTGTATGTATGTATGTAGGTAGGTATGTATGTATATTTTAGAGAAAGAGAGAGGAGGGAGAGGAGAGGGGCAGAGGGAGAGAGAGAGAGAGAGAGAGAGAGAGAGAGAGAGAGAGAGAGAGAAAGTCTTAAACAGGTTCCATGCTAAGCACAGAGCTGGATGTGGGGCTGGATCCCATGACCCTGGATCATGACCTGAGCTGAAATCAAGAGTTGGATGCTTAACTGACTGAACTACCCAGGCATCCCTATTCAACATTTAAAAAATATCTCTTGTTAGAGAATTTAAGCGTGGGTCATCAGCTGGCTATGCTTCCAGAATTGCTCATCATGAGTTGTGAATTCTCAGATATAAAGTCATAAAGTCAAGTGGACACGGCAGAGGTCTGTTTTTGATAGAAAAGATACATTCTGCAAATGGCCCAGATAGATCTGCAGGCATAAGTAAATTAAGGCAAAAAGCAGTCTAGATTTTTCATGTTGCCTCTATTTGTGACACCAGTGCTCATCCCTCAGCTGACATCTGTGTCCTCATAGAACATTTCCTATGATAAGCTGAAGATAAAGGGGAAAAAATAACTTGGCTTATTCAGCTCAATATGTTGCTGTGAGTCAGTAATGCACCTCGGTCATCTTAGAGCCTCACTCTAGGGCGTCCCTGAAATGGTGGTCAGAAGGAAATCCTTCCCCTGGGCAGAACTCTAATGAATTAATGTTAAAGGAGAAGTGGCTTGAGGTGAAATTTGCACGGATTATTGAGCAGTGGCACGTAGTTTGGTTGATTGGCCAGATTGCCGGAATGGGTAACAATGGGAAGTGAGTGGCAGAGATATCTGAGAAAGAAGCAGGTGGATGAACTTATGAGAATGTCCATAATATTTGTGGATATCTTAATTCATTCACACCTATCAGAGAGCACCCACTGAAGCAGAGACTGTGAATAGCCCAGTGAAAAAAATGACAGATCCAGTGGGGGACAATGAGCTTCTGTCCTTTGCCACTTCAGAGTTTGCCCAAAGGTATTATGAGCAGATTAAAGGCATGGTAGCAGAGATGGAGCTATGCATGAGCCTGGCAGTATGGACTTGCTCTCGCCAAGGCTGATCCCAACTCTCAGAGAGGATCTGATTTATTGGTCATGGAACCTTGCACATGATTGCTACACACCATGGTGTACCCTTTATATAAAACAATGGGGGCAATGGGCAAATGTCATGGTATCCATTAGTTCTACCATATATCACATCACTAACAAGCTGCCAGTTTAATTTAAGATACTAAAATGGCCTTTTAAGGGTTCGCCTAAGTCTTTTCAGATGGGCATGGCACTGTGAGAATGGTCATTGTCTTTCAAAATGACAAATATATTTGAATCAATGGTCATGAGATGGTGTTGTGTACCTGAAAGAGCTGGGAACTGAGGTGTAGAAATAGAGACTCGCCCCCTGGTCTTAGTGATCTGGGAGAACTTTGTTCTTTACTGGTCCTACAGCTTTAGGTTTTCTTCTGATAGTTACATTCTGATCCCCAGTTATCAGGGAGATCCCCTTCTACCAGGGGACTTGGTAATATTTCCACCAAACTTAAAGTTACGAATGCTGACAGGATCTTTATGCCGGTGGACCAGGATGCCAAGAAATGAGTGACTATATTGGCAGGGAAACTAACCCCGATTGTCATGCTGCCACATAATAGGGACAAGGATATATATTTCTGAAGTTCAGGAGACTCACAGGGGTGGGGGAAGCTCTTGGTGCCTCCATACTTGGCAGCACGTATAGATGGGAATTTTCAGCAACCATGGTCTATCAACACCTATCAATATGTTTGTGTTACCCCAAGGGCAAACAGACTAAGGGTGAGGAGGATCTAGAATGAGTGGGAAAGAAAGCAAATCATGATCATCAGTTATCGCGCAAAGGGGAATAAAGCTTGTTCCCCCATCTCTCATTTGGCTTTATAAGTTTATTTATTCTTTGAAGTGATTTTTCATGACCATCACCTTAAAGAATCAGTTACAGGGCAAAGTCAACTTAACCAGGGGTATAAGTGGATCTGTCTGTACTGTAGCAGACATTTTGGGTGCCAACTCATGTTTCTCCCCGCTTGCAATTTCGTTCACACCAGTCTAACTTTCCATTGTCAGTGGCCTTTCTTCCCTGATGCCTGACTTCACCCTTTGAAGCACTGTATCCGCTTAGGTAGCAGATCAGAAGCACCCGTGGATGATGTGCCCCTCCTCTAGTGCTTTCTGTACCTAGTGATGGACTCTGGCAGATAGTACCCCAAGCTCCCTTGTGCCTTAGTTGGTGTCAGTCTGATGACAGTCACTGTTTCCCGAGGGGTTTAAGCTCTTGTCCACAGTGGTAACCAGCTTATGGTGCACACTTTCCCACTACCTTTCTTCCCTTCTCTGCTTAACTTCCACATCCCACTATGAGGGTTCTTCTCAGTTTTGATATCAGTTACTTGGATTGGACTCCTTCCATCAAGGTCAACTTCTGGGGGAACCAAACAAGAACACCGACTACCTTAGAATCCTCGACAAACTTCTAAAAATAGCCTTCTTGTGTTTCTGGATCCTGGATTTCCATGCTCCTTTTTCTCAAATTATATAAAGACAGAAATGAAGGCTTGAGCACTGAAGAAAAGGAAAAGAAGTTGAGAGGGTTCTGGTGACTGATATAAAAGAATCAAGGAGAAGGTGGTCATTGCTCTCATTTCCACCTTCACTTTTGATGTCTCAGCCTTGTTTTCTCTCTGCATGCCCTTTCCTCTAGTTAGCTCCCTTAAGCTAAGCCCTGATAGGGCTTTAATCTCTGGAAAATTTCCTTATGATGTGTTCCAAGTTTGTGTTCTTTTTCTTCAAGAAGGTAGAGAAAAAGAAAGATTATTTTAGAAATACCTGTCTCCTGGGGCGCCTGGGTGGCGCAGTCGGTTAAGCGTCCGACTTCAGCCAGGTCACGATCTCGCAGTCTGTGAGTTCGAGCCCCGCGTCAGGCTCTGGGCTGATGGCTCGGAGCCTGGAGCCTGTTTCCGATTCTGTGTCTCCCTCTCTCTCTGCCCCTCCCCCGTTCATGCTCTGTCTCTCTCTGTCCCAAAAATAAATAAAAAACGTTGAAAAAAAAATTTAAGAAATACCTGCCTCCTATATTCTTGCCACATTAACTACATTTCTTATTGTTGCTTTTTATTCCTTATGGGTAGATGCATTGTACAGGTGTGCAAGCATTTAATCCAAAAGAAGTAATGTAGGAATGGATAGTTGTTTTACAAAATCTTGTAAAAAGAATACTATTCTTATTGTCACTTTTCAGGTTAAGTGCTTTTTCCAAAGTCATGCGACTAGTATCTGGCAAAGCCATCGATTTTAATCCATTTCCCCCATTTATGCAAGCTGAACTCTTAAACACAAAATTAACCTTTCTCTCTTAATAAATTATGTGTGTGTAAGAAGAACACTTTCATCTTGGTGGCTTAGAGACATGAGCCACTTTATATTTCATCTTAATGTCTTTTTCCCTACTTTTCTTCCCCTTCTCTTCTTGCTTCCTCATGCTTTCTGTCCTGGCTTCCTTCCTCTGTCTGTACACATCAGAGAAAACTGCCTTCTACATCTCATCTTTCTAGAGCCTCTGACTGAGCACCATTGCGAATACCTTTAAGGGATCATGCCTTATCTAGTTTTTAAAGCCACTGCTCACAGTATTCTTGAACACTGTCCATTGGCCATGAGGAAAGTGATAAGCAGACGCAGTGAGACCCCTTTCTTCCCTGTGACTCCAGTGAGTACAGCCAGCTAGTGTCTCAGCCTCTTTTATGACCAAGCAATCAATACATCCTCGTCACTACAACCGTAAAGGTCCCATTTTACTCTGTGATTGATGTTCATTAATATTACTGGGAAGTGGCTTTGCAGACAACTCAAAGACATAAATATGGATTGGAGGCATATGTGTGAATGTCAATGCTCACATTTTAGGGTGCTTTCCTGCTCAAATGACATTGGACATGAAGTAGCTGAATCTCTTCTAGCTATATTCATATTAACTCGTTCTGCTATTGAATGAGCCAGAGGCTCTTGTATGATGGGGCAGTTAGTCCATAGAACACTGAATTGAAATAGCCCATTGTGGTATTTTGTAAACTGGCTTGACATTTGGGGCAGGGTGGGGTATGACAGAAATGGTTATGCATTCATATTCTTGAGACTACTTTAGTTTTTTATGATAGTTTTAAATTTTTTGAGTTTTTTTATTTTCTTTTTATTAAAAAATTTTTTTAATGTTTATTTATTTCTGAGGCAGAGAGAGACAGAGCATGAGTGGGGGAGGGTCAGAGAGAGAGGGAGACACAGAATCAGAAGCAGGCTCCAGGCTCTGAGCTGGCAGCTCTGAGTCCCGACGCGGGACTCGAACTCACGGACCGTGAGATCATGACCTGAGCCAAGTCGGTCGCTCAACCGACTGAGTCACCCCGGCGCCCCAAATTTTTTGAGTTTTTATATTAATTTAAAAAATGAATATAATTAGGATTATCTACATGGTCATCTTATGAACCAGGGCTGGCATATTCAGCATCTATCTTCAAAGACATTTATGGCAGGGTGGGTGCCAATTAGTGTTGTTTGAATTGTCTCAGACTCAATCCGAACCAAACAACATCAATAAAAACAGAAGAGGGCATGGTGGCAAATATTGTATTCTTCCTAATGAAAATCAACCACTCTGCAAAGGTTACACAATGGTTCCGAAAGAGAAAAGCTAAAGGATAATTATGTAATTACGTAGCGCCGAGGCAAACTAAGAACCCCTATGCTCTACACTGGAGCTATGTTTATATTGGTAATAGCCATTTACTGAAATAAAACAGCATCATGAAGTACATTAAATAAGTATTGACACCAAATTTTGTTTTGACAGTTTTATGGTTTTTCAGCCTTTTAAATTATTTTCAGCTGTATAAGATCAATAAGCACGAAAACTTTAAGCATAGTGAGGTGATATTGCAGTGAAGACGATTCATGTAAACACTAGAGGTCAGAGAGCGACTTTTTCCCCAATTTAAAAGGGATTTATACCCTGTTTGAGTCTGAGAAGCATGGACCTAAAATACAAGAGCTCCCACTGTTCTCTTTCCCAGCTCCTCACAGCTCATAGTTAGATCATTCCTTAGGGAGCAGAGTAGTCGCCTTTACTTCCTATTAATATATTCTTGGTTGTGATTATTCTTTTCTTACTGTTCTTTGATTTTGACGCTCCAATTTTGCTTCCTAAAAGCCTTGTAGAGGCTCTCGTTATTAGAGGTAATAAGCATCTCTTGACTTGCGCACATTTGTGGGGGTTTAAAATGCTTTTGGAAGTTTGAACCGGAGAGACAGAAAGAACCAGAGCAGGAGTCCCTTGGTGCAAACACAGATCTGCCAGCTACCAGCTGTATGATTGGGAGTAAGAATTCCCCCTCTATGAGCCTCAGTTTCTTTTCTTTTCTTTTCTTTTTTTTTTTAACTTTTATTTATTTTTGAGACAGAGAGAGACAGAGCATGAACGGGGGAGGGGCAGAGAGAGAGGGAGACACAGAATCGGAAGCAGGCTTCAGGCTCTGAGCCATCAGCCCAGAGCCCAACGGGGGACTCGAACTCACGGACTCACAGACGGTGAGATCGTGACCTGAGCTGAAGTCGGACGCTTAACCGACTGAGCCACCCAGGCGCCCCAGAGCCTCAGTTTCTCAAGTGTAAAGTGGTGATAGGATTTAGCTCAAAGGGTTGTTATGCAAGTTAGCAATTCAATTATGTGATGTGACTGACTCACAGTGGGCACTTAATAAAGAGTGCTCCGTTGCCTTTCTCTCTAACACCGAGAGCCAGTTATCATTCACAGAAGAAAATCAGTGCTGCTACATTACACGCCTATCTTCCATTTGAACAAACCGCTATTAAGTTTGAAAAGAATACTGGATTTAATAGTTTATGTCTAAATGATATTTGCTGCTATAAAATATATCAAAGGGCGAAGATTTCCCACCTCTACAGAACGCTAAACAATCCAAAGCCTCAGATTCAAAAGGAAAGAGCTAGCAGAAGGAGTAGTGTGTTGAGAGTCTGGAGGAGAATGAAAGGGCATAGGTGAGTGGGACTGAAAAGCAAATCACACTAGTTCAGTTACCTTTTAAACTCACGCTACTATGTGCACGTACTTCCCAAGAACCGGAAATCGAGAATTGAACGAACTATGTGAAATAAGTTTTCATAGAGCTAGCGAAGCACCTGGAGAAATTTGTGTGCCATATAAAGTCAGGGAGTGTTAAGTGCTGCAGAGAAAATTAAAGCAGGGTGTTCATTCCCTATTGCATAAAACAGTGTTGGATATAATAGGTGCTCAATAAGTATTGTTCCCTTTATGAATGATGGATGCCAAGAAATTTGTAACTCTTGCTAACCCCGATCCTAACTCCCAATCTATTGGTTTGGTTTGGAGTTGTACTGTTTGTGCAGCTGGTTGTATTCCAGTTTCTACCAGTTATATTTACTGAGTAACTATTATGTTCCTGACACTGTTCTAGACACAAAACACTGTTTATATAGTTCACTGTGTAGCTCATACTCCAGAAAGGAAGACAGTTAGTAACAAAAATTGTTAGGAAAATTATATAGTTTGTTGTACAGTGATAAATTCTAGGAAGTGAAATAAAACAGGCTTGGGAGCGACAGACATGGGAATTACAGTTTTAAGTGTGGTCAGAGAAGTCTCTTAGACAAATCAGTGTTGGAGTAAATACTTGAAAGAGGCAAGGAGCAAGCCATGTGTATATTTGGGGGATCTGAATGGAAAGTATGGCAAGGACAAAGTGATGAAATGGGAACAGAGTCTGGTGAGCTCAACAAGTTGGAAGGGTAGCATTGTCGCTGAAGGGGATGAGGGAAGGAAAAGATTAATAGAAGATAATACCAGAGAGGTATTGTTTGAGAGACCAACTCCATTGCCGGAAAAAAAAAAACAAAGGGAAACCTCACACACACAATTTTAAAAGTCAGACTTTGTTCTTTATAAGAACCGCACCGAAGAAAAGAAAAAAGAAAAATGTTCACCAACCAAGGGCTAGAGATCATCAAACCTCAATTTCTTAACACTTTAGAATTATAGGCTTTATGTTTTACAAATACACTCAAGACTCCCTTCAGGATTTGTACTGTGGTCACCAGAAGAAGACAAGGCCATGGGATACATGGTAATTATGTAGGGTAAGTGAGACTTCACAATGTTCAGCAGTGCAGAAGAAAGTCACAAGGTGACACACTTCAAATGAGTAGTTGAAAGGTACAATTTGGAAAGAGGCCACCGGTATTTGTTCAGTAGAATACTTTGGATTTAAAAATGGATTGTTGTACTTGTCCAGAGCACTAAAGTATTGAAGATCTGTGGCAGGGGTCAACAAACTTTTTCCATAAAGATCCAGTTAGTGACAATTCGGGCTTTTGGGGCCATAAGATCAGTTATAATTCTTCAGCTCTTGCCATTATAGATAGAAGAAGCCATAGACAGTATGTAAACATGTGAGCATTGCTAAGTGCCAATAAAACCTTATTTACAAAACAGGTGAGGGGCTGAATTTGGCCTGCAGCCTATGGTTTGATGACTCTCAAGCTATGTTAAACAATTACAAAATGACAGTGTTTATTTAGAGGGCAAACCATTAATAGTCCTTTTATTAGCTGAGATTTTAAACTTTCATACTAGGTGAACAATTGACCATAGACCATTTGATTTTCCTCATCAGATCACATAGGATAATAGAGAACACCATAAGGACTTGGCTTTTAGTCTGAAAAATTAGAGGACTTTACTCAGAGGCATACGGTGTTACTGAATTCCATTTCTGCTTCATTCTGGTTGCTGAGTTGAGAACAGGGAGAAGAGTGGAAGCAGGGAGACCAGCTAAAAGGCTGTTGGAGTTGTTCAGGTGTTAGGGGTTAAACTGAGTCTCTCAAAAAGATACTGAAACCATAATCCCCAGTACATCAGAACGTGACCTTATTTGGAAAAGGGGAATTTGCGGAGGTTCTCAAGATAAAATGAGGTCATTAGGGTGGGCCCTAATCCAATATGACTGTGTCCTTATAAAAAGGAGTAGTTTGGACACAGACATGCACTAAGGAAGAACCCCATGTGAGGATGAAGACAGAAATAGGGATGGTGCATCTATAAACCAAAAGATGTCAGTAAACCACCAGAACCTAGGAGAGAGGCATGGACGGACTCTCACAGCTTTCAGAAGAAACCAACCACACTGACTGACGCCTTGATCTCACGCTGCTTGCCTCTTGGAACTGTGAGACTATGAATTTCGATTGTTTAAGCCCCTCAGCTTGTGGTATGTTGTTAGGGCGGCCCTAACAAACTAACATACCAGGATGAGAGATGATGGTGGCTCACACAATGATGGTAGCAGTGTCAACAATAGTCACCCCTGGATTGGACGCAAGATGTGAGAGAAATGTAAGTCAAAGGTGATTGCAAACTTTCTGGGAGGATAGAATTGTAATTCAGATGAGGAAGACTAGAGAGAAGTTGGGCTCCAGTGGAGAGAGTTTGGGATTTCTTTTTTGGACATGTTGAGACTGAGATGGCATATCAGTGAGAGGTAAAACTTAATTTGACTGACCACCTGCCTTTGGGCTCCTTTGTAATTTTATGGAAAGTGGCTAACAGTGAGCTCTTAGGGCAATTGATCCTGCAATAGATCAAGGTCACAGGCCACTGATTTGTCCCACATGTAGCTTCATTCCTGAGGCCTTAAGACACCTTGGTCATCCAGGGTCATGAATGCTGAGATGGAGTAACAGGAACGGCCAGGGAGGGGGCTCATTTCAGCCATTTTATATTGCTACACCTTGACACTTCAGCCTCAGCCCTCTGATTAGGGCAGGAAACTAACTGGTATTGTCCCTAGCAACAAATAATGAAGTGGTAGAATAAGGTCAAGGTCCTTTGTTATATTGCTATTGGATCCCAGCCCTTGATCTCAGAGTAAGTGTATTGCTTTTCCAATTATGTAACTTAACACTCCTCAGCCCGAGAGCTGAGGTCTATCTCTTAGAGTTTGATGTCTGACCTTTCTAGATATATCCCTATGTGGCACTCTGGAATGAAATGGGCAATTGTGAATCACATGCTTGTTTATGCATCTGTCTGCATGTTTCTTTCCTTAATAAACTCCAGCAGATTCCTGTTGTGTATACTGTAATGACTCACCCTGGTTTGCTAGAAAATTTATTGGGCAAACAGAATATCAGGCCTAGTAGTCACCATAACCTTCTGAAAGTGAACCCAAGGTTGTGGAGATGTAGGATCCATCCTTGGATTGGGAAAAGTCTGCTTGTGGTATTTTGGCTAGTTATCTTGAAACATCAGAATGGCAGCTCATCATAGTCCCTGGTAATTATTCCACTGAAGTCCTATGGATCTTCTGAGATTGTATTTTATGATTGTTAATTACAGTCTTGAAGGGAGATGTCAAAGAGAAGATGGCTCCATTGAAGAGAAGGCTAAAAAACACTCCTAATAAAATTGCAACTTCAGAGCTCAAGTGTGTAACATATGGTCCATGATAACACATGATTTGCTCAAAAAACATTAGATACACTTATCCAAGCAGGACCAAACAATTGAACAACTTCTATGACGTTTCTCCTGCTATTGGGACAGTACGATGTTTCTAGCACACTAAAAGTGTTAGTAAAAGGAATATAAGCACTGGATGAATATGACTACACATCCCTCCTGCTGAAGGATGTCCCCACGGGAGACCATGTAAACCAACAAAACCATTAGGAGGACCTCTCCAAATGGCTTCCTTCTCAAAATATTTCTTTATTACTTTTAGATTGATAAATCAAATGTAATGAATTGATCCATACAACTCTGTAAGAAAATACTACGTTGTAGAAGACCCTCCTCACAATCAAAGTGACAACTAAGTTCATTTAGGGAAAGAATATTAATGGAGGCATGGACAATCAAGAAGACAGAGAAAAGAGACACTAAACATGTACATCATCTTTTGAGATTAGTATACTATGAAATTTAGTCTAATAGGGTTTCCACAGGGTAAAACTACCCAACTGTTTCCTAAGACTTCAGAGTCATTTGATAACCTCATCCTTGATAAGCAAGCACTGGATATTTAACTATGGATGCCCCATTACTTTCCAGAACTCTTGGAGTTGTGAGACAGCTCTGTTTCCTATTGGTATATCCACACATTGTCCAATCTAAAAATTGAACCACTTTAGTCTTTGGCCATAAAATTCTAGGTCACCCAGCATGCATAGAATGGCCGTGCCTTGGCATTTATATCTTCTTCAGAAAATGAGGACAATAGAAGGTTGAAACGGCTGACTCAAAAAAAATTGTTCTAACCAGGTTCTGGCCACTCACTGGTAAGCTGGCTTGATGCCAGAATATCGCCATCCCCTACAGGGATCCATCTGACTCTGAGCTGTCTGTAGGTGACCAAAGAGCAGGTGGTGGGAAGGTGTCTAGAGCAGAGAAACATGAATATCTCTTCACACAGTTCCCTTTCACTTCTTACCCAGTCATTCTCAGGCTGCTAGAAATCTGGGCAGATCCCTGTGCCAGGATGTGAGTGGACACTACCATATCACTGCCATCTTCTAGTTGGTGATTTGCACAGTGAGCGCACTTTGGCCATCACAAGATGGAAAGTGAGTGTGTGATGGCAATAGGAAGAGGGAGTCCCCTGCCTATTTGCAGGGGAATGCTGGAAACCTTGGGAGGTTGTCGTGGGGAGGCACAGTAATTATTTCTATTTCTCCTTCTGTCTCCATTTTTTTTATCAATAGCTTTCCTGAACATTCCACCCAGTATCTGAGGTAGCAGGAGGGAAAGGCTATAGCCATTCCAACCTCTCCTGATTTCACTACTCTCGGTGCCTCCCAGATACCTGGTATATACTCCATTACTTTATACTACTCAACGCCTGACAGTTACATTGTCAATTAATTGATTACCAATTGTGGATTCCAGGAACTGAGGCCAAGCAAGGCATGCAGATGGCAGGCATAGAAGGGGACTTAGGAGGAAATCTTCTGAATCTGTTTCAATATTTCTCATCAGCAGTTATACCCCTATGCTGACTCTGCACTGCAATTGCAGATGTCAGTTCCAAGCAAATCATGTCCCCACCAATGGGGACAACAACCACTGACTGGTGATCTATGATGGGCACATGACGATGTCTGTTCTGGGCCATGTGTACTTCCCAGTCTGTACATCATACGTGGATAAATGACTTTCCCTGACTGCTATGGGTGAAGATGAACTGTACTCTCAGGAGATTACCTTCAGATATTCCCAAATTTTCTAACCCCCTACATTCACCCTGGTGGCAAGGGACAAAGGAGATATCTTCTGGGGAAGATCAAATATGGAAAAATTGAAGGCACGCTACCCCCACAGGCTTAGGCATTGTTCTGGTTCTGCACTGGGGATAAGTGAGCTGATACTGATTATATTAATTTTATCAGCTATTCACTTTCTCTCTGTCTCTTTCTCTCTCTCTCTCTTTCCCTTTGTTCCTTCATTTCATATTTCATAGAAGTAGTCACTTCTCTTACCTAAAGATAATAATTAAGTATTTTAGAAGGTTTTTTTCACTTTCCATGAATTTTCTTTCTCTTCTATGTTCCTTATGTTTTCCTACTGCTTATTCACTTGAGCCCATGTTTTTCACATTAGAGAATTTCTTCAAATATCTGTCAATCTTTGGTTGTCTAGCCATAGTTAAGAATGGGGAGGGGCGCCTGGGTGGCTCAGTCGGTTAAGCGTCTGACTTCAGCTCAGGTCATGATCTCGTGGTTTGTGGGTTCCAGCCCCGCATTGGGCTCTGTGCTGACAGCTCAGAGCCTGGAGCCTCTTTCAGATTCTGTGTCTCCCTCTCTCTCTCTGACCCTCCCCCATTCATGCTTTGTCACTCTCTGTCTCAAAAATAAATAAACATTTAAAAATTTTTTTTTAAATAATAAAAAAAAGAATGGGGAAACTGAAACCTGTGTAGGTGTGTGTTGGGGGGGCCAGTGGGTTTTTCACATAGTAAGCTTTTATACAGCTGATCTGCTTGGTCAATTTCCTGGGATCGCTGAAACATTAGTACCTGTAGTTATTTTGCCTTGAACTGGTCAGTTCCTTTGAAAAATACCTCCAATCCACAAACATGGGAGCAAACTAAGGGAAGGATAATGTGGATTTCCCCATTTAATTTGTAGACCTCTAGTCACTTGTTTTCCAGAATGGAGATTCTGCCCACAATAGTGCCTGGTATCTTGAGTCCAGAATTTCTTGATCATTCTCTCTAGAGGACAAACCTTCAGTCTTCTGTCTAGTTGAGAAAAGAGCAATGATCCAGAAGCACTGAACAGAGAAAAAGAATCTGAACATCAAATTGCTTCTTGTGGGGCTTTCCACCACACCTCCTCCCTCTAGCTCTGATTGTTCTATCACATTCAGAAGTACTGGGGCTATCATCTCTGAGCTCTTATGGGGTTATGATGGAAAACTCAGCTTGATTATATGGGATTTCCCAGCCTCACTATTGCTGGAATCATTTGCATTGTTTTGTTTGGTTGTTCTGTCCTGTTGAGTCACTTACTACTTGTCCGTCTGCTTCCTGGCTTTTAGTATTTTAGTATTTGATCACTGCTGCCTCCTGTTTTGTTTTCTTGATCCACATAGGTTTATGTTTTTGAAAACAGATCTCTATTCTTATTTTTAAGTTTATATGAGAACCAAGATTTTTTTTTATTTAGGTTCAACATCCTTTCTTTAACTCCATGACTGTGATGAGCTCTAAACATAAAATGAATTGGCCCAATTTTCTGATTCTTCCAAAGTATCCAAACGAACATTATGTGACTGATGTGTGTTAGTGCGTGTGAGTGAGAGAGTGGTGTGTGTGGATGTGTGTGCAGATTTTGTTTTCAAATTATGCAGATGAGAACAGGAAGAACAAGTTCACCAATATCAATAACAACTACTATTTTTTTCAGTCCTTTTTAGGACAGGCGTTTCACTAGATGTTTTATGTGTGTCATTTTATTTAATGTTCACAGCACTGCTGAAAACCAGATTTTATGATTCTTCCAATTTACAGATGGGCACCCCAAGTCTTAGAGCTTACGTAAGCTAATAAGTGGCAGAGCCAAGATTCTCATCCAGGTCTGTCTGAAGCCACGGGCCATGTTTTGAACCTCTGAGCTTAGAGGCTCTGACAGCTGAAAGATTCATGGTAGCCTGAAGGAGGGCCTTAGTGATTTTGTACTCCCAGACACTACAGCATTTCCCAGACGGTACAGCAGATGCTCATTTGTTGTCCTAGTTTGTCTTCTGTGTATTTTCGTCTGTCACCCAGATACGATAGGGCAGAGGGTTCCCAGCAGAGTTTGCCCATCCTCCTTAGACTCCCATATTATGCCATCAGCCTGATTACTATGCAAATGTTAATTCCACCCTCTCTTCCTTGGACGATTACAGTAAGCTCCCAGTGCCCTTCGGTGATTCTGTTCTCTCTTCCCTTGGACCTAAAACTGTAGAAAAATAAATTTGAATATGATTTAACAAGATATAGATCCCTTGCCATGTATTACTCGATCCTTGTAACAAATCTATTTTGCTCATTTTACAGAAAAGGGAAATAAAGCACATTGAAATGAGGTAGCATTCCTTCATTAAATCAAGAAATAAAGTGGTACACCTGGGACACAAACAGGAGGTTTTGTCACTAAACCCAATGCCCGTTGCATTACGACAAATTGCCCCCTTAATTGGAAATCCAATTGTCACATTAGAAGCTATACTGTACATGTTGTTCCTCAGCTCACAAGCCTTCAACAACCCTCCACTGCCTACAAATTAAGGTACTAACATTAAATCCTGCAAATTCATGAAGCCAGTCAATTTCTGTGGCCTCCTCTCTCCCCCTTCCTTCAAATCCACGTAAAACTAAGTTCTACATAGAGGTTGAGATCAAGCCTTCCATGGACCATCTCAAGCCCACAGACATGTTGGTTTGGCTCACACACAGTCATTTAAATGAAGAAATTAATGGTAACCGTATCAGCAATTGGCTGAAATTATGTAAGTTTCTTCCCTAACTAGAATCCGAAACCTTCAACTGCACCGTTCTCCTTATGTCCCATGGTCACATTCCTAGCACACTTCACATGTGTGTATTATTTGTGGGACCTACACATACAGGTTATTGCTGCTGTCATACACACTCTGTGTTTCATAAATAGGTATTTTAAAGAAACTGTACATTAAACTTTTCAAGTAAATTGTTGTTCTCAAAATGTTAAAAAAAATCCTGGAGATACTTGTTAAAAGTGCTGTTTCCTGGACTCTACCTAGACCTGCTATATAGGATCTCTTATGTGGAGTTTAGAAATTTTCATTTTCAGGGGTGCCTGGGTGGCTCAGTTGGTTGAGTGTCCAACTTCAGCTCAGGTCACGATCTTACAGTTCGTGAGTTTGAGCCCCATGTCAGGCTCTGTGCTGACAGCTCAGAGCCTGGAGCCTGCTTCAGATTTGTGTTTGCCTCTCTCTCTGCCCCTCCCCTGCTCATGCTCTGTCTCTCTGTCTCTCAAAAATGAATAAACATCAAAATTCTTTTTAACTTAAAAAAAAGAAATTTTCATTTTCAGTAAGATTCCTGGTGTTTGTTACATATACTAACATTTGAAGATCAGATATTAGATGAAATGGACAGCTCTCTACACTTTCGTTTTTCTCAAGGCACTCCCTGCCTCCACACTTCTGTTCTTACTCTTCCCTCCCACCACACCAATTTCTTTGTGTGTGTGTGTGTGTGTGTGTGTGTGTGTGTGTTTTGGGCTTTGTTTGTCTGTTTTTGTGTTTTTGTTTTTGTTTTTGTTTTTGCTTTCATAGTACACTGTTTAGAGGAATTTCCCATTAAGATCAAGGAGACTTCCCTCTATTTTCTATTCAAAAAAGGTTACTAATCAGATATTACCTGAGACGACCAGCACTGATTGTTCAGTCCTCTTTCCTCAAGTTTTTTTTTTAGTTTTTATTTATTTATTTAGAGAGAGCGAGTGAGAGCGAGAGCAAGAGAGAGAGAGAGAGAGAGAGCATGAGTGAGGGGAGGAGCAGAGAGAAGGAGAGAGAGAATCCCAAGCAGGCTTCATGCTATCAGCAGGGAGCCTGATGTGGGCTTCAGTCCCATGAACCATAAGATCGACCTGAGCTGAAATCAAGAATCAGATCCTTAACCAACCAAACCACCCAGGCACTCCCTCTTACCTCAAGTTTAAGCAGAAATAATAAAATATATCTATACCTATATATCTGATGGTCAAGATTCTTTGACATCACCTGGTTACTGTGCCTCACCTGTAACTGACTTCCCTCCCTCTATTATAGTCAAGATAATTACCAGTCATGATATTCAGTGACAAATTTTCTTTTCTAATTTGGTGCACTGAAAGGTGGCCTTACTCTATTCTCTTACAGAGATTCTACAAAGAAACAATCATGCAAGTGTTCTCATAACAAACTGTGAAATGTAAAGACCTTCAAAGGTTTCATTATCTTCCTCTTTTTGTATATTTTATGAACAATTTAGTGCAAACCATATGGTCTAAATCTTATTGTTCTATGTTCTCCTAGTTAAAATGGAAAATTCCATGTTTTATGAATAAACAAAACACACATCCCATGGAAAATGGCTAAATTCACCTTGACCCAGAAAGGCAAGATTCTACAAGGCTCTTCTAGGCCACTCCTCGCCTGTCCAATAAGCATTTTTGATATAAGAAGAGAAATATACATGACACAAAATTTGACATTCAGACAAAAGTCATTTCTAATTTGTCCTTGTATTTATTCATTGACTTTTATCATTTACTATTTTATTTAAATATTTAGTGTCATCCATCCATGCTTGTTAATGTGCTATGCACCAGTCATACAGACCTGTACAAAAGAATAACCCAGCTTTAAGTGGTTCTAATAATCTACTTCAGGAAACTTGTCCCGCACACACTAAACAACTCCCTTCTTTGCCTTATTACATTCTGCCTGGTGTTTTCATGCCTTTTCCCTCCTGCCCCCAATACCTACTTTCCACTCAATTGTAAACTCCTTGATGGAAGAACCATGTTTTATTCACAGCACCAAGTACAGTGTCAGGCAAGCAACACTGCTCAATAAATATTTTCATTGGGATTGTTACCAAACTCTCAAGGAAATGGACAGATGTGAAATACAGAGGAAAGGGAAACAAACTGTCTTATTATTTTCTACATCTTTCCTCAGACTAAATTCCTTTCTGAACTCATTAATATCCAAAGTCTATACTCACAATAAAAATGACTATTTTTGAAGCTCAATATTATGCTACTGAGTCAGTCTTCAGGGCTTCATTAATTCCTTGCACTAGTTTCCCAGAATTTGGGGCATTCAGAGCCCTCAAGATGGTGGCCAACTTGTTATTGTGGCAAGTAGGAGTAGCCGTCTTTTGTTCTACCAAACACTACCTTCAAACATTTTAATAATCAGATGTAATATTTACAACATAAGAGCACTGAAAACCTAAGACCACCCATTGGAAATGTGACTTATTTTACGTGGGGTCTTATCAGTCCTCTGCATAGAAGCTAACTGCTGTCTTAGGTTATCAATACTTATAGCTCATGCTTCAAGAGACAGCATGATTGCATGGGGCACTTTAAACTAAAGTTACATATTGGTGAAGAAGGAGGCCCTGGGGGGTGCTCTCAAGAACCCAAGAACCTTTCAACCTGATGTGGTTGAGAATTGTTGTGTGTGTGTATTTTGAAAATGTGTTAAGAAAACTTAACTCAGAATTGAAATTGGGAAGCCATCAAAGGAGGGTTCTCATGCACGTACCACTCATGACAGTTTACACAATCCAGCAGGAAGAAAGAGGATTCCTTTCAGCCCAGCAACAGCATGCTATCTTCACCTGCAGCCAGTGAGAAGTCCCCACCACTCTGACCTCTCAATTTCCTCCAGTGAATTTTGTTCATAACACCTCCTCCCAACTTCGTCCTTTCCTTTATAAAGGATGTTCTCCTCAGTTGTCCAGACTTGTCTATGGTTTGCCATAGTTTGCTTGTCCCAAATTTCAGTTTCTATGTTGTTTGCAAATGAACTTGGTTTCATAGGATGAATTGTTTACCTTTTTCTTTCAAAGGGCTGACATTTCACACACGCATGCGTGCATGTGTGTCTGCACATTTTGTGACAATCTGAAGTTTTGAAAACACACAGAATTCTTCTTCTTTTTTTTCTCAAGTAACATTTTCATGTTATCCTGAAATGCTGTTCTTTAGGTAAAAGTTAACTTTATTAAATTTCATATGGGGGAAAATTATACTCTTACCATTGCCATGGCAACAGGAGACCTCATCTATTATTAAGTTAGAAATGCACTTGGCCTGTAAGAGCAACTCCTCCCCATCCATCCACCAGAGGTGAAAGGACTCTGCCTCTTATAAAAGGAGCTGCATCTTTACACAGTTTTATTTGCTTAATAACATCAAGGTAAAGCCTGGCATTGCTTGGTAACTTTGCAGGAAGTCAGGTTTGACACAGAGCTGGCTTATTATGGAACCCACTTTATAATGCTTTACAATTGGAAAGATACTTCTTTTATTCTTTTTGAAGAAAAATTGCCTCATTCCTTTGACCATCCTTATTATACTTCACGAATGACACAGCTGTAATTTAAGGATCCTCAGGGGTTTTTGTTACTTTTATAAATTTAAGAGATTTTCCTCCCTCCGTTTCTTCTTTTCTCCATCTGAAAAAAGAAAAGATCCAATCCCTTTCTTGGACATCCTGATCTTCTTCTATATATCATCACAGCATTTCATCTGGATGATGTATTGGCTTCACCCATCAAAAGCGTCCAGTCCCTTTGGTGATATATTACTCACTGACAAATGCCAGCTGGCAAGAATTGCTTTTGTGATTCTCACCAAGAGTTACCTCATTATTTAAAACGATGAATTGCCTCTGAAATGATAACTACTAGTTGAAGAAATGAACAGTGTGTTATTATCTAGACTGGGCGGGCCCCCACATCTGGCCAAACCTATTAAAAGTCAACCTTTTAATGAATGGGCATAATGCGATTGTTCCATTTTGTAAAGAGAACAAATCCATCTTGGTCAGATAGAACTAATGTTTGGAAGGAATTCATGGAAGAAATGCAAGTTCATCCCTCACTGACCCATATTACATTTAACAAGGTATCAAGCTTCCCGAAAAAAACATTAGATGTACACCTTAGTTTGAAAGGAGTTAAATCTTTGCTGATGAAGGTATTTTTTTCTTTTTTGTTTAAATTTTATTAAGTTTTCATTCTTTTCTTCTTCATAATTAAAAAAAATCAAGGAATTTACTGATGGTTTTGACTCTAACAGTTTATTTGAAAAATTATGTAAAAGTGAATTTGGAGTGATATTATAAAGAATTTTGATAGTCACAATAAAGAGTAGGGGTTTATATTTCAGAAAATGAAGAAAAGCTTCCATGAAAACACACAAGAAGGGGCGCCTGGGTGGCGCAGTCGGTTAAGCGTCCGACTTCAGCCAGGTCACGATCTCGCGGTCCGTGAGTTCGAGCCCCGCGTCAGGCTCTGGGCCGATGGCTCGGAGCCTGGAGCCTGTTTCCGATTCTGTGTCTCCCTCTCTCTCTGCCCCTCCCCCGTTCATGCTCTGTCTCTCTCTGTCCCAAAAATAAATAAAAAAAAAAAAACGTTGAAAAAAAAAAGAAAACACACAAGAAGAATGACATAACCAAATACATATGTGTCTGGAAATGAATTCTGGTTCGACTGAAGATGGTTGATGATGTGGATAACTGGAGAAGTCCTGAGTGACAGGTAGAAGGGTAGATTCAGCTTTCAGAGAAGCCATTCACAGAAGGAAACAGACACAAAAGGGCGAGGATGGGAGGTAGAAGCTAGACTATGAGTATAAAGATGCCTTGGCTGATGATCTCATACACGCAGCACAGTGCACAGAATGCAGACCCTCAACTTCACTCTTATTTACTGAAAATAAGAATCAACATCAAGATAGATACTATTAGACTCTTGGAAATAAAATGCAAAATAAGAACTAATAATAGCATTTATTTATCTACTTTGGACTTAAGAAAGCAATAGATACAATTCTAAAACCAAGTCCTTTGTGCTTGCTTATAACCCTTCCCAGTTCTATACAGCTGAAATAGCATGGCAGACAGCAATGAATAGCATGTATTTAGGACTTGCTGCTTTCCTCACATTGTTGTTTTTCTCTACTCAGAGGGTACAGTAAGTGTGATATTTGTAGTTTCCTTCATCCTCAGTTTACATGTAAAGAAACTGACATATTCAAGTGACCAACCTAAGGTCACCCAGTGAAGTAACAAGTCAGTGGAGACTCTGGTGGAGTCACCATGGTCTCAATTTCTTTTTACAAACGTGAAGGAAGATGGAAACGTAGGAAAATATCTAACTTCAATAATAATCAGGCTAATGAGGATGCATAGAGAGCAAACTTTAAAGAAGTCAAAAGGCCAGGGCGAATTTGGTAATTCTTACTAATCTTTAGCTATTGTGATTTTCATTGTGTTTTCTGTGTTT
This sequence comes from Neofelis nebulosa, assembly GCF_028018385.1. NCBI lineage: Eukaryota > Metazoa > Chordata > Mammalia > Carnivora > Felidae > Neofelis > Neofelis nebulosa. The sequence continues at coordinate 101,163,778 of NC_080783.1, read as the reverse complement.
TACTGTGCTTGATTTAACAGGGAATCTTGTTTGCTTCTGCATCACTGAAGCAAGCCCTAGGTTTGTAATGGAGCCCTTTGCTCTGGTGGCTGGAAATTTAAACTCAAAATCCTGCAAAGGGAGCTCAGTTAACAAAAATTCCCTGCAAAGTGTCCCTTAGTTATAAACTTCTTGTATTTCAACCAAATAGAATACCAAAGAGAATACATTTCTTTTTTTTAATGTGTACATATTTATTTTTGAGAGAGAGAGAGCTCACAGGAGAAGGGCAGAGAGAGAGAGGGAGGGAGAGACAGAATCTCAAGCAGGCTCTGCATTGTCAGCGCAGAGTCTGATGTGGGGCTCACACTCATGAACTGTGAGATCATGATCTGACCTGAAAAGAAGATTCAGACACTTAACCAACTGAGCCATCCAGGCTCCCCAGTAACATTTAATTTTAAAACACTTATAAGTTTTCTGCCCTTCCTTCCCCCATCTTTGTTTTTACACATGCACATGTGTGTGCAAGGGCACATGTGCACACACACATGCACACATACAGTTCAATGCATATGTGTGTGCAAACACACATGCACACACAGTGTTCACAACCCAATATACCCATTGGCGGTAGCACTTAAAAAAAGTGAGTGGGATTCTACTTCTTAATTCCTGCCCTAAGTGAATAGAATAAAAAAAAAATGAAGCTGCAAGTTACCATAGATTTCATCAAATTCAATCTCTGTTTTCCCTCCTCATTTTACAAATCAAAAGCTGGATGAGGAGGTTTTATGCTAACAATTACATGGACTGTCAGAGGATGAATCCTGAATAGGGAAAGAGCGGAAGGCAATGGCAGCAGAGGGTAGGGTAGGTGCCCTCAATTCAATTAATTCAATTCAATTTATCACTCAGATTCCAAATTTCATTGGTTATTGTAGAAATCCAATGGGGTCAAAAATTCAATGGAGGTTAATAGGCGCTACATGCCTGTAAAATATAGGCAACAACAAGGCATTCTTTTAATCATAACGCTTACACTATGGAGACAAGCAGTTTGGGAAACCGAGCAGGGCTTGGAGCAGATGTCAGAATCTTCTTTCAGAAGATTCTTTCAGAATCTCCTTTCAGAAGATTCTTTCAGAATCTCTGTCCTTAAATATCAGTCATAAGCATGATGACAGGGGCACTCTCCTTGAGAAGGGTGCATTTGCTCATTTTATTTGTCAACATTAATTGCATTTTAAAAGGCATGATCCTTTTATTTAGCAATCCCACTACAAGAAATTGACCCTGCAGATGTATTGACAAACCTTTACAAAGGTCTTTATACCAGAATGCTCATTATAGCATTTTTTGATAGTAGCAAAATATTGGCAATAAATGATGTTTTGTAGATGATTACAAGAGCATTCATTAAAGCATTTTTGGGCCATTCTTTAAATTTAAAAACTAATAGAGAGTGTATTTGAAAAGATATGAAGAAATCATATGTAGCCATTCAGAAAATGAGATAGAAAATAAAAGTTTGAATGTTGTTATTAAATGTCAAAAGCCTTGGACAGAATGATAATCACCTTCATGGTATAAATTATATATATGACATATATAGTTATATATTATGATTATAAATTAAACATACCAATAGTTTACATATAAATTATACATGAATATTATAAATATAGTCATGCTTGTATAAGCATAAAACAATTTCAGAAAGGAATTTGGGAAAGAATCAAAAGAAACTGTTACCAGCAGTTACCTTAGGGAGACAAACTGGGTTAGTAATTTGAGTAATTGGACTGTGTATACATATGTGCGTATGTGTTTATATAAAATTGTATATACATAAAATCATATATAATTTAACCACCCAGATACCCCCTCTTAGTGTGTGTGTGTGTGTGTGTGTGTGTGTGTGTGTCTAAATAATCTGAGTGATAAAATTTTGGACCATTTTGGTTTTCTGTTTTAATTAAAATTAATAAGGATAAGTATATTTTTAAAATAAACAGGAATATAAATAAACAGAAATACAAGAGGTATAACAATACTGTTCTGACAAGCTGTAATTAGTAATATAATAATACATATAAAAAATAAAAGGCATATGTGTAAAGATATAATATATTAATACTAAGATAAAATGATAATATAATATGTGCAAAAGGTAGAAGGCATAGTACTGATTACATAGGTGATACAAAGACTGCGCCTCTTCTTTCCCTTCAACTTCTTTGGGGATTAAAATACCTACTAATAGGGGCACCTGCATGGCTCAGTCAGTTAAGCACCTGACTTCAGCTCGGTCATGATCTTGCAGTTCATGAGTTCGAGTTTCCGTGCTGAAAGCTGAGAGCCTGGAGCCTGCTTCGGATTCTGTGTCTCCCTCTCTCTCCCCCTTGCCCACTAACACTCTGTTTCTCTCTTTCCCTCTCAAAAATAAACATTAAAAAAATAAAACATTGGGGCGCCTGGGTGGCTCAGTCAGTTGAGCATCCGTCTTGCGCTCAGGTCATGATCTCGCGGTTCGTGAGTTCGAGCCCCGGGTCAGGCTCTGTGCTGACCCTCAGAGCCTAGAGCCTGCTTCAGATTCTGCGTCCCCAGTCCCCGCTCTCCGCCCCACCCCTGGTTGTGCTCTGTCTCCCTCTGTCTTTCAAAAATGAATAAACGTAAAAAAAATTTTTTTTAAATAAAATAAAATAAAATAAAACATCTACCAATATATATATTTTTTACAGTTATCCCTCTAACGTTTGAATGTGCATTTCTTGTCATATAACAAGAGAACATAAAGGAACATAGAGGAATTCATGCAGAATTGCATACATTTATTCATTTAAGTAAGTGGTTACTATATGCAGGAATCTGCGATTCACTGGAAATGCAAAGATGACTAAACCATTCCCTGTCTTTGAGAAGTTTACATTCAGGTGGGAATCCCATACGTGAAACTATTACATCAAGTGTGATCAGTGCGAGTATTCATGACGTCAAGAGACTTGGAACAGAACAGAGGCACAAAATGAGGCAAAGTTTCTCAGATGGGCTGCACTTACTTAAAGCATGCCAGTGTCAGAGTCACAAGTCTGTCCCCACATGCCAGGGTGAGGCGTTTGAACTCAGACCTTTAGCAGCACTGAGCCAGAGATGGCTGTGAAGCCTAGAAATGAGGCAATCCATTTCTTCTTTAGAAAGATCAACTGATGGTTAATTTGGCAGCTAGTTTATAAGGGAGAGGTCAATTCCATTAGCAGAAATATCTGTTGGGAAGTGATTACCATAGTGTGAGGGAGAGAAGGCAGTGTTCTGAGTACAGGGAATAACAGTACATAGACATGGGGCAAGGTATAGATTTGACAGGTGTTTAAATGTAACATAAACAGAAACAACCAGATACATGGAGCAAAGCCAGTGATGACTTGGGATATGAAGCAAGGACAGGTGGATGCTTTGTGGTGCTGTTAGTTGGAAAAGAATTCAGGAAAATTCTAGGAAGGTTGAAGTGGTGAATAACCACTAGTGTGAGCACATAGAGCGTGAGGCCCCATGTCGTTGCCTGACTAGAAATGGTGGTGAGCAGAGCATTACGCATGTCTGTGGCTCAGTGTGACTTATGTTGTGAAGTCCTCCATGAATTCTCTTAGGAAAAAAAGGCTGCAGATTTCAGTTTAGAAGTTCAATGAGCAGAAGTTTCAATGAGAAGAAGAGCAAGAATGAGTGACACATTTAAATAGCAGACAAAAGAAAACAAGCCAGTAGTGGAGGCAGAGACGTGTTAGATAAATGGTGTTTATTTCTGTTAGAAATAAAAACACCCATGACTTCATCTGTGAATCATTTTCCTTTTTGAGATGAGATTTAGCCCTTTCAAAATCCAGAAGCATTATGGAACACCTTCTGCTCTTAATTGTCTGCTAGCTGTTGTACATAATTAAATATCACTCACTGCCCTTAAAATTTGATGTACCCTCTAGCAACCTTCATATTAAATCTGTTCTTAACCAAGATTTCCTGGTTAGAAGAGTTTTTTTTTTTTTTTTTTAAATAACTGATTCTTAAAAAGCTTTTATTTCTGCCAGAGCAAAACCTTTCCAGAACGTTTTTTAAACACTTCACTGAGATTTTTCAGGCACAGTGTTACAATGTTTCATGACAACAAATGTTTTCTTGATACTCCATAAGGGTCTCAACCACCCCACTCCCAAGAACTAATACCAGAGAGTAGGGGAAAAAATGTCATGGCCAAGACTTTCATGGCCCTCTGGAGAGTTGTTGGAAAAGATAATATGATATGAACCTCATCTCAACCTCAATAACCCCTGTCTTGCTGGGATCAATAAAACACGGAAAACCTTCAGAGTATCCAGGGTTGAATTTAATATTGCCCTCTAAGGGCATTCCTTTGTCCAGGCCACAGAGGTTTCAGCAAATTCATTGGCACATAAAAACTTTCTCTCATAGATTTTTTTTAACATACAAAAGCTTCCAATTCCAACAGAACCTCTTTTAGCAAAATACCATGTGAATGAGTTTTTCTGCAGTCAAAGCAGCCTGAATGCTCATTAAATTGCTAAGCAGTTAATTCTATAGCCTCAGATCTGAAAGATAAGCTACTTAGGGGACAAAACTCATCCTTTCTAGTGACTTCTTTTCTATTTCTGTCTGAAAATGATCCACTTTGGGGAATTTTTTTTTTTTTTTTTGGTAATAAGAGTTCATTTCCCACCGAAATCTCTCGCTACTCACTGTCAGTGGTTGTGCATTTGTCTGAAACACACAACATTTGGGGTAGGGGGTGGAATCTAAGGCAGCATCCAGATTGGACACTGCATTCCAAATCCAAACACTAAGTAAGGTTCTAAAATGACCCTCTGTTTTGGATTATTCTTTCTACTGACAACTTTATTCATGTAGGTAAGACAGTTGATATTCAGGAAAATTGCAAAGTGGCTGAAATATGGAAACCTTTAAGGAAACTGCCTAAATGCATATCAGTCAGAAAAGAAGCAGGAAGTTTTGGGAGATGTTTGTTTGTTTGTTTGTTTTAGTGGGGGAGAGAGGTATGTCATAAGTTCTATTTAATTTGGAGCCAGAAGAGCACTTTAATATTAATTGTTAAGATCAATGTACTAGAAGGTCATTAATGATGAATGGAAATGCAATAGAGTTACGGAATAAGAAAAAGGGGGAGGAAGAAGAGAAGAGGAAGAAATTCAGTAGACCTTGCAAGAAGGTCAACTTTAGACATTTGGCTCAATTCCCTGTGTGCCTCCTCCACCCTTCAAGAGAGATTGGTATTTGCTACAGCCACAATATCAAGCATATCCTTCAAAAGAAAGACCAGCAGTCTATGGGAGCAGTCTGCTTACCTCTCCACCTCCACCGGACAGAGTTGCAATGACAGTGAATTGTTTCCTGGACATCCTTAAGACACAGTTCCTAAATCATGAACATCCTTGGCAGGAGGATTTGTTAAAGAAAAAATTCCTCTTGGCGCACCTGGGTGGCTCAGTCAGTTAAGCCTCCAAATCTCCATTTCGGCTCAGGTCATGATCTCAGTGTTGGTGGGATCAAGCCCCATGTTGGCTCTGCTGACAGCATGGAGCCTGCTTAGGATTCTCTCTCTCTATTTCTCTGTCTCTCAAAATAAATAAGTAAACAATTAAAAAAAAACAAAGAAAAGAAAAAAATTACTCATGACCCTTGTTAAAATAGTAAGGCGGAGTTTATTGAGAATTATCACAATAGGTATAGGGACCACAGCCAGGGGGATTTACAGTAGGGGAGAGAGATTGGGCTCAGTTGTGAACAGAACAAGAAAAGGTTCTAAGAGGAACATTAGGGTTAACAGGGGATTCTTAAACTGACCTAGCCAGGTACTTGGTGAAGACAGACCAGGATGATCAAGACATGACTTGGGGGACAGGGGAGGATGAGAAACGCAATCAGATAAGGAGGGTGATCAGATATGGAGAGCGGAGCTTTCTGTCTACATCAACCTAGCAGGGCTCTTACAAAAACTGGGCAATGCAAAGACAGATCTGGAAGTGCAAAAGTTGAGGCCTAGTTAGGAAGAGCATTCAGAGGAAGTTGACTGAAGTTTGATCCAGGAGAGACTGCTTGTAAGATTGGAGGAGGAGTCAGAGTTCAGTGTCACCAGAAATGAATCTTCCTTCCACTGCAAATACAATAAGGCCTCCTCCAAGAATGAGGTTCGGATGGTCAAAGTTCCAGTCATTTCCACTGGCCTGATGTTCTACCCCTTGGCCTGCTATGTTCCTGCCAAGACAGGGGATGGAGTAAAGAGGTTAGATGCCATTTATTGGCCTAATGGGAAACCACCTGCCCGCTGACTGATGGGAAGTCCAGGAAGTAAACAGTGTTGCTTCCTCACATCCTGCTTTGTCTGCTCACATTTTTCTGTCAAGTAAGTCACACGTATCCCAGCTCTTTAGAGAGAAGATTATTTCAAGATTCCTCCAAAAAAGGGATTTACTGCCCTCCTTCATTCCCTGAGGAGCCTTGTTACTTTGCATCCCAGGAAACGGTTCATTGTGCAGGCCAACATGGACTTGCCCAGCCCTGAGACCCTGTGGCCGGCCTCAGGGAGCACCAGGGAATTGAAATTCCTCAGCAGCTCTGTGCCTGTAATAAAACTATTTTTCTTGAAATTGATTGCTTGCTCTCCTGGAGACCTAAGTCATCCCTCCTGGCGACTCCGGTTCTCCAGTGCCTACTAGTTATCACTGTGATCTTAAGAGAGATTGTTTCTCTGTTAAAAAAAAAAAAAAAGTGGAGGCAGGCAGGCATCCCAAGTCCTTCACTAATGACTCAGCGTGAATTTCTTATGTTAACAAAGAAGCAAGACTCCTACATGCTACCTTTCTTTTCTATGGTTCTTCATCTGAAACAAAACTAGTGCTTTTGATCTGTTGTTCAATATTTATTCAGCATCTGCCTAGCACCAGAGCATAGCTGGGCTCTGCCCTCTCGCAGCTCAAAACATGGCAAAGGAAATAAGACATGATAAGCAATAATGCCATGTACAAGGAATGTGAAAATGAAACTCAAATTTCAGTATTCATCATTACAGTTATATTGGAGCAGCCACGCGCATTCGTTTCCTCCTGGTCTGTGGCTGTTTTCCCACAGTGGAACAGCCGACAAAGAGATAAAATGATCGCAAAGCCTAAAATGTTTACTATCCGACACTTTACTGAAAAAAAAATTGCCAACTTCTCTATAAATTACTCAAACGATAGCTCATGTATGTTTATAATACTTGCAGCTTTTCTAGCTCTTTGAAAATCAATGATATGATGTTATCACGGCAAAATCCCTGCGAATTGGGAGAGCAGGTATCATTATCTTCACATGACAGCTGAGGAAGCAGTTGTAATAGATCCCAAATTAAAGAGGCTCAGTATAGCTGCCAGGCAAAAACCACATCGGAAAGATGACTCATCCTTGCCAAAAACCTAAACCATGCTCTTCTGTTTTGCAGGCTTCAAATTGAAGTGCAGAATCCTCCTGCTCTCCTTTCTGTCCTCCAAAGCCTCTCCCCGCCACCCCTCACCCCCACTGGCTACCTCTCCATCTCACCCTGGGTAACAAATGAGAAATTTTGAGGACTATTGAGCACTATAAATTTTCACAGCAGGGCTGCTTCTCAGCCCAGGAACTTGGATAATTGTCACACATTGGTAAAATTCATAGGAGACAATTGCCCTCAAATCAACAATTCCATCTACAAGATGCCGTTGGGGGGTGGGGAAGAGGAAGAATCCTGTATAAAGATTTGTGTAAAGATTCTTGTACAAAGAGTTGAGAGTTTTAACTGAGTCTCAAATAATGCCTGCACACATTCTTTGGCCTTTAAAAAAAAAGTTCTCTTCCTGATGTTCTGTTTTTCATAGTGGTTTATTATCATTACGCTTTTAAAGCTATACTCACATTACAGTACCGGAAGGAGGGGCGCCTGGGTGGCTCAGTCATTTAAGTGTAAGACTTGGTTTCGGCTCAGGTCATGGTGTCATGGTTCCCTGACATCGAGCCTTAAGTCAGGGTCTGTGCTGACAGCTTGGAGCCTGAATTGGATTCAGTGACTTCCTCTCTCTCTATCCCTCCCCTGCTCTCTCTCTCTCTCAGAAATAAATATTAAAAAATAAAAAAATAAAGTAAAATACTAGAAAGAAATACAATGAGTGTGAAAAAAATGTTGTCTTTGGGTGGGGAGATAATGGATATTTCTTTCCTAAGTGTCCTACATTTCCTACATTTTCTATAAAAACCATGTCTATTTTAAAGAGTTTATTTAAATATATACATATACACATATTTGCATATTTCATGGGTCTCTTATAAAGGGTATCACCTTGACCAAACCTTAGACAGTCCCTTGGAGTCCTCATTTTGAGTAGGTGCTGTCTTGGGCCTCCTTCTCCACTTGCCTAGCCCAGTGTTAGAAAAAAATCCTGCAAAGTCATTTTAGTGAGAATGCCCCCCTCCCCCATTCCTTGATATCTGATCACTCTAGATATGTGATTAAATTCCTCATCCTCTACATTTGATTTGTGATCCCCATGGCTTGTCTTCAGCGAGAATCATGTTAGGTTGGTCTAGCAAGAAGTAGTCCCTACCCCTGATGTCTTCTCTTAGTAATTTTCTATCCAATGACCCCCTCACTCTGCTCGTTGGCTGTAAATCCCCATTTGTTCTTGTTGCATTTGGAGTTGAGTTCAATCTGTCTCCCTTACTGCAATAGTCTTAATACCTATTGAAACAGTCTTCCATAAAGTCTTCTTTACCATTTTAACAAGTGTTAGAATATTTTTTTCTTTCACATTTTACAAGAGCCTATTTTTTTAAGTTATCTCACAACACATTTCTCAAGGAACCTAAAAGCCCTGTTTCAGCCAGACTTTATCCAGAATTTCTTAACTAAACCATTCACCTTCCCCACCTCTCTGTCTTTGCTAACAGCATCCAACCATGTGAAACACCTTTCACTTGTTTATCTGTTAATAGTATTTCAAGAAAATTTAATTATAACAAGTTGTTCCTTTCTTTAGCTCTTTCAAACTATTTCATAAAACTAATCTTTGTTGTCTTTGCTGACAAAGACAACTACCCTTGCCCACATCCATCAAGTAATAACTATGGAGCCAATTATTGTGTCTGACCTAAGTTGATAATTGAGGACAATTTTAGCTTTGGTAAACTCCAAAAGCAGTTCATGAAGGCCCAGTCTTGGATTTCTATGACAGTGTTATCTTAGCTCTGCACAAGCTTCTCAGGTTGGAACAGAAGACAATTTTTCTGCAAAATGTGCCACTTAGTTTTTAGTGTTTGGTAAATATCTTTCATCCTCAAATGCCCAAAAAGTGAGAGAGAGGAGAGTTTTGGTTAGGCAGAGCTAAGTGTAGGTCTATGTATAATCTCCACAAGGTTGAGGCAAGTGAGCCGTAGTCTTAAGGGTGCCACCAATGTAATTGACACAGTTTCTCATTGCAAGAGAGAGAGTAGATCTGGGCCAGTAAGAGCTGTTACAAGTAGGTCAACTGGGTAAAAGAAGAGATATAGGATCATTTAAAGAGCGCTAAAAAGCCTGCTCTGCTGCAAAATATATCTCAAGCCAGTCTAACCACAGCATTAGAAACCTCCACTATCCCAAGTAAAGTATTTCATTGTACAGACACCATGACACTAATGGCCTCAGTTAAAATTCAATTAATTTCTTAAATGGAAGCAACATTAAACTATCATTCATTACAACTTAAGAAACATTTGGAGCGCCTGCTGTAGGTGTATATTCTGTGGGTATATTCAATAGCTGGGAAGTTAGGCACATTAAACTTTGCATCCTGATGGACCAGTTTTTAGTTTTTGTCTTTTTTTTTTCACTTCATCAGGAACCGATAGTGGCATTTGCACATGACAGATATGCAGGTCACGTGATTCATCAAGTGACCCCCAAAAGCACCCAGACTGGTCTATACCTTGTTGAATTACTCTTGAGTGAGCCCATTCTTTTGTGTTGACCAAGCCAGGCATTACTATTTAGACAGCAGTCAGCTAGGAAGTGGTTCAGATACCTATACAAATATCTTTTAAGAGTCTTTTAAAATTTTTCATTACCTTTTCTTGTTTTCCAAATGAAGCAGTTCACGGTCACTGTAGAATTTGGGCCAACTGGAATGATTAAAGGAGGGGAAAAAAATCATCCATAATCCTACTATCCAAAAGACAGCCACTGTTAATATTGTGGGGCATTACTTTCCAGATCAACACTTTTGCACACATAGACACATTTTAAATGTATGTAGCATGCTATATCTTTTTATATATGTTATAATCACAGGAATTTTATCATGTTAATATTTGTCTTTTGGGTTTATAATTTATTTAATCAATCCTTTACTGTTAAGCATTTGGATTATGTTATTTTCCCCCATAATATCAGTGATACTAGAATGATCCTTTTATATATGTAACAATTCCATATTACAATATAACTGTTTTTTGAGATCTCCTACAAATAACATCATTGGCTCAAAGGGTATGAACATTTTACCGTTCTTATTACACCCTTGCTATCTTTTTGTTTTTTTCTATAGGATTTCCAATTTTACCCTTTCTCCTGTATGGCAGAAGTACATATTTTCTGAATTCATAGAATACTGAGCAATATTATTCTCTAAACTTTTGCTGAATGGGATCTTATTTTTGTTTTAATTTGTATCTGAGTACTAATATAGTTAAATATGTTAATATTGATGATGATGCTGATGCTGGTGGGGAGGATGGTAATGAACATAGACAAATTATACATTAGTCTTCTTGTAAGTGCTTTCCTCTTTTCAATCTACCCTACCCTTTCTCTTTAAGTCTCTAAGTAAAATTGATTTGAACCTGTGGACAAACTCTCTTCAATACTTGTGTTGAGATAGAAGCTTTTGCCCAATATGTTCAGGTTCTTACAATACAGTGTCTTTAGCAATGACTCTAAACAATTACTGCAATAATAGATTGGAGTGAGAAACTCATGAAGTGGGCTCATGGCAACTCCTGCACTGAACAACACGGTCAGTGAGAACTGCTAACATTGCCCCTGGACATTAGACTATCTCAGCTCTGCTAGCATCCCTGGGAAAAAATACACTGACTAACAACATGACATCGCTTCAGAATTGACTTTCAGAGTACTATAAAACTGAAAGCCAAGGGAGTTACAAACATCAAGGGTCTATGTGGGTTATGTGAAGCAAAATCCAGGCTAATGAATCATGGTAAGATTGTACATAATAAAAACATGATATAAAAAACATGCAAATGGAATGTCAGTACTGTAGGACTGACCACCTGTCTTCTTCCCATTGAACATCTGGGTTCCATCATTTGTATATCTGGGCTAAAGGGGGCTGAATGAGGCAAATAGATGGGCTTTGGCAAGGTTGTGCTCCCCACCACCAAATGTCACAACTGGACAATTTTTTAACAACCAATCTAGATTTCCTATTTGGTGATAGCATTTGTGATATTACTGGACAGCATTTGATCTGATATCCAACTGCCAAAAATATAAAGGAACCAAGGAAGGAAGGAAGGAAGGAAGGAAGGAAGGAAGGAAGGAAGGAAGGGAAGGAAAGAAGAAGGAGGGAGGCAGAAAGGAAGGAAGGAAGGGAGGGAGACAGGGAGGGAGGGAGGGAGGAAAGAAGGAAGGAAGGGAGGAAGGAAGGAAGAGAGGATGGAGGGAAGAAAGAAAAAAGAGTGAGAACCACTGTTAGATAAATTCTCAAATGCCACTAAGGAGCACCTAACCTCTGGCTATATTTTTTTAAGTCCATGAGGGATATATTTTGCTTTATATCATGTGTCTCTAAATCACAGACTTTATATATCTATATGCTTTACTCTGCTTAGTTGCTGTTATCCTCAATAAAGTATCTCCATATTACTTTTGGCATTTTTAAAATCAGATATAATTGACATATAACATTAAATCAGCCTCCAGCATATAATATCTCAATGTGGTTTGGTTTTGTCAGTTCAATTATTAATTGCCTTTCCTCACCTGAATCCAGCACACGATGGCTGATTCATAAGTAAATGCATCTTTTACAAATCTTTGATGAATTAAAAAGAACAATACTATCTATCTTTTGGAAGATATGCAAGAAAAGACTGCAGCAATAAAAGCCCAGTGATTTTGGCTCTTACTTCCTATTCTGTGATTAAAATAAACCTTTTATCCATCATGGGATTTGGTATACATTGGGATATCATTACTATTTAAGGCAAATCAGATACTATGAACTTTCTGCTGATTAGAATTCTTCTCTGGACTTTTCTTATCTGCAGAAAAACAACAAACTCCTTGACTTATTCAGAGAGGTCACACAACTTGGCCCAAATGTATGATGTCTCTACTCATGCTTCACTTCCCTTCTGTTTGCCCATTAATTTTGAATCCTCAACTTACCAAATCTTTTTACACCTCCAAACCCTGTTGTTGCCATTCAGGTATCCAAGAAAACTCTTCTTTCTTCTTTATATCTTGGAAGATCCAGTTCTCCCCTCAAATATTCTGGTGAAAATTATTTATTTGTTCCCTGTCCATTCTCACCCTTTCTCCTCCATCCAGTCATGCCTTTTCCTACATTCCTTCCATTATGTGTACTTATCAGTATAGGTCTTATCAACCTGTGCAACAATTATTTACTGGTTTTTCAATAATGAAGTCTTTTCAGCTAAAGTTCTACACATAGTATTGTACTGCACAGGAGAGGAACTTCAGATAGATATTCCCTTAGTCCTCAGAGTACTTAGAATTTAATGAGCAAAAGAGGGTCACAGCAAAGTTATTGCACACTATTTGCAAGTAGATGTATTGGAAATTTTAACACAAAGCCCTGTAAACTCTAAAACCACAAATCTGTTGGCCTAGTCATAATTTAGCACGGCAAATGTTGCAAATATGCCTCTATAAATATTTGAGTGTTTTTCATCAAGGATTATTCCATGTGACATTATTACCATCATTAACGGCACTGAAATCACTTCTCCTTTGGAAGACAGGTAAAAGAAACTCCAGAGAATTTGATTTTGGGTTATTTACAAAAATTTACTGTAACTCCACCACCAAGACTTTCCATGCACTAAAATTCTTGCATGTAAACTCCATACCCACATAAGAAGTAGAATTTGAACAAGCTCACATCACGTGAGTGATGATTCCTAAAAATCACACAATACGAATCTCTGTTATGGCCTGAGACAGTTTATTGGCAAAAATCTGCAATGGAGGTGAAACAAATACAAATATCGTTTGAAGAAAATGACTCATTAAACCAGTGGGGGCATTCAGTTCACTCTAACGGACGGTGTGTACTTCAAAGCAGCTTACCTAATCACACACCGATGGCATCAGCTTCGCCAGGCCCATGCTCTGAAAGGCTGTTAAACCCTACAAGCTTTTACCCAAATACACTGAATCTCTTCAAAAGCCGTTTGGGGAGGCTCTAGTCAGGCACAATTTTATCTCATTTGCTTGACTTCCACAGGTTTTTAGCTTTATCTTGGAAGTTAGAAAATAAAATGTTTCTGCTCCTTAATTTCCCTTCCCTTTGGAAACCATCTGCCTCCTAGGTGTCTGTTGTTGCCACCATCCAGCTAGGATTCTGTGTTTGCCTTTTTAGCATGAAGAACTACAGAGAAGAGCTGGGGCTGGCTGACGGAGTTATGTGGAGTGGTGCCAGAACTTTGTGTTCGAGAAATGTTGGGGGAGAAGATGGAGTGATGGAGGGACGTCAGAAGGCAAACGTTGGACAAGGGAAGTCAAACAAATCAGTATTCCCTATGTCTTTAATACTTTGGATCAAAACCATAAAGGTGCAATGAAAAAAGTGCAATTTAAAAGTGTGATAAAAGTGTCCTTTAAGCGAGAGGATGGGCACGGGAGAGTGACAGGGAGAGAAAGGAAGAGGGGGGAGTTCCTAGAAATAATGAAGCATTTCGTGGAGGTATATGCGAGGTCCAAGATCATACCCATACTCTATTAATTGGGTGCTGATGTCATAATAGAGAGTGTACAAATGTTATGGGTAAACTCACTGGGGGAAGTTAAAAAGGCCTTAACTGAGGAAGTGACATTTTGACTTCATCTTGAAATTTATGTTATGAGGGCGCCTGGGTTAGTCAGGTGGTTGAGAGTCTGACTTTGGCTCAGGTCATGATCTCAGGGTTTGTGAGTTTGGGCCCTGCATCAGACTCTGTGCTGATGGTGCAGAGCCTGATTGGGATTCTCTCTCTGCCCCTCCCCCACTCACCCTCTCTCTTGCTCTCTCAAAATAACTAGTAAATAAACTTAAAAAAAAGAAATTTATGTTATAAGAAGTTGGTGAGGATGTTTCAAGCCCAAAAGGCAGCAAAAACAATGCCCCCTCCCCCCCCCCCCAAAAAAAGAGAGAGAGAGCAATGCATTTGGGAGACAGTGGGAGCCTTTCCTGAAAGAGTAGGAAATGTAGGCTTGTACTATCTGGAAAGTTCTGCTTGGAATTCACCCTGGAATCCCTGGCACCTGGTCTTCCCTCCTGCTGCCACAGGAACTGGAGTAAGTGCTGGTCTGCTAGGAGTCATGGGCTGAGGCTCCTGTAGATTCACTTTTTAATTTAGTCCTAACAAAGCTTTGCTCACATGTCAGTACTTAGTTTGGCTTAAACCCCACATTCTTTCCTCTTGCTCCTATGCCTCCTTGTGGGAACTAGATCTATTGCATTGGACTCTCACTATTGTTCAGAAAATAATTCATCTATTCCCACTGATTCTTATAAAGGGGGTCAGAATATACCACCCCAAAATATGTCACCTTGCCATTCTTTTTTTTTTTTAATTTTTCTTTTTTTTCAACGTTTTTTATTTATTTTTGGGACAGAGAGAGACAGAGCATGAACGGGGGAGGGGCAGAGAGAGAGGGAGACACAGAATCGGAAACAGGCTCCAGGCTCCGAGCCATCAGCCCAGAGCCTGACGCGGGGCTCGAACTCACGGACCGCGAGATCGTGACCTGGCTGAAGTCGGACGCTTAACCGACTGCGCCACCCAGGCGCCCCACACCTTGCCATTCTTTTGAGCTAACAACTAACACAGGAGTGCTGGCTCTGTCCCCCATCACTGGAATGATGGGGAGTGAGGACTGGGCAGAGGCAGAGGTTCACCTCTTTGCCCCTGAGCTAGAAACCAACACAAGGGCACATACACAATGGAGAACATATCAAAGAAGAAACAGTGATGGGAGGAGGTACAAGGCAAGGTTTATAATTACATAAATAAGGTTTGCCTATAACAGTCTAAAATCATTCTCACTGTCCTGTTAACAATTATTAAAATATAGTCCCCTTAGTAATAACATCCATACCCACGGTCACTGTAGTCATACAAGTCATAAGCTAAAGAGGCAAGAGGTTGGTTAATGTCATGGACACAATTTCAGAGCAGAGCTCTGGTAACATCTGGTTCACTATGCTCTTTATCTTTGGAATGGTCTCCTGCCTGACTTTTTTTACCCTACTGGAGCCTACCTTTCCTTCAAGGCACATTTTAGATATTTTCTCCGACCACCTGAACTGGATTCTGTCATCTCTGTGCCTTGAAAACGCTGCGTGCACCGTTTGTAAAATAGTTACCACATTATTTTATGTTGCTGTTCTCTTTCCATGCAGACATTAAAGTTCATCCAAGGCCAACCATCTGTGTTACGGCCATAACAAACTCATGCAAGAAATGACTGACATGTTTGCAAGTTGAACCTTTTCCCCTCTACACCATTAAAACAAAACTGTAAAGACTCCATAACACAAATAATTTTCTCTGAGCCAAGAAAAGTTCAAGAACTATCTATTGAGCACCTACCAGATGTCAGCCTCTCTTCAAGTTGGCAGAGTGGTCTTGGGAATCAAAATCAGAAAAAAAACTGATGAAGCTCATGGAGAAGGACAGACAATATCTTAGAAAAATAACAAAGTCTGATGATCTTTCAAATCTCACAGCCCCAGTGAGGCCTCCCTCACTATCTTACTTAAAATTGCAATGCCTTACCGCTGCAATTCTAAAACTGTCATCCCCTTGCCTGCCTTCTGGCTTTCAAAAGCATTTAGCACCTTCTGACATACTACTTCTTTTATTTGTTGATTTGTTTAACATCTGTTTCCCCCAGCTAGAATCTGGGATCTATGTTTTATTTACTCTTAAACCTCAGAAGCATAAACCAGTGTCTACTAGAAAGCGGATCTTCTGTAAATAACTAATGATTGAATTAGTAAATTATGTATGTTAGAAAGTGATACATGATAGCAAAATTAGGAGAGAACAGTAGATGTCAGCGCCGTAACGGCCATCCTACTAGATTGTGATTTCATATTGGGTGATCAGGTAGGCCTCATTTGTAATTAAGCCAAGACTTGAAAGAGGTCAGAGGCGAGCTGTACTTGGCAAAGACCCTGGGGCAGGAGCAGGCCTGGATTTCATGGAACAGAACAGTAAGAGGCCCAGTAGGTTTGGAGCAAAAGTGAGAGATGAGCCAAGAAAGATAAAAGGGATGGGGGTGCAGCAGACAATGGAGGGCTGTATAATCCCTTATGAGGACTACAGCTTTTATCCTGATTTTTTTTTAATCTTATGATTTGATTTATCTCAGTAGTTCACAACCAAGAACAATTTTGCCCACAAGGGGACATTTGGTAATATCTGGGGACATTTTTTATTGTCACAAGGGTGAAGAGAGATGCTATTGGCACCTAGTGGGTAGAGGCCAGGGATGCTGCTAAATTAATATCCTGGAGTAGACAGGACATCCCCCCCACCCCGTGTCCCGACCCCCCCCCCCCCCACAACAAAGTAGCAACTTGTTCCATGTGTCAATAGTGCTAGGGTTTAGAAACTTGATTTAACTTTCAAAAAGGTGATTCTGGTAAACACAGGGACGGCAAGGATAAAACCAGGAAGGCCAGTGAGGAAGAAGCTGCAATAATCCAATGAGGGATTCTGTGGGTTCAGTTTGGGGAAAGGAGTGGAACTACTGAGATACGGGGGGTTCTTATCTCATAAAACAGATATGTTTTAAAGGTAGAGACCCCCAGAATTTCCTGATAGTCTAGATTTGGGGTGTGAGAGAAAGGTAAAACTCCAGGACAACGTGAGGCTTCTGGTTTGAACTTCTGTAAGTAACAAAGTGATATCAAGGGTAGTGAGGGTGACTGGGCTTGCAGCAGGATTTGGGAGATGGGGTGGATATCCCACATGAGGCTTAGGGTGTGCTAAATAAAAGATGCCTATTAGACATCTAGGTGGAAATATCAGACATGCAGTTGGATAGGTAGGTCTGGAGTTATACAGAAATGTCTAGACTTGAGTTATATATTTGGGAGTCATGGGTGCATGGGTGATATGTGATGATCTCGAGGGAATGAGTATGGAAAGTGAAGGCAAGAGAAGCAATAACTGGGCCCTGGGGGACGCTCCTGTGAAGAGGTTACAGAGAATCAGGGGAGGGATCACTGGAAGACCTGAAACACTGCCATTTCCTGGGCACTTTCATGGAGCTTCAGGCCCTCAAATAATTGGGTTTTGGTTTTTTATCTTCCTGCTATATCTTGGTCCACGGGGCTGTCAGCATTGTCCTGAGAACCCATCCATAGCAGGAAATGTATTTTACATCTCCACTTCATGGCACCCCTTGGTTTCCTGTTTGGTCAGTTCTCTGCTTCCTAGCTCCTGGTCATTTGCAGCGTTGATTCCAGTGCCGATATTCTCTTACTTCTGCTCCAGTGGCCGCTGGGAGCCCAGGTTTGCCATCATTCTCTTTGTCCGACTGATTCCATCTCTAATCCTCCAAGCACAATTCTTTGTTGATTGGGCCTCATGATTTTACACACACACACACACACACACACACACACACACACACACTGTTTAGGAGTTCATAACACATGTAGCTATAATCCCTATTTTCAGGCCCTGCATCATGCTAAGTTCTAACTTATCTCTGGGTCTTTGAACATGCTGTTCCCAATGCCTGTGTAATATTTGATTAGGCCTGCCATAACAAAGAACCACAGACTGTGTGGTTTAAAGTGCAGAATTGCATATTCCCACAGTTCGATAAGCTGGATGTCCAAGATTATGGTGTAGGCAGCCATGGTTTCCCCTGATGCCTCTCCCCTTGGTTTGCAGATGGCTGCCCCCTGTGTCCTCACATGGCCTTTCCTCAGTGAATGTGCTGGTAGAGTCTCTGTGTTTTCTTTTCTTAAAAGGATACCAGTCATGTTGGATTCGGGCCTACTCTAAATGGCCCCCTTTAAATGTAATTATCTCTGTAAATGCCCTATTTCCTAATACACTCATATTTGGAGATTAAAGCTTCAAAAATTAATTTTAGGGGATACAACTAACATGGAAACACTATTTTCTTCCTTCGTAGACTAGGAAGCCACTTCATTCCTCAGATATCAGCTAAGAGGTCACATTCTTTAGAGGGCTTTTCTTGAGCTTCCAAGCTTGTTTTTGGTGACCTTGTGCTTATTTTTAATACTAAGAATTGTCATAGTGTATTACAATTTTCTTTTTACTTGTCAGCATCCCCCATACAAACATGTGCAAGCTCCTTGAAGGTAATGTCTGTCCTGTTCACTGTTGTATTGCTACTGTGTAACACAGGGTATGCACTCTGGAAATGTTTGTTGGGTCAATGAATAGAATAACGAATTAATTTATATGTTTTATATTTTTAAACATTTTTAAATGTTTATTCACTTTTTGAGAGACAGAGACAGAGTGCGAGCAGGGCAGGGGCAGAGAGAGGGAGACAGAATTCAAAGCAGGCTCTAGGCTCTGAGCTATAAGCACAGAGCCCGACGCGGGGCTTGAACTCACAAACCGTGAGATCATGACCTGAGCCTACATCAGCCGCTTAACCAACTAAGCCACCCAGGCACCCCTCTCTATGCTTTATATTTTTAATCAGATGGACATGAATTTATTGGCCTCAGCAACTAGTGCATTGCCTGCATAAGGTTGAAAGTAAGCAACAATTGTTGATGGATGTAATTGAGTCCATACTATGAATTACTGTATTCATTTGAATTTCTTTACTCACGATATTCATGTTGAAACGAAGGCATGCCCTGAATATTCTGTTGGGTCATCAGTCTTGAATTATACACAATTCAAATTAAATCTGTTTCTTCTTTTGCTGTCAGTGGAGTGGCTAAATGAAGAAGGTGAGAAGAATAGAGAGGAATGATCAGATTAGCAGCTTTAAAACTCTACAGAACTGTGATAGTTCAGCAGCCAAATATGAATATTAAAGTGTTATAGAAAGGTCAGGCAATGTGAAAATGCTTCAGGCAAAGTAGAAATGTTACTACAGTAAACAATGCGCTAACTAAATTTGTGAAGCTCTGTAAGATAACCTCTGTGCAGTTTTGACTTTGAGACAGGTCGATTGCCAATGCATATAAATATCCCTTTCTCTTTCTCAAAGGTCAATCAGCTTTTATCTCAAAAGAGAAACAAACAAAACTGAACCAAGCTATGAAAGAATCCAAAGACAGGAGCAGGGCTGTAAAATTAATGAAATGTATGATTTTATTTAACTAGAGATGTAAATCTGAATACCCTTTTGGCAGATGGAGCAGTGCAAGTTATTTGTGGCTTTCCAAACATCACATTTTTCCCTGCCTTTGGACCAGCTATTGTCTTTGTTTGCAATGAATCCCATAACCCCCAACAATAACACATATGGTTCTCTCCTATTCCTCTTCAATATTTAATTCCTTGATAATCTTCCTTAGACACACACACACACACACACACACACCTATGTTTGATTTAAATACTTCTTCGCTGGGCTTTTATAGCATCATATCCATAAGCCTTGATAGTGCTTACCTGTTTCAAACTTGTTAGTTTTCTTGTCTATCTTCCCTAATAACTTGTGATCAATTGCAAATCATAGAACCGTGTTTTTTCAGTGCTGTATTTCCCTATGCTCAGGATGATGCCTAGAACAAAACAGATGCTTATTAAATGTTGAGGGACTCTAGCCAAGAATGAACACGTATGAATGCATGAAGATCAGAGTTGAGGGTGTTTGTTACAGAAGCCATATGAGAATTTTAATATACAAAAGTCAATCTTCATTGATAGAAACACACACGTTTTCTCTTTTCTATAAAACTTCCTGGGAACGATTTTAAAATGTGTTTGTTTTCCTTCTCAGGGAGAGCATTTGGGGACATTGTTTTTAAGGTGATTCTAACCACTTAGGGTGGAATTAGCTGCAGGAAGCCACTGTGGTCTCAAGAGTCTCAAGATTTATCAGGGTCATTCTGTAGAGGTTGGTTGTTTATAGAGGATTTTGGTTTCATTTGCTTAATGTGGTTTTTAATCTCTGATTAATATAATAACATTAAATATTAAATAAGGAAAGACAAGCTTTCAAATCCTGTTTTATTTGTGCTCTTCTTTTGGGGTATTTCTGGTATATTCTCTTGATGCTTCGCTACATAATATTTGTACCTGTGGCCCTTGAAGAACACTCCTTCTAGACATGCCAGTTGATTATCGGCCCTGAAAGCCCAATACACAGACATCTATCCTCTTGTGCCTCGAATCGTTCTTGCTGTAACAGAAAAGAAAATGAGGCTGCCTTGGCAACATTTCATTGGCAGAAAGGATGCTGATGTGTTCTCATATGAGCGATTGAACCTGAGAGTTTTTCTTTCTTTTACCTTTGTCGAATAGCAATTGCCATCTTACCATTTTCTTGCCTGCTTTTCAAAAGGGGATATTAAAGATTTAAGTAAAGGCAATATCCTGTAGTTAGTTTCTGAATTAGCAGCGTGAGGGGAGGAAGCAGGATTGCGTTCAGGGAAGGCCATGGGCTTCAGAGCTGGACAAATTTACATTCATCCCTTGCTCTGGAACACACTAACAGTGAATTGGCAGGATTATTTAATTCCTTGCAGACCAGATTATTCAGCTGTAAGAGGAGGACTGCTGAGATAAAACTCATTAAAATTATTGCTTAAGTAAAATCATTTAAAAATTTTGAGTTGACAGGAGAGAAGGAAAGAAACGTCCATTTTGTGGGAGCTTACGATGTGTTTTCAATTTCCTAAATGAAGCATTATACTAGATTATAGACTTTGGATGTTTTACTTCTGCAACTTTTCATAACGGGCCCTACACCACAGTAAGCCTTCTACAAATGATAGTCACTTTCTCTTCACCAAGAATTTCCCAAATGAAATAGGGCACATGAATTACTAACTTTTAAATGTACCTTACCTCTTGATTTCTTCCTCATCTTGCCTCCCGGATAGTTTAGTGTAGACTTGAGAGATCCATCAACTTTGGTTTAATCTAGACTTTGGCATTAATAGCTATGTGTGCTTGGACAAATTCTCCACCTTACCAACGTGATCTACAGCCTGAGTTCCCGATGAAGATCCATCTCTTAATAGCCACAAAGAATTTATAAAAATTGCTCACTTCTCAAAATGTAAATGCATTAAAACTTTGTGATAGCATACCCCAAGCTGCCATGCCTACCACATGCTGAAGATTGGATCAGGTTTGCTTTCAGTTCTTTTCTCCAAAACGGACAGGCTAAAACTCTTACATTCTGAGATAGTTGGGAAAGGAACAGTGGGTGCGTCCTAATATCCCGGAGGAAGACTAATAAAATGGGCATCAACTCACGGAGCCATGGTTAGATCGACTGCAAATGCCTGAATATTCAACAGCTGGAACTAATAGCCACCTGCAGGTGGCGCCAAACTCCAGGCTGAACTGGTAGGGATTTGGATTGTGTTTGGACTGACCTCTCTCAACCTCACCACCACCCCAGACTTACACCAGATAACCCCACAAACTTACATTGACCATTCTATTGTCTTATTACTAACATGGCACCACATTTTAGGTCATTTTTTAAAAGCACTTACCACTATGCCTGGCATTCAGAGACTGAAAACAAATGGTAACTGGTTATTATTAATTAAAATAATATATCTAAAAGCAAAAAGAAGCCTTATATTTCCTGACAATTTATTGCCTTTTCCAAAAGGAAACAATGTGTTTTATTGGTGCTTACAGGTTAGAAAATCAAAGAATCTTACATAAACATTGTATAACTGTGGGACTGCTGATAATACTGACTCCATCTTTGGCCCTCCGCCATCTTTGATTCCTGCCCATGCAATGACATCCCTTTGGGCTACATGTTCCAGGCCCTTGGAGGTTAACGTATGCCCTGACCATAATGTGGGAAGTCTTCTTCTGATCTTCCCCCGGTGCACAGATTGTACCACCTAAGACAACTACCCTTGACCTCATCACAATGCTCCTGTCTGTATGAAAGCTGTGGGGTTAAGTTTCAGACTTTGTGGAGAATAACTGTGTAGGGCCTGGATTGTGGTCTGCCTCATTTCCCCTGTCAGTAAGTTAC
Organism: Neofelis nebulosa; assembly: GCF_028018385.1. Lineage (NCBI taxonomy): Eukaryota > Metazoa > Chordata > Mammalia > Carnivora > Felidae > Neofelis > Neofelis nebulosa. The sequence goes on along the minus strand of NC_080783.1, from coordinate 101,141,286 downwards.
CTTGGATAAAACTCTGTAAATAGTATGGAGTGGCTTGATTTGTTTTTCTATCTTGAAATGCCTTCTCAGTCTGGGGGATACTTTATTGTCACTTTTCCACTTTCTAGCAATAAATATATGTCTACATGTATTTTCTATACTTCTGGCCCTAAATAGGATTGTTTAAAACGTGAGTATTTCAGGGTACAGAAATGTCAAGAAACAGTACAATTTAGGGTGATGTACTAACTCAGCTAGGATCACCTGTACCTTTCTGGGATGCAAACATTTCAGAAGCACTGGGCATAGCCATGAGATCGTAGGAATGTCCCACAATGGCAACAGTAATTGCACGAATTAAAGTTGAAAGACTCATTTACAAAATGGAACTCTTCTGATGAAAAAACAGCCATCTTGTCCTACTTAAGTACTTTGACATATATAAGTGTATGTGTAACATCAGAATGCTTTGTTTAATGTTTACTTTTTTTTTATTTTTGAAAAAGAGAGAGAGAGAGTGAGTGGGAGAGAGACAGAGAGAAAGGGAGACACAGAATCTGAAGCAGGCTCCAGGCTCTGAGCTGTCAGTACAGAGCCTGATGTGGGGCTTGAACTCACGAACTGTGAGATCATGACCTCAGCCGAAGTCAGACCTTTAACCTACTGAGCACCCAGGCACCCCAGAATGTATTGAAGTGCCATAGAGACATCTAAGTTCTGTGTCCTCCAATTGGAAAAATAAATTCAAGGTCTGTTTTGATCCCTGGTCCCTGAATTTTTATGTTATTCTAAGATTGAATGGGAGGACTGGGACCATAGCCATAGGTGCTGTGCCATTCTTGAAATAATGAAACAGAAGAGCATCAGTATGTGTAACGAGTCAGCATAGAGATAAACATATGATGGCACATGCATTGCTATAGATCAGAATGAATGACCCAAACTAGTCATCAGCCAACGACAGCTTGGACTGTTGCATACAGATAACAGTTACTATCAGTTCTCTTTCCTCCTCCTCCTCCACCTCCTCCTCTTCTTTGTCCTTTTCCTCCTCCTTCCTGAAGTCATTTGGAAACATGTTACAGGTGAGTTTTTAATAAATTATTTATTAAGGAATACAGCCCTAAATCATGAAATTAGAAGCAAGTGTCCATGAGGTATTCTTTTCTTTTTGAAACCCTGATAATTCAGGTGTCAGTAAATAAATTTCTGGGCTGTTTTAACTCCCATCAACCCTTCCATACTATCTCTGTTTTTTTTCTTAATGTTTATTTATTTATTTTGAGAGAGAACCTAAGCAGGAGAGCAGCAGAGACAGGGAGAGGGAGGGAGAGGATCCCAAGCAGGATCTATGCTGTCAGCGCAGAGCCTGACATGGGGTTTGATCTCACAAACTGTTAGATCATGACCTGAGCCGAAACCAAGAATCTGAGGCTTAGCTACTGACTGAGTCACCCAGGTGCCCCAGTATCTCTGCTTTAAATTAAAGTGAGTAATCCAAGCAGCTGGTATGCATGTGATAGCTTGTGTTACTATGCTAGCTGGTTATCAGTGGTCCTCCTATCTGTCCATTCAAGATCTTTATCTTAAATCCATTTGTGAGGCTGTGCCCACATAACATACACACGCACACACACACACACACACACCTGCATTGTTTTTTACCACTATCATTATTGTCACCTTCATTTTCTAAGCTTTGACAATGGTTAGTGAAGAAGTCTTGTAGACAAATGATGCTAAAAAAAGTTATGTGTAGCTCACTGTGCACCAGGTGATGAGTCCCTTCTAAAACAGTTTACTTACAAGTTTCTTTCACTGTCCAAAGAGAAATATGTATAAAACAAGGAAGTAAAACAGAAATGGCAATTAGTATGCATGGTTTATTCTGGTGTGTTTGGATTATTATTTGTTGGCACCGATGTGATACTCTGAAGTTTCCAAATATTAATACAGAGTGGATGAAAGAAGGAGTGAGTGATTTGTCAGAGAGCACATAGATGGGGGTTAATAGCTGTGCAGTCTGGGAAAAGATTTAGGTAGCTATTTTGTAGGACTGTTGGGGCCATTAGAGGTGATCCACTCTCGGTGTTATCAATGTAAAAGGAATAAAGCTCCAGTAACTGTGGGAAATGTGAGATAGTGTGCAAAAAGAGCTTAACAGGATACATGACACACAGTAGGTCTTCATAAACTTTAATGCCTCTCAGCCCCCACACTGACAAACACCTTCTCACATACACAATTTCAAAGAACAATCTTTCTTGTAATGACAATGCAAAGTAATCTTAGTTGTATTCACTGCACAGAAAAGTTAATCTTACTCATTTATAAGACATATGAAACTTGCTTTTTTAAACGGCACATGATTTAAAAGAATTTCCATTGTAAATAGTCTAATCTGAACCATTTACATTGAAATAGATAAACATATGCATATGTACTGTTTGAAACTTTCCTTGGGGAGAGGAATTGTTTAGTGAGAAAAATAAAAATTTCTGGCATGCCTGGGTGGCTCAGTCGGCTAAGTATCCCACTCTTGATTTTGGCTCAGGTCATGATCTCACTGGTCTCAGGTTCAAGCCCTGCACTGGGCTCTACACTGACAGTTCGGAGCCTGCTTGGGATTCTCTCTCTCCCTTTCTCTCTCTGCCCTTCCCCTACTCGTGTTCTCTCTCTCTCTTCCAAAAATAAATAAATAAACTTAACATTTTTTCCTATAGTGGTTTTACAAATAACACTCCAGGGTCAGAATAAAGGTAGATTCTAAAATATTTCCAAAGTTGCAATTCAGTATTATTAGTGACTCAGCTTTGGGAGATAGATGAGAGACATTAATTGGGCATTTGTAAATCTTGCTACAAGAAAAATCTTACTGAGTACATTTGCAAGCAGTTTTATTTGGAATCAATTTCATATAATGTCCTGGGGGAATTTAAGGGAATTCTTAAAAACCATTTTTTTTTAACTTTGTTCCAGTTGAAATTTCTCAAGAAAGAAGGTTAGCTAGTTAAGTGTGGATTAGTTGGCCAAAAAGAAAATCATTGGGGGAAAATTGTAGCATTTGTCAACACATCTTCTCCTCTTCAGTGCAGACATCCTCCCAGTGCCATGATTGGGCTTTCTGCCCGTTGACATAAGATTTGGCCTTGTGACTTGACTGAGACATGACAAGGAAGTAAGTGGGCATGGCCTACTCTTCCCCTGAGCAGAACTGTTAGCATACATGACATGATTGTGTACAAGTCATATATATAGTCATACATATATATATATATATATATATATATGACTTGTACTATATATATATAGTATATATATAGTATATATATTATATATATACTATATATATATAATGCTGATTTATTATAATTAGCTCACTTTTTAAAATATGTTTATTTATTTATTATGAGAGCGAGAGAGTACATGGATGCATGCATAGGGTTGGGGCAGAAAGAGAGAAGAGAGAGAGGAGAGAGAGAATCCCAAGCATGCTCCACGCTGTCAGGCTGGAACCCGATGCAGGGTTTGATCTCACGGCTCATGAGATTGGAACCTGAGCTGAGATCAATAGATGGACACTTAACCAACTGAGCCATGCAGGTGCCCCGTAAAAGTCTTGTTCTTTCCCCATGCCCGCCCCCCCCGCCCCCGCCACTGAAAAACTGGCATATATAAGAAGGGGTTCCTCCTTCTACCTCAGTCTTGGAATTAAAAGAACATACTCTGGGGCGCCTGGGTGGCTCAGTCGGTTAAGCGTCAGACTTCGGCTCAAGTCATGATCTCGCAGTTCATGGGTTTGAGCCCCACTTTGGACCTCTGTACTGACAGCTCAGAGCCTGGAACCGGCTTTAGATTCTGTGTCTCCCTCTCTCTGTCCCTCCCCTACTCGTGCTCTTTCTCTCTCTCTCTAAAAAATAAATAAATATTAAAAAAAGAGAACATATTCTGCCAGAACATGTCAGTCAAACCACAGCAGATACGCAACATGATCCCTAATCACTAGTGAGCAGTGTTCTGGGTTCTTACAAAGGGAATGCACATACACAGTGAGTACAGAGCAACCAACATCCAGGAACAGAATTACCAACATCTCGGAAACCCCCTCCTGGCTCCTTTCAGTCACTGCTTCTCCTCAAAGATAAATGCTTTTCTGACTTTTATTTCCACAGACTAATTTTTCCTCCATGTATTCTTTTGTGTCTGGCTTCCTTCATTCAGTATTATGCTTTTGATATTTATCTATGTTGTTGTGAGGAACAGTGGTTCGTTCATTCTTATTGCTGTGTAATATTCTAGTGTATGAATAGAACACTGTTTTTCATCCCTTTTAATTTTGCTAAATATTGTAGTTGTTAACAATTAGGGGCTGTTAAAAAGTATTACTGTAAATATAGTTGTACATATCCTTTGATACACATAGGTACACATTTCTACTGTGTGCATGCGAATGGAAATGCTAAGCCATATGTTAAGTATATGGCCCCCTTTAAAGATACTGTTGATAGCTTTTCCAAGTAATTATACCAGTATATACATCAGCCATCAAATTTTGAGAGCAGCTGTTGCTTCATATTTTGCCAATAACTATCTTGTCGCTTTACCATTTTGATGGTTGTACGATGGTATCTTATTGTGGATATCACTCGTACATCCTGACGACTGAGATTGCTCACATTTTATATTTTCACATTTAATATGTTTATTGACTATTTGGATACCCCATTTTGTGAAATGTCTATTCAAGTCTTATTCATATTTTATTTGGATTTTCCTTATTGCCTTTTCTAAGTGACCTATAGGACTTCATTATACATTGTGGAGTCAAGAGCTTTGTCAAAGACATGTGGTTTCTATATCTTTCTCCACTCTGGCTTACCTTACCTTTCCACTCTCTTGACACAGTTTTACAATTAACAAAAATTCTTAATTTTAAGTAGTCTAAATTTACCACTGTTTTCTCCATGGCTATTCTTTATTTGTACCCTCCCAATGGTCATTAGAATATTATCATATTTTATCTTCCAAAACCTTTATTTTTTTACCAGTCACACTTAGATTAATACTTCATCCGGAATCGGTTTTGCAAATGGCATGGGTATGTTGTTTTTTATCGACATGATCACACAACTTTCCTGCTTTATTTAGGACAAAGGAGAGAATTAGATAACTTTCAAATTTAAACCAACCTCGCATTATTAATATATATTTTGTTTACATAAGTGTTAACATGCCTTATGTTCATATATATTATATTAGATTTTTTATTCATTATTGACAGTGATTTTCTAATATTTTGTTTATGGCTTTTGTTTCTATGTTTATATGAAAGAGTGACTTGAATTGTTTCCCTTGTGATAACCTCATGAGGTTCTGATAGGAAGGTAGTTTTGGTCTTACAAAAATGTCTTGGAAAGTGTTTTATACTTTTCTTTTTTTCTAGAGAAGTGAGTTTAAGACTGTGGTTACTTCTCCAAATGACTCTTACTGTTGGAATAACATGTCTGTGCTGTCCTTCTGGGACATCGGTCTCTTAAGTTCTGGCTGTCTTGGTAGCTCTATGATGCATTCAAACAAATGTGCTTTGCATGCTATCCAGTATTAATCCTTGTTTTTAGTAAAAGACTGGTGCACTCCAAGCTGATCTGTTATAAGTATGTATGCTACGTATTCAAAAAAAATTATATTTCATTAACACACAAACTCTTCAAAAGATCAAAAGTGTTTCCTCTATGGCCAACTCACACGGTCCAATTGTTTCACATCCCGCACATGACCAGAGCTATGTTTGTAATTTCATTGCCAACTCTAGACTACATAGTAAGGGTACTGATATAAAAACAGAGAGCCTGGGTGGCTCAGTCGGTTAAGCGTCCGAGTTCGGCTCAGGTCATGATCTCGTGGTCCGTGAGTTCGAGCCCTGTGTCTGGCTCTGTGCTGACAGCTCAGAGCCTGGAGCCTGTTTCAGATTCTGTGTCTCCCTCTCCCTCTGACCTTCCCCCATTCACGCTCTGTCTCTCTCTGTCTCAAAAATAAATAAACGTTAAAAAAGACATTAAAAAAAGAGAGTGGTTGTGTGCAAAATGTGGTGGCAACAGAATGTAAAAGCCATTAAGAATTAAATAGTAATAAAAAGAAATATTTTGCAGTAAGGTAAAGTGCTGAGGGGAGCTTCAAAATACCCTATGCCCTCCATAGAAACAAAAAATAAAAAATGCAAAGAAAGAAAGAAAGAATCCCTCATAATTGTCCGAAGGATTTTAAGAAATGCAACTGAGATCATGCTACCCCCTATTTTTGAAAACTTCCAGTGGATTTTTATCCCATTTGGATTAGAATTCAAATAATGTACCTTCTCAATAAATGCACTACCTGAGTCCACTATGTGAGAACTATTGTAATTCAAACCAATTCTACCTTCTTTTCAATGGTTCAAAGAGAGGTTCACAAATTGAGGCATTTATGAAAGCAAGTATCTTTTGGTTTTCCTTTCCAGAATCATTGGATGATCTGACCTACTTACTTACTAATAAGCCTGGTTGCATTAACAGAGACTGGAATAGGTTTCTGCAGGACTCAGTAGGAGAATGTCAGTTTCCTAGACAGAGCTCTTGGTGTCCCGTGCTGTTCACAGACACCTGATCCACTCCTCCTTCTCACATCTAACAGTACCAGCAGAACCTAAAGGAGCTCCAATATAGATCAGAACCCCAAAGACCATTATTGATGTTTTGTCTTTGACAGCGTCAGCTGTCTACACGTTAAAATCCTTATTCAGTGAGAATAAATTATTTCAATGTCACAAAAGACCCTAATGGTAATTGTGTCTAATTTCTTGGAATAAATAAAATTTCGTATGGCACACACAAAAAACTGTTTGCAGAATCCATGTATGTATATTGCACATCCGTTTATATCTACCCATGTATTTATATACATATAAGCATATGCTCATAATCTTATTTTCCCCCAACCATCTCTGAGTTCGCATATGTGTATATATAGAGGTATTGCTCAATGTTTGTGGGTATACACATATGTGTATATGTTCAGATAATTATATTCAGATATATCTGGAAAGTATCCCTAAAATGCAGTCATGAATACCATCTTCCAGAGTCGTTATGATGTACAAAAAAAGAGCATAAGACTTAAGAAAACAGGATTGAAATTTGAGTTCTTCCCTGTCTTCGATGCTTAAACTTTTCCAATCTCATATGTAAATCTAAACACAAGATTTGAAGTTGAAATAAGATGACTTATCAGAAAGGTATGCCTGGCACATAGACACTCAATACATGATATCTTTTCTTCCCTCTTCCCTTCCTCATTTCCTTCCTTCCTTTGTTTAGGAAAAAGTCACTTCAACTGTAAATGGTATCATTGACATTGAAAATGAATATACAATGTGATGGTTACCTTTAGGCACAGATGTACCTTTTAAAAAATACGAATGGATATCTAGATGTTAAGGGGACAATGAAAGGTAGAATTAAAGATAACAACTATTTTGCAATTTATCATGGGGCTCATCCATGTACTCATTCAGGTCCTCTGAAAAGCAGAAGCCAAGATGGAATTAATACACAGGAAATGAATTAGGGAAAATACTTGTGAAAGAAAATGGACAAGATACTGGGAGAGACTAAGGGAACTGACAAATTGTGATACAGACCTGATTCTTACTGAAGGAGGGAAGGAAGGAAGGAAGGAAGGAAGGAAGGAAGGAAGGAAGGAAGGGAGGGAGGAAGGGAGGGAGGGAGGGAAGGAGCAAGGAGAGAAAACAGGTTGAGTGGAAGGAAGGAAAGTAGGTGGAATAGAAGCAGCCTACACCAATGTGCAGTTCTAAGGAAAGTTAGGCAAGGCCACCGGAGTGTTCTTGAGCCAAAGCTGCCATCAATGGAGTCCACTGTCCCCAGGAACAGAAAACTGGGAAGAACAGCCTCAGTGCAAATGCAGTGAAAGATTTCATAGCACAGAAGCTGGCACCCTGCAACAGGGGATCTGAGCAAAGCATTCTCATGTGGCTGTGGGGAGGTGAGCAAGGAATAAGAGGTATGTGTTTATCATCAGGAAATCAACCTAGATATACATGGTCAATCTCCTTGGCTCTTAAGTGACTCCTTCAACTGATAGTACAGTATCACTAAATATGTGTGGTTTCTGCACTCTGTGCAACCATATATTAATTTATAGAATTGTTATTAAGGTCCCTGGAGTAGAATTAGAAATATGAAGTACTTTAGCCACTAAGTGAAGTAGGATTTAAACGGATATAGTTCAATGTTATGGATAAAAGCAGGGGTTTTCGGCGATAGAGAAAACAGATTTGAATTTTAGCTCTATTATTTGACTATGTGACCCTGGGACAGAGACAACCTGACTGTTTCTGTTTCTTTATAAATTGGGCATCATGATAGCTACTTCAATAGGACTTTTAAAAATTAAATTAGGGCTAAATGCCAAGAAATTAGCATTTATTGAAATTTTTGTATATGCCAGACACTGTTCTAAGCTGTTTACATTTATCAATTTATCAAGTCCTCATACCAAACATATGAAATAGGATATTTTGTCATTATTCTTCTTAACAATAATATTTACTATTTTAGCACATTTAACAGATGAGGAAGTTGGGACTCAGAGAGGTCCATCCTAGTTCTAATGAATGGCCGAGCCAAAATTAAATGTAGACAGTGTGCCCAGAGCCCTCTCCCTAACCACAACCCATACTGCCTTGGTCTGGTGGAATACCCTTGGTCTGATGGGGAATACCCATACATATACCTGGTCTGGTGGAATACCTTGATTTCTACATTATTGCATGACCAGGACGTAAGGATGGGATGGAGGGGATGTGATGGATATCTCCAGACAAGGCGCTAGTTTTAACAGCACAATGTGTGTTTCCCTTGAGAATCTGTTTGGAAACTTGAACTAGATCATCATAATGTTCTGCATCTTCTATAACTCCCCAAATCAAATGCTAGGTTATAACAAGGGTTCCAAATCATTATCAGAAGACCATGAATTACTCTATTATAACATTATATTATTGAAGTTATATAAAAATATCTATTACTATCTTAATCTTATTAAAATGTTTTAGGATCAGTATTGAAGCCAGATATTTCAGGTAGCTCAGGGGCATACAGTAGTTATTTGAATAGGAAGGGCATCTTCAAGATCCCCCAAAGTAAACTATGCAGGCAGTTTCCTACTTAATGAAAGATTCAAAGTCTTCCCCCAAGACCAATAGAAATTTGAAACCCTATCATCCTATAAATGCTAAAAACTGGGGTCCCAGTAGTTGATCAAACAAAGGGAGACAAGGTGAAGCAGGCCCTTCGCCTCAGCACTGAAGAGTTCAGGGTTATTTCTGTGTCTCTGGGGATTTATATCACCTGCGGTCTCTCCTACGGGTGAGGAGGAAGACATTAAGAGCTCCAAGGTGATTCAGACACTATGAACTGGTCCTGAGATGGAAATGGGTTGTCAGTGATTATAGTCCAGGAGAGTGTAATAAGGACAGAGGAGTGGCTTGAAGGGTGTCGATTCCACTTGCCCACCCAACCACACAAATTCCTCGGGGGTAAACACTTAAAGTTGATTGCATCCTCTTAGAAGCACTGTGGGATCATGTGTTCTTGCTGCTTCCCTTTGCAGCAGTGAGCAGTGATGGGTCACAGAGAGCAGGGTCACCTCCAAGTTCCCCTACTCCCAGGTGGTTTATGTGGAGAGCTATTTGTCTCATGAAGCTCCCTGGAGCTCAGGAGGCTGTCAGTCTATTAAAGCAAGGAAAAGAGAATTAGTAACACCCTCCTATTTTCAAGACATAATAACCTGCCTATAAATCCACCCAAGTCCTGTTGTTAATCTTTAGCTTATGTGAGAAGCAACTACTGTATTGGTGCCACATTGAGAATAGACCACTTTATTACTTCGGAAGCCATAAAATATCTCTCTAGTTAGAAGTGAGACTAATTCTCCAAGACTATTAGGGTAGACACATTTGGCTGGATGCCCTCTGCCCTGTGACTGGTTCAGAAAGCAGGATGGTCACCCAAAGGAGGAAAATATGGTTCTAAATGTTTCCAGTTTAAAATGTACCAGGCACCTGGGTGGCTCAGTAGGTTGAGCATCTGACTTTTGATCTTGGCTCAGTTCATGACCTCATGGTTCATGAGTTCAAGCCCCATGTCAGGCTCTGTACTGGCAGTGCATAGCCTGCTTGGGATTCTGTCTCTCCCTCTCTCTGCCCCTCTCGCACTCATGCTCACTCATATTCTCTCTCTCAAACTAGGTTTAAAAATTTTTTAAAATACAATGTGCCATCATAAAGAAAAGTAGGTCTTAGGGGGTCTACCGAAGAAAGCTTACGTACATAAGGCAGTCTTTCCTAAATGAGATCCACAGAACCGGCATTTTGCAGGACTTTTGTAAAAGCAACAACAAAACCAAAAATGTTCCAAGGTCAAAGAGTTTATGGGCCTATATGGAATAAGTTTAAACGAATCACTGTTAAATTTATGGGCCTTATTGTGAATCTCTAAAAGATACAGGATAGATAATGCTTCCTAAATGTATTTGAGATATTTGATCATGGACAACCCTCTTTCTTTTCTTTTGAGAAGGACACCAAATAACATGTCCTGGCCTGCGTGCTAGTTAGAAAACAGCTTGCGGTATGTGTATATCAATATGAATTTGCGATAGTTTTGTAACTTTTGTGGTTATTTGAGTCTTAACAGAGTAAGGTATCTGTAAATTACTTCTCATAAGATATCCTTTCACATCCTGTAAATCAAACTCCTACTTCTAATGCATGGGTAAACAAAGTTTCTAATTTGTGGGAAAGGGATGATTTTGCCCACGGGCAAAGGGCTATTTGATTAGCCAGTAACATCCTGCTACAGTGAGGCAAATGTCCACCAACTGATCAGCATAAATGTTGTGTGCTCTCCTGTTACTGGGATTTATTTTTCCATATTATTTTAGGCATTTGGAGCCACATCTCCAATCATCTTTCCATAAGTGACTTCCCTGGACATAAGATAAAATGAATTTAATCATGAGAAAGGAAGAGAAAGACAGAAAAAGAAGACAGCCTGACCATCTGGATATGTTGGTCTACATGATTATTCATAAGACGACTCAAATAAGCAGATGCCATGGATAGTAATTAAACCCTTCTTATGTTCTCACTGGAATGTAAAAACAGCGTTTCTTTGGATGACAAAGGATCTGTGTCACATATTCAAGGGTAATCACAAAAAGGATAAATAATAACCCTGTTAATCATCAGAGAACAGGGACACTTTTGGTGGCAGCACTTTCTCAAGGTGATCACGTTTTCTTTACACACAGCTTGGGAAATGCTGGTCAGACCTCAAACAGTCCAGCCACTTGCCTGCACTCAGGCTTCCTGCAATCAGCTGGCATGTCTCTTGGGTCTGAAGAAATTTGTTTTTGTCCCTTCAGATAGTTCTACCACCCAAGAGGTGGAGTTATAGGTACCCGCCAGGGGTGTTCAGTCTCTGTTCCGAAAGCTTTTTGAACTTGCAGAGGCTGTCCTTGCTGGAGAGAATGGTGTGCGTTGCCTGAGCTGATTATATAGAAAGGTTGAGAGCCTCCATATGCCTTATACCAAGTCTGTACGTGGCTTCGTTTCTTTCTCATTTCCCAAGAAAGGCAAATCAAAAGGGAAGGATTTGCTGCACGGGGCACATTGAGGGGCTACTTTTTCAGATAGTTCTGTGCACACAGATTTCCTCATTTGGCCCACGTCCAAACCAGCCACCACAGGCAGTGTCCTCCACTTGTGTGGCTGTGGATAACATTTTCAACAAAGGGACAAGAGTCACCGTAGTGACATGATAGGGAAAACCACTGAAGTAATCTTATACGTCAGTCTCTCATGATTTTTATGCCTCATTTTTTTTTTAAGTTTATTTTTATTTATTTCGAATGAGAGAAGGAAAGCAAGTGGGAGAAGGGCATAGAGACAGGGAGAAACACAATCCCAAGCAGGCTTCGTGCTGTCAGTGCAGAACTCAATGTGGGACTCGAACTCATGAATGCTGAGATCATGACCTGGGCCGAAGTCAAGAGTCAGATGCTTAACCAGTTGAGCCACCCAGGTGCCCCTTCTATGCCTCATTTTAAAAATGTACTTTCCAGTTGGTTTCTCACAGATTTAGGTAGATTTCATTCCATACCAACCATTTCTTCATAACCTACTGGGTCCTGCAGATACAGAGTGAGCAAAACAAGACAACTATCACTCCCAACCCTTGGCTCTATCAATAGGTGCTGGCTGTTGCTTTATAAATAATATCAATTAATACTTATTGAACGTTTAGAGTAAGCCAGGTATCACTCTGATTCCATTGCCCCTCTTCATGAATCTCATTTCCACCCCGTGGGCTGATACTGTTTTCCCCATTTTATAGATGAGAGAATAAGGAAACTTACCAATTGCCCCTAATAATACAACTAGTAAGTCGGGGAACCTGGACTTAACTCCAGAGCCTTGGATTTAATTAATATGCTTATTTCTGACCCTGAGTACCCCACCAGCAATAGTCAAGCTGGCTATGGAAATCGAGTCATCCAGGGGTACCTGATGTTTCTCCAAGACAGCCTTATTTCTTGTGTTTTCCCCCGTGTCCATTGTGCACTTGCTTTTGAAGTAATCTTGAAAGAACATGCATTCTCCTTGGGCTCCCTAAAAAAAAAATTCAGAAACATCTTTTGGGAAGGTCTATACAAAATAGTAATTAAAATCCCAGCAAGTGGGGGGCGCCTGGGTGGCGCAGTCGGTTAAGCGTCCGACTTCAGCCAGGTCACGATCTCGCGGTCCGTGAGTTCGAGCCCCGCATCGGGCTCTGGGCTGATGGCTCGGAGCCTGGAGCCTGTTTCCGATTCTGTGTCTCCCTCTCTCTCTGCCCCTCCCCCGTTCATGCTCTGTCTCTCTCTGTCCCAAAAATAAATAAAAAACGTTGAAAAAAAAAATTAAAAAAAAATAAATAAATAAAAAAAAATCCCAGCAAGTGGGACTAAATACACCTGATTTTAGTCCCTGTGTCACCATCTTAAGTAATGTATTAAATTTCTAGGGCTCCCATAACACAGTACCAAAGACTGGGTGGCTTACCCAATAGAAATTTATTTTTGCACAGTTGTGGAGGCTTGAAAATCTAAGATAAAGCCATCCACAGATTTGATTGCTTCTGAAGCCTCTGTCCTTGGCTTGCAGGTGGCTGTCTACTTGCTGTGTGCTCACACGGTCTTTCCACTGTGCGTGCACCTCCCTGATACTTGTTCGTGTGTCCAAATGTCCTCTTCTTATAAAGACAACAGTCAGATTGAATTAGGATACACTCCAACAGCCTCATTTTAACTCACTCACCTCTGAGTAAGTTAAAATACAAATACAGTCAGATTCTGAAGGACTGGGGTTAGGGCTTTAGCGAATTTTGAGGGCATGTGATAGAGCCCACAGCAGGTAGTGTGCAAGTTACTTAACGGCTAACCCCCGGTTTCCTAATCTATACAATGGTGGTAAACATAGCACTTAGTTTCTTGACGATTTTAAGATCCGTTGTGAGGATTAAATGAGATTATTCCATATCTCTACCTTAAACGTTGAACACAACAAACTTTGTGTGCTTTTTGCTCCTTTTATTTGAATGGGTGCCTCAGGCTTATCCATCAAGTTTCAGCTCAGGTATCACCCTAACTATTCTCTCATAGTGCTTTCAACCCCAGAAGCTGTTATTTTTCTTTATTGTATGATTATCCTGGTTATTCCACTAGAATGGAAACTCTCTATTTAGAGAAGGAGCTTTATCTGTCAGACTCACTGATCTACCAAACTTCTTAAAATGGAGCCTGACAGGGGCGCCTGGATGGCGCAGTCGGTTAAGCGTCCGACTTCAACCAGGTCACGATCTCACGGTCCGTGAGTTCGAGCCCCGCGTCAGGCTCTGGGCTGATGGCTCGGAGCCTGGAGCCTGTTTCCGATTCTGTGTCTCCCTCTCTCTTTGCCCCTCCCCCGTTCATGCTCTGTCTCTCTCTGTCCTAAAAATAAAAAAATAAAAAAATAAATAAAAAAAAAAAAATGGAGCCTGACATATGTACAGGGTACTCAACAGATATTTCTGAGAGGAATGCATGAGAAACCTTTTCCAAAAAACCTACTTAGTGTTTAGCTATTTTCTTCATCTGTGGTCTTCATCAGACGTGATTGAGACCTTGTTCTTTTCCCATTCTGCCACTCCTGCTGACTGAACTTCCTGTTTCTAGCAGCTCTGACTCTCCCTCACATGGAGGCCATTACCTTGAAGAGTAAGCTTCCTCCTAAAGGGCTGCCTCACCACAACCTCAGGCAGAAGGTATACAGTTGTCCTGGTGCCCAGTACCACTCCCAAAGTTTCCAGCCCTGCTGACTCCCAGCTTCCTCCCAGTTTTCATCTGATTATTTATTGTCTAAAGTTAAATGAATTTGGAAACAGTACTCCATTGAGCCATTTCATGTCTTGGCATGAAATAAGTTATCAGGTCTTTTCCAACTTGATAATCTACTTGAGGGCAAATATTCATAGAGAGAGAAGATAGAGTGTGTGTGGACATGGATGCTGGGTCCAGTGGAATGGAGGGAGCATTGGCAGAAAGTAGATAAACTCCAGGTGCCTCCTGAAAACTGAAAACATTCCCTTAGTTTGCTCATGGCCAGTTCTAACAAAGCCTCTTTAAAATGCTTCCTCCCAAGCAGATTTGTTTCCTGTGGCCCCTGGCTCAGTAAAGGCATCATGCCCATCTGCTGGAACACCTTCTGCTCCAACAGAAACCCGGGACCCTTCTGAGAGGTTTCTTTTTCTTCACCTCCTGTAATCATTTTGCCACCAGGTTATGTCACTTCTGCTTTTCCACCTCCAGGAGCATTTATTTGGATAAGGATTTCTCATCTGGATTCACACAGGAGGCTGTTGACAGGTCCCACTACAAGGACCTTCCCTATGACAATCCTTCACAATCCCTAATAATCCCAACCCCTATGGCATACCAGACTCCACAAGGACCTTTGTTTTCCATTTTCTCCACCTTCCCATATTTCACATTTTCTCATCAGGAGTAGCACTTTCTTTAACTTTTAATTTAAAAAAAATTCTGATTTGCAGAATAGTTGCAATGATAAAATCCAAGGTTTCTGTAGAACCCTTACCAATTCTATTGTTATATCATGTAAATGTGCTGTCACAAATAAGGAGTCAACATTGGTACATGAGTATTGACTAAACTCCACAGTTTCTAAGGAGTTCACTAGTTTTTACTTAATGTCACTTTTTTCTGTTTCAGGATCTTATCCAGGACACCACATTATATTTAGTTGCCATGTATCCTTGGCCTACTCTAGATGGTAACTGATCTGGGCTTTCTTTGTTTTTAATGACTTTGACAGTTTTGAGGAATAGTTGTCAGGTATGTTGTATAATATCCCTTAATCCGGATTTGTCTGATTTTTTTTTTCTCATGGTTAGACTCAGGTAAGAGATTTTTGGGACCACAGAGGTAAGATGCCATTGTTACCATATCATATCAAGGGCATATACCATCCATATGACTTATAAGAGATGATGTAAAACTTGATCATCAAGGGTGGAAGAAATTTTTCATTGTCCAGGGTTCTTCCAGGTGGACTAAGAACTAAATTTAGAGAGTTAACAGGAGGAAAAAAAAATTAAGTTTTATTAGGTACACACAAAGGCCCCATAATGCAACTGAGACCCAAACAAATTACCAAGGCAGGCTGTTGGTATACATTTTAGACAGAGATAATACACTTGTGGGGAATTGACAGGATGAAGGAAACGGATGTTTGGGAGCTTTTGTTGGTAAGGGATTCTAAGGGGAATTTGGGCTGAGGTAGTAGATTGTGAAAAGGTAACAAGGTTGGTTTTTACAGCTTTTTCAGCTTTAAAGTTCCTATCCAGTGATAAGGGTGTCTTTTTACTTCTTAGTACAGGGAGCAATACCTTTCATATGGGAGATTGGTTTCCTGCTTTCAGGGGGACAGAGGAGGGTCTGGGTGCTTTGGGGCTGACTGTTTCTCAAATAGCTTAAATCTGAAATAATCCATTTGTTACTGTGGTACATTTTGAGTGGACTTCTGTGGGCTGCTATAGTCATCTGGCCAAGATAGTGTTGGCTGGATTTCTCCACGGTAAGGTAACTTTTCCTTACCAACTTTTCATACTCTCTAAATTTTTTTTAAATGTTTCTTTATTTTTGAGAGAGAGAGAGAGAGAGAGACTGAGTGTGAGTGGTGGAGGGGGAGAGAGAGAGAGGGAGACACAGAATCAGAAGCAGGCTCCAGGCTCTGAGCTGTCAGCACAGAGCCTAATGCGGGGCTTGACCTCCCTCACAAACTGTGAGATCATGACCTGGGCTGAAGTCAGATGCTCATCCTACTGAGCCACCCGGGCGCCCCTACTCTACTCTTTAAAAGTGCAGCTCATACTCAATGGGAATGGGGGAGAGGTTGTTAAGCCACATCTCTTGGAAGGAGAAGTATCTACAAAAATTATTTGGAATTCTCTATATGAGATGTGTGTCTTCTACTTTATTTCAAACATTTAGTTATATCAGAATCAATAGGATATTTATTTAATATTTGAGTTAGAATCCAATACTATGTTATTTATGTTAGTCCTGAAGTTGTTCCGTCTTTGGCCATTGGGAGCTCTTCCAGGTTGGTGCTGTGTCTCTTTATTTGTGATCACTACTTTCTGGAACTACAAGATGTTCCAAAAACACACTATATATTCTTGTTACACTGTAAAACTCTAAAACCCTGGTTCATTTTACTGGAAAATGGTATTAGAAACCAAGATCTGGCCATTGGACATGCTTGTTGCTACCCAGGTGTCATTGCTTCTGTGTTTTCTCAGTGGACAAAATTAGGCAATATATTTATCTATACTGATCTACATATATACATATATCTGTAATTATTTCTATGTCTATTATTCTGTATCTATATTATGTATCTAAACATGAGTCCATACTGATGTTACTGACTCTAATCCTATTCCTTATGGCCCCTAGACGTTTTCCCCTTGCTTATCTGTAACTTCTATCTCCAACAGTGAGAAATATGTCACCCACCATCCACCATCCATTTACTTATTTATTCAGCTCCAGAATACTTTCAAATTAGTTTGAGAATTTTTAAGCCACACCCTCAGCTTAATCACCTAGAGTGTAGTCTGTATGGGCACTTTTATCATTGTCTCCTTCATCTTACCACTTCCAGTTAAAGCACTGTTTTCCAAAGTCATTCAAGTCATAAATTTGCTCCTTCAGGGAGGGTATGTCATAGATTCTTCTGTCACTTCCTGGATTCCATCTTGGTAGATTCCCTACCTCCTAGTTGACTTTTTTTTTTTTAATTTGTATACATAAGTTTTACTCTCTGTGCTGTAAAGTTCTATGAATTCTGACAAATGCATAATGTCATACATCTGCCACTACAATACCATTGCAGATTTTAAGTACCTTAAAAATCCTTTAGGGGAACCTGGGTGGCTCAGTCAGTTGAACATCTGACTCTTGATTTTGGCTCAGGTCATGATCTCATGGTTTGTGGGTTTGAGCCCTGCACTGGGGATCTGTGCTGCCAGCATGGAGCCTGCTTGGGATTCTGTCTCCCTCTCTCTCTGCACCCCCCCTTCCCACTCTCTCTTTCTCTCAAAATAAATAAATAAACTTTAAAAATTTCTCTATAGTCTCTTAGTTGAATACTGTCCCTTCAAACTCCTGGCGACCATTGGTATATTTCTATCCCTAGAATTTGTTTTTTCCAGAGTGTCATATGAGTTGAACCATACAATATATACCCCTTTTGGTCTGGCTTCTTTCATTCACTCATGTTCTTGTGGGATTAATAACTTGTTTCTTTTTATTGCTAAATAGCAATCCATTGTATGGATAGACCATAGTCTGTTTGCCTATTGAAAGAAGTCTGATTACTTCCAACTTTGGATGATTATGAATAAAGCTACTAGAAAGATCTATGTGCAGGTTTTCAAATCAGCTAAGTAGAAAGGTAGGAGAACAATTGCTAGATTGTATGGTAAGTTCATGTTAAACTACAGGCAACAACTTGAAGTTCTCTCCAAATGCACTCTACTCTCACCAACATGTTGTTCTTTCTGCCTGGAATGCTCTGCCCACCTTGATTGATAAAACAACTCCTCGAGGGCCTTCTTTTCTTGTATTTTTTTTTCCCTTCATCCTTTGGACTAAGTTGGGGACTGCTATATAGAGTATGTAGAGTATGTATGCACCCCTGTATCTCATACATCATATACCACTATACTTTTTTTAATATACTTGTATTTCTCCACTATAAGCCTATGATCCCTTTCTGCAAAGGTGTCATATCTTTCATTTCTATAATCTCAGTTTCTAGTACTACCCCCAGAACACAGTGGGAGTCTCTTAATTGAATGTTAGATCATGTTCCTTGTAGAATACCACAAATAAGCTTTATCTACTTCCCCATTTAATTTTTTCAGGATCACCTGTGTTTGTTATGGGTATATTTGATATTTACATTTTGTTTGCAAGTTAACCTATACTTGGTATTATTCTGACTCATTTTCCTCTATATTTTATATGAATTTCTAGATGCATTTCATCCTTTTAAATGAAGAAAACACAGCCCAAGTCAATTTTCCCCTTTGCTGTTCAGGATTTCAGATGTCCAAAGTTATTTTTCTAACACTGAATGTTTTCTCCTTTCTTTAAAAATATAGGAAATAGATAGTTCTTAAGATTTATGATAGCATAAGTTCAGGAGGGAGATTCGACACCATCGTAAGACAGTGTTAGTCGCTGGCTTCATTGCACACACACACACACACACACACATCTATATATATTTGTGTATATATATGTGTGTATAGATGTGTGTGTGTATATATACATATATGTATATCAAGGGTTGCGTGTATTTGTGTGTGTGTGTGTGTGTGTGTGTAGCTAGAGGTTAGGCAAGAGTAGGGAAGATACAAACCTGCAAAATTGTTCAAGCACGAGCAATATCCTTGTCTCTTTGAAGAGCACTTATATGCCCTATTAACATTAGGGCATCAAGGGGGAACTTAAGCCCTTGATCATATTATCAAAGCAAAAATGAACAAAGAGAGACGTAATAAAATAAGGTCTTTTCCTTCCTAAATGAGTGGAAGAAATTATTTAAAAGGCCTTGGGCAATCTTGAGCTCAAAAGTTTGTTCATTTCTCTAAAGGCGCATATTCTGAAAGAAGTTAAGTCTTTATTTTATATTATTTATACACACAGATCATTTTTGCTGATATCAGGAGAACATGATAGCACTGAAGTTTCACAGCCAGGTGTGATCTGACCTGGCTGATGCTGGTGCTGGTGATTACCTCAGCCTCTCTCAGCCACTCTTATCATGAAAACAGGGGAAGCTGGGGGGAAGGGGAAGGGGAAGGAGGACAGAAAAATGCCCCAAAGTCTTATTTTCAAGAAGCCACCAACCCCAGCCCCACACCACCTGACAGCCAGCATCATACATGCAACTGTAGGCGGTGAACTTAAGTTTCTGGGGGAAAACAGGAAACACTTTATAATCAAGGTCAAAGCCAAAGGATGATCTTCCAGTATGGAGCCCAGGCACACTAGGGTGGCTCAGTCAGGGTGCTCAGGAACAGAGAAGCAGTAGAGGAAACGCCCAGTGACATGAGAGAGTGCAGGCCCTAGGTCCACACCAGCCTTGTTTACAGTTTGGATAGAAGTGAGTTATAAAACTTCTCTTGCTTTAGTTGAATCATTGTAACTTGGAGAAGACAAAAATATGCCTATTTCCTAGAACTGCCATGAGGAATGGATGAGTTACTCTGTTTGAAACACTTAGACTAGTCTGGCACATCTCACACTCAGAGTGTCAGCTGCTCTCATTCCTTTTCCAGCTTGTCCTGATGGGAGTGCTTCAGAAAAGCCAACTGCTCACTTCAGACTATGGGACATCTCTATTGTTCTGTGTTAATTGAATCTTCAGGCCTTTGTTCCAAAGAGGCACTATAAAAAGATGACAGCTCTCTCTCAATATTGATCCAAAGGAAAAGGGAAATTTGCTGAGTCCTGCCTGCACAACTCAAAGGAGAGGACAGAAATCCCTTTTTTTCTTTTTGTTTTTAAGAATCAGGACCAGCAAACTCTGAAGCATCACTGAAAAGAATTGTCAAGAGTCCATAATCATTGCAGTTTGCTCGTATTTATTGTTTTTATTTCCTGTGTCTCTGCTGTGATGCTTTAAACCAAATGGCCTATGCACTTATCTTCAGAGTTGCCACAAAAGCTTGAAGTACATTGCTATGGGGTTCTGTGGAAACAGAAACTTGGGAAGAGAGAAGATAGTGGGTAGTTATTTTTAAAAATTTTTGAAGTTTATTTATTTATTTTGAGGGAGAGAGTAAGTAGGGGAGGGGCAGAGAGAGAGAGAGAGATGGAGAGACAGAATCCCAAGTAGGATCGGCACTTGTCAGTGCAGAGCTGATACTGGGCTTGAACTCACAAACCCTGAGATCATGACCTGAACCCAAATCAAGAGTTGGATGCTTAGCCGACCAAGCCACTCAGGTGCCGTGATAGTGGGTGGTTCTGATGAGAGAAGGAATCGGATTAAGAATCTGCAGCCCCTACCTGAGAATACAAGGGATTGCTTGTAGGCTTTGCTTTAAAAAGGCTGTGGGGTTGGCTCCTTGACTTAAAACATTCTTCTATTCTTTGTTTTTAGGTAAGGGGCGGGAGGTGGGAAATACACATGACAAGGAGCAAGTTATTTTAGGGGTATTAGCAAAAAAAATCAGTTGCTTATTTTCCTTTCTTTCCTGGTGTGAGTGGAATAAGTGCAAATCCAGACAGTCTATCAAAGATGAGTAGGGGTTACCACATTTTGACATAAACTGTACTCTATGTTGATAAAAGGAGCTGATCTGCATTGTGCTGAATCCAATCTTCCTAATCAATTATTGATGGTTGGTGGGGAGTGATAAATGGCCTGCCAGTGAGGAAATCACACTGCGTCAGCTCAGCATGGAAACAGGTGATAGGATTTTCAATAGACACAATGAGACCTTTCCGCTGATATCCAATATTGCTGAATTTCTTTCTAAGGCTACTGGGACTTCAGTTTAAAATATAAGAGAGTTTATGAAGCCAAAACATTAAACGTCACCAAACAAAAAGGAAAATTACTTATACTAAATAGCATCCTCCTTCTCTAAATTTATAAAAGTGATTAATGATGATGTGATTTAAAGTGTATCTAGAAGACAGAATAAAATATATAGAGAGAGGGTATCTTTCTGTTCTGCTAATTCTTTGCTGTGACACCTTAGACTTTAATATCCCTGTGCCTCTGTTGCCTCATCTGTAAAGTGAGGATATAATATACTAATGAAAAGTAAACACGTTTGCACAGTCTTGCACAAAATAGTACCAAACAGGTGTTAGTTCCCATTCTATTGTCAGTGGTGAGGATTTCCTTGTTGCCAATGGAGCAGTGATTCAAAACTTTGGACATAAGAAATTACCTGGATTGGGCACCTGGGTGACTCAGTTGGTTAAGTCTCTGACTCTTGATCTCAGCCCAGGTCATGATCTCACAGTTCATGAGTTTGAGCCCCACATCGGGCTCTGCACTAACGGTGCAGAGCCTGCTTAGGATTCTGTCTCTCCATCTCTCTGCCCTTCCCCACTTGTGTGCACACAGGTGCTCTCACTCTCTCACTCTCTCTGTCAAAATAAATAAACTTTAAAAATTTTTTAAAAATTACCTGGAGAATTATGAAACAATAGATAAGAAATATAAATTTAAAACTTCCCGAATCCCACCCAACTCAAATCAACTAAAGCAGAATGTCTATGGAGAGGACCAGCACTTTGTACTGTAAGGATACCTCTGAGTAATTCCAATCCTCCATGAAATTTGGGGAACTGATTTACAGCAACCTTTACTTCCCTGATTTAGGCAACCTTTCTGTTCAAATAACTTTACTTTAAGAAGTGGAGTTCAAGCTTTCTGGTGCCTCCTACAGTTTTTTATTTTGTATTCTTCTCACTCTAATTCCTGGATCTGGGTATGCCCAGGTGCCCAGGCACTTGGCCCCCTGTCCCTCTAGATAACAGATACTGCAGGATAGCCTTCTATGCTCAGCCTCCTCCAACTTCCTGCCTGCACATGGAGGTTAAGTGAGGTCTATGCAGGAAGAATGGAGATCCTGAGGAGTAGGTTCTGGGAGAAATATAGAAAACCCTAATGTATTCTCTAATCTGGCTTTGTGGTAACAAACTCATTTCACTTCTTGTGCTTCTCTTTCCCCGAGGCCCAGAGTTCTGAGGTGTACGCACAAAAAAGTATAATTTTATATGAAAAGTATAACAACAATGTAGCAATTACTAATTTGGCAATCTTTCTATCCTTTCAAAAATATTATCAACTACAAACACTGTGATCTTACAGGACATTAAACAATTTTGAATACTTAAGAGGAATAACTTTCTACACTCATTCTTGCTTACCCTGTGAGGTCTTTCTAGAAATTAAGCCCCAGAGGGAAGATAATTTGTATATTTAAGGTAGAGAAAAAGCGTAGGAGAAAATAATGCACTTACTCTCTTTCTCTTTATGTAGCAGGTTCTTACTAATATCTCTCACAGCTCAAATGTCTTTTAAATTAACTGGTATTCCAGTACTTATACAATGTCAAGAATAGATTTTGTTTTAGTATAATTTGGTTGAGTTCTACTTTTGTCTTGGGGGTCTTTATACTTTCTCGTAGCTTTTCACGCTTATAGAGACAGATGTAGGAATTTGGTCAGATAGAGGGGTATTCACGGAGACAAAATTTCATGTAGAAGAGACTGGAATTCAGGAGATACCATACACTATCCCCCAAAGCCCTTCTTTTCTATGTGATATGGCAGGAAGTTTCCGATGCAATATAGCAGGGATTATGGAGAAGAATGTCTTCAAAGACAGACTGCATTGGAAATGGATTCAGTTATATAACCCTAATGATGTTAAGAATGAAAGAGTTAATACCAATGTAGCCACAGACAGCAAGTGAGGCTTCAGAACAAGCCATTGATGCAAAATAATAGGAAAGAAAATATATTGAATTTTTCTAATATTCTCATCCAAAGTAACAGCATGGAGAGAAATGTCGGTCTTTAACTATAAAGAGAGAAAAAGCATTTCAAAATTATAAACAGTGGGATGTCAAATTTATCTTTTATTAGAGACATAAATGAATGATAAACTCTACAATAGGGCTATTCAGAGATTTGTTTATACAAATATTGGAATTTCAAAAAGGATAATTTAGACCAAAACAATCACCAATGCATAAGACAAAATGGTAAGAAGACTGATCCTTTTATGACAAGGGAGATGTCAGATTTTGAATCTTACCACTAGTTTCCTCAGAAATCAGTTAACAAAGTCTTAATACACTTAAAAATTGTATTTCATATTTAGAATATAGCGTGCAGCTGATCTTTCTTTTGAAGCACTAGGGTGTTCTTTTTAGATTTTTTGTTCAACTTGCTGATTCCTTTCTTGTGCACCTAGCATGGTCCCTGACACACACCTCTCTATTTCATTTGGGACCTGTTTTGACTGTATTTGGCTGCTGGGGTCCATTGGGTCGAGGGCCAAAAAATCTCTTAAGAGTATTATTTTCCTTGGCTCTTCACTGGGGCTCATGGCCACCTTTAGAGTGTTGTCGATGGAGGAAGTATCACAAGTGGTGGATAGCACCATGGTTTCCAACTTCTGTGGACCAGCTGGGAGTGACAGCCAGTGTGTAAATACCCTGTCCAATTACCAGGAATGTGTCTTATGCTACCATGGCATTTCAAGCTTGCAAAATTTAAGGTAAAAAGGAATCAGTTCAACGTTTTCATTTCCTCTCAGTTTCATGGGGGCCAAGTTCCCCCCATGATCAATAATCTCCAAGGTCAAGCACTTTTCAGGATGAGCAATTTTCTGTTCCTTGTCATGGGAAAAGAAAGGTGCTGCTGCTGTCTCCAGGCTCTCCAAGACCTGTAGCTTCGATTTCACTATCTGCAATCAGCTTCTAAGACGTTGCAAACAAATCTTGTAAGAGTCTTTCTATAATGCAGACTCTGATTCACAGATTGGGATGGGACTGGAGAATCTGCATTTATTGCAAGCGTCCAGGTGAAGCTTTTGCTGCCAGCCTACTTGCTACTGAATTGGAAGGAGCTAAGGCATCTACCCTGTAAGTCCAAGTGCTAAGTAGCTATTTAACTCCCATGGATCGGAGCTGGAGAGAAGCCTGTATATGTGCAGACTACCATCTCCCAAAAGTCTCCCACATCCCTAACCATATTTAGAACCAGAATTTTAGCCTGAATTAAAATCTCTATCACAGTAGAGATAATACAACCAATTAATCCCACTGTTTAAGGTAGGGAAAATAATGCCCATTTCCTGGGTTTGCTTATTAGAATTATGTAA
The DNA here is from genome assembly GCF_028018385.1 of Neofelis nebulosa. Lineage (NCBI taxonomy): Eukaryota > Metazoa > Chordata > Mammalia > Carnivora > Felidae > Neofelis > Neofelis nebulosa. Next base: position 101,116,727 of record NC_080783.1, on the reverse strand, counting down.
GAATTTGTGTTAAAGTGTTCCATAAAGAGAAGCACAAAACAATCGTAATGGTATTTTTGTAGTCATTATTAAAATGTGAAATTCCATGGTTTCTGTGAGTGTCTGACTCAGAATTAAATACTCTTGCTTTCATGAGGGTCTAAGAATGCCAATCTTCAAATTCTGCTTGATACAATGACAGTTTCTCCATTTCTATGCTGGGTGAAAAAGAAGAAAACCTGGTCAATATCTTACTTAGAGTAAACCACAACATAAATAAAAGATTGCTTTAGATTTACACCAAGCATCCCCTTTACAAATAACAAATCCAATTCTTAAGATGTTACCTGTTTTCCATCCTGGTAAAGCAGGGTAATAGCTTGTTGGTGTGGCTATCTCTGTTTCCTGTCTAAACTGAAGAGAACCAGGGTGACTCAGTCAGTTAGGTGTCAGACTCTTGGTTTCAGCTCAGGTCATGATCTCCCATCTCCTCTCAGACTCTGTGCTAACAGCATGGAGCCTGCTTAGGATTCTCTCTCTCTCTCTCTCTCTCTCTCTCTCTCTCTCTCTCTCTCTCTCAATAAATAAATAAATAAATAAACAAACTTAAAATAAAGTGGAGAGAACCAGTGCTCAGTGCACCCTAATAATCAGGATATGATGAATACAAGGAAAAGCAGAATAATCCTGAGCTTTTGTGTCTCTCTGAGTTTTCTAGGAGACTGAAGAGTATTTACAGTAAAAGTAAATGAGAAAACCACCTAACTCTATGCCTCATTATGCCTTACTACTACTTGTCCCTAAAATCTAAGGAACAACTTCAGAATATGATTGGAACAAAGAATTTAATGAAGTTAGGAATGGCTTGAAGACCTCACTAAGCCAAACTGAAGCACAAAGGAAGGCAGAACATCACTGGCAGAGTTTGTGTCAGAACTGAAGTGTTGGACACTGAGACAAGTGTTTTTTCCAATATTCTACAGAAATGCTACATGTCATAATGAGTTCGTGTTTGACCCTTTCAAATAATGTAATACATTCTTAGATTATATCTTAGCTTTCAGTTCCTTCAACAGAGTTTATTGGTGATAGCATAATTATTTGGGGTGGTGTGCATATTACAAATCTTTGGATACAGAAAAATAGCGTATCAAGAACCCCATCAGGAACTCTAAGGATGACTAAATCCAGGGAATCAAAGTTATTAGCTCATTTTCTCTCTCCTTTCTCTCCTATGGCTCTTTCCTTGTTTCCCTCTCTCCTACTTTCTCACCTCTGCTGCATTCCCATGATGAACTAGCAGTTATACTCTCTTTCATGCTGCTTTAATTGTTTTTAAAACGGCATACATTGCTTTTAAAGCTGAAGGGTTTTGCCATAAACCAGGGAATAAAGCCAGTTGGAATTCTATGACCCAAGAGACAGGAAAGGTATTTGTATAACACTCCAGCAAAAATGTCCCAAAGGAGGATTCTAATTAGCTCGGCTTGGCTCAGGAGCTCATCTGGGGACCAATCAACATGGTCGGGGAGATGGAATATGATGCTTAGCTCCCCTTAGCCTGGGTTACAGCCCACATGTATAGAAGGAATAGCACCATATGTCTATTTCCAAAGAAGTAGGGATGCAGGTGAGAAAAGACACCAAGAAACCATATGATGCCTTTGCTGGCTCTCAAGTTAGAGCTTGTAGGCTGATACATCCAAGTGGAGAGCCAGTTCTGTTCAAACCTGGAGCATCAGTGAGAAACCTCTATTACTTTTACACCCAATTCCAATTACCAGCCCTCGGTGAGATGATCTTCAAAAATTTATATAGAGCTCAAAATCATGAGAAAATGTGACCAGTCACAGACTTAGGATTCAAACAACACTTCAAACTGCAATTGAGCCACCTACCTACCCGTTTGTAGCTCTTTTGAGTAAGCTATGTAATATTTAGAATGTGTACTTCTTCCTCTACAAAATGGGAGTACTGTATTCATCTTCCCACTGTGTGAGGTGATTCCTAACAGCATGGGAACTCTTGTGCTCTCCTTACTTGCTTTCCATCCTCCATGCCTTCCAAAGGGACTGAGGAGTTTCTAGGAGACCAGAGGAGAGTGCTCCAGTGCAGCGTGCAGAAGGATGAGTTCACACAACCAAAGAATAGAGGATCGCAGACAGAAAATGGTTCATGAGTTCCAGCCCCGTGCTGGCAGTGCGGAGCCTACTTGGGATCTTTCTGTCTCTCCTTCTCTCCTCTGCCCCTCACCTGCTTGCTGTCTCTTGAAATTAATAAATAAAAGAAGAAAAAGAAATCAACACCGGTTGGAGAAATAAACCTGTGAAAATTGTAGGTAACAGTGAATACCAACTGTTGGTAACAGTGAATACCAAATGAAAGGACAGTTAGGTGCTATATGAAAATAAAGGCAGGCCTTCTAAGGCTCATATTCAGCGGATTTCAGCCGCACTTGGGCCTCATCCTGAGTCCATGTCATCAAATCCATGGAGTGGCCGGTCCTTGAGGATTGATGAATCACTGCACAAAGTATGCATGCAGGTGAAAATGGATTCCAAGGGCAACCTTAAATGTGGAAAAAGCCACTGGAAGGTAGAAATGTTAGGGATGTTAGTTTGCTCACATTGCCTTCAGATCTAGGAAGGAAGGCATGAAGTGAATTGACTTGCAATATATGTTGTGAAGTAGCATCGTTTTTAAGACCTAGACCTCAACCCATGAATTTTGTACCAAAGCAAGTCCACAGTTCCTTGCATACCCATAAGAAGAATCTAGATCCATCAGCTGTCTCCCCCAAAGTGGTAAACATGATCCAATAATTCCATTCTCAACATTATTTTGGTCAATGTGGTGATTGTTTTGGTTCAGACCTGTGCCAGTCATTTTACTTGTCTTCTTTTTCCATATATTTGTCAAATTAATGACTACAATAAGAATACCTAAACTTTACCCATAACCAAAGCATAACACTGACAATTTTACAGGAGAGAAAAGGCTACATGTAATTATGATATGAGAATCTACTTGTCAATGCTAAGATTTTAGGAAATGTAAGAAAAATGAACATGATAAACCAATGGTGAACTGGCAGTTATATTGTCCCTAATGTTGGCCTTATTTGTTGTTTGTTGTTGTTGTTGTTGTTGTTGTTGTTGTTTAATGGTATGTATTTCCACCAAAGCTGAAATCTTTGATAGGAAATCCCATGGAGTCAAATGGTGGGCATAACTTCTAACTTTCGATTTATACATCTTAATTTGTCTATGTAAATTAATAGTTCTAGTTCTTATACTGAGGTCTTTTGTAGGTGAGCCATTATTCAGCAAGTTTATGTTAGTAAAACAAAATTTAAAAATATCACAAAGGCAGTAAGATCATCTTGGTCAATGATCAAGAGAGACTCTTTTTCCTTGCCAGATTCTAATTTAATTAATACATTATTTCAATAAAGCATTAAATGAAATGTTCATCAATGTAAAGACGTCAGTTGAAAGAGGATTTAAAATGTCTCTTTATTTCCTAGTCATTAAATCATAACAAGTATTGTCTATATTCAATACCTCTGTAAAGCCTCCACTTTATTTTTTTTTTAAATGTTTATTTATGTATTTATTGAGAGAGACAGTGTGTGGGGGTAGAGAAGGAGGCAGGGAGAGAGAGAAACCAAAGCAAGCTCTGTGCTGTCAGCATGGAGCCCAAAATAGGGCTCAGTTTCACAAACCATGAGATCATGACCCAAGCCAAGATCAAGAGCCACCCAAGATCCCCAACCTTCTTTAAATGCTTAAAATATCTGAGCAGACTTAGCACCCATCTTGTTTTTTAGGAACAGAGGAAAAAAGGAGTCTATCACCAGATATAAGTGGATGACCATATACTACATATCCTTTTAGAAAACCAAGATGATTTAAATGTTCCTTTCTTAGGATGCTTCTAAATCTCTAAGGAAAATGTCACAACATAGCATGCAGGCAGATTTTTTATAACCTTCTGTTACATTTAAAAATATATATATAATTTTTTTCCATATTCTTATCCTAGGTTATCTGGGGGATGGAAGAGCCTAAGATTTTCTGTTCCAAGCTTTCTTATTGACTCTTTTCCAGGAACTTGTTTATAAAAGAGGACACATTATCAAACAGGAAGATGGTCAACGTCTAGCTTATTAAGGCAAGAATCTTCCATTTTTCCCAGGAAATACATGTTATTTTAGCTTGCAAACTTTTGGATTTCTGGTTTTGCTTTTTAAAGAATCTCAACAGTCTTATTAGTATTGATTAGGACATTAAACAATATAGGCCCATCCATCCTATGTTTTCACACTTTTTTTCCTGGTGCTCTGTTAATAAACACATTTTTTTTTTCCAGGACTGGTTAATTAACTCTTTCTCATCCATCAATAAACTAGATGGAATTATCATCATTTTACCTTCTTTTGGTATTTGGATTATAATGTAATTTTGAAATGCAGCTTATATTCTAGATAGACCATTAAAAGGGATTGAAAATATTTAATAAAAATAGAGAATGGAAAGTTTTATCAATATTGGGGGGCAAATGGTCTTTGGTGGTTTTGTTCAGTAATGTTACCATGGTATGTATCATACTTACAAAAGAACAGTGGGTATACAGAAAAACGTGGCAAATATACACACAGGTGTTTAAAAAGACTTTTATGTTCATCAGGTTAGCAGAATGAATGAACGAAGTTAATGAATATTTCTGACCAAATATCAGACATTTTATGATAGAAATATGCCTCAAAATTCTCAGGTGGTACAATCAGGTCTTCTATAGAAATCGCATAAGGTCTTCTCTTTGGCCCCAATTATTTTATGAAATCTGAAGCTCCTTTTGCAGTACAAAAAAAAAAAAAAAACAATTCAGAAGAGAAAGATATGCAGGCTGGAGGGAGAATATTTTCCTATCTGTGACACATTATAAAAATGTAAATTAGATGGCAGATTATTGCTCAGAGATTGCAAGCTCTTTCAAAGGAAATAGAAGTGTGTAACATGCTCATATTTGAGAATGCATGGGAAGCTATTAAAATTTTAATATTTCAGTCTAGGAACAGCACACGAGATTCAATATATTTAGTGAACATCCTCACAATTAACTACTGGGAAGATGAAATCGCATCTTTTTATGAAGACGCAACATGACAACTGTGGTCAATTGGATACTTTTTAAATATTTTCCCCCTTGGAGGCCTCCAGAGTTACACTGCCTGAAGGAGTTGCCAAAGAAAAGGAGAGGACTGTGAGAGAACAGAATAGAACAGAATTGAATTGAATCTTGTAGAGTTGGTTATACTGTTAACAGACTTGGCATCCTTGCTGACTTACCCGTGACTGACTCATGAGTATGCTCCCATAATAATGGCAGATGATAGTCTCCCTCTCTCTCTGCCCCTTCCCCGTTCATGCTCTGTCTCTCTCTGTCCCAAAAATAAATAAAAACCGTTGAAAAAAAAAAATTTAAAAAAAAAAAAAAAAAAAAAAAAAAAGGGGCGCCTGGGTGGCGCAGTCGGTTAAGCGTCCGACTTCAGCCAGGTCACGATCTCGCGGTCTGTGAGTTCGAGCCCCGCGTCAGGCTCTGGGCTGATGGCTCGGAGCTTGGAGCCTGTTTCCAATTCTGTGTGTCTCCCTCTCTCTCTGCCCCTTCCCCGTTCATGCTCTGTCTCTCTCTGTCCCAAAAATAAATAAAAACCGTTGAAAAAAAAAAAATTTTAAAAAATAATGGCAGATGATAATGATCCACTAGTGTGGGAATAATAAATTACAGTAGAGACATTTTTATAATCAACTACACATGGACCATTACAATATTTGCTCTTAGGACTCAAAAGGGTTAATAAGTGGAAATTAAATAGTGTCCTTATACTCATCTTGGTTCTTTCTCTCAGCCTCTGGCCCCATAAGCTTTGAGATGGGGAAGATAAGAAAATATATATGAGAATGAGAATGAATTGTTATTTGCATTTATTTAAAAACAGATCTAAGGTACCTGGGTCTCTCAGACAGTTGAACATAAGATTCTTGATTTTGGCTCAGGTCATCATCCCAGGGTCATGGTATCGAGGCCAGTGTTGGGCTCTTTGCTGAGCGTGGAGCCTGCTCAAGATTGTCTTTCTCTACCCCTCTCACTCTCTCTCTAAAAATAAAATAAAATTAAATAAATAAAAAAATAAAATAGATATGGAGCCTATAGAAAACTGAGCACTGGTTGAACAACTTGAAGTTTTTATTTCTCAATATATTACACCACTCTGGACAGTGCGTCTTTGATTTTAATTAAGCTTACATTTTGTTCTGGCTGAGAATATCATTGCCTTTCTCATCCAATGACTTGTCTTTTCCACTTTCCTTTTGATTCCTTTTGATTCCTTTTGATTTCCTATTTTCTTTTAGATCTCTACTTGATCTCACTGATTACTTAGATTCTCAGAAAAGAAATAGCACAGGATGGGAAGTAAATCAATAGGCAGTAGGAGTTTTACCCTCTGTCATTTATATTTTATATTAATGAGATCCAAGCTAATGATGAATTTGGGATAAAGATGGTCATGATTTCTTCCCCTAGTTCTGCCCTTCTTCCAGTGTCCCTCCTCTCATAAATGGCACCACTATTCACCCATTTGTTTGTATAAAAACCTTGGAATTGTCCTCGACTTCTCACTTTTTTCTTACATCCAATCCATCAGCAAATCGGCCAACTCCATCCTCAAAATCTATTTGGAATCTCTCCATGTCTCACTTCTTTCTCTCCCACCATCTTAGTGGAAGCCATTATTATCACCCACTTTAATTAGTGCCTTCTAAGTGGTCCCCTTGCTTCTGCTCTAATCCCTTTATATTTTATGCTTCTCACCTTAACTAGCCAGCCAATAAGTTCTTTTTTGTTTTGTTTTGTTTTGTTTGTTGTTTTGAAGTTTATTTATTTATTTTGAGAGAGAGAGAGAGAGAGTGAGCAGGGGATGTGCAGAGAGAAAGGGAGAGAGAGAATCCCAAGTAGGCTCCACACTGTCAGCACAAAGCCCAGTGCAGGGCTCAAACCCACCAACCGTGAGATCATGACCTGAGCCGAAAACCAAGACCCGTATGCTTAACCTACTGAGCCACCCCAGCCAATGGCTTCTCTTATACCTACAATAAACTCAAGCCCTTACCATGACCTAGAACTCCACACTTGATCTTGCCTTTTACTTTCTTAACGTTTCATTTCCACTTGGTATACTCCAGCCACAATCTTGCTTGTTCTTCCTCAAACATTCTAAGAAACTTCCTGCTTTAGAGGCTTTTCACTTTATATTCCCTCTGCCTGGAAAGTGCTTCTACAGAAATATACATGTTTTTTTCACAACTCTGACTTCATTAAGACCATTGTTTAAAAGTCACTTTTTCAGAAGAATCTTCCCTCTTCACCTAATCTAAAATGGCATTCCAACTCTTCTCTATACCCTGTTCTCTTTTTTTTTCATAGAATTTCTTACTTCTTGACATATACATTATATATTGATTTACTATCCCTCTTTTCCACAAGAATTTATGTTTTAAGCCTTTAGCAACCTCTATGTTACATGCAGTGCTATATCCCTATCCCCAAAATAAGTGATTCATATAGCATATATTAAATAAATACTTATTGAATGAATAACTGAATAGGCTATTCATAGGTTATCTCTGTGACATGTTAGAATTACATATTTGTTCCTTCCTCACTTTTAGCCTAGGATATAACTACTATAAAATCAGGTTTTCACTCTATCCAACTTTCTGGACAAGATAATCAGAAACCAGAGGAATCTTTGCCCTTTTACTTTTATTATCATGACTAGAAAAAAAAAATACTTCATAAAATTGAAAAAAAATTAAATAACACTAGTCACCCCTCTTACTGAAAATCTAAGACCAAAATACTTTCATTTCTTCCTTTCCTTCTTCCACAAAAGATATGGTGCTGAGAAAATGACAGATAGGTCACTGATGGAATTACTTAGTACTTCCTGAATGAGGATGTAATTTTTATATCAGGCATCAATAGTCTATGTGGCTCTGGGGATTGAGCTGGATGTTCAGTTTCTATTTCTGGACTTCTGACGGGTTTGTTGGGTGACCTTTGGATAGTTAATGAGTTACTAGTGTTGACAAGGATATGGTAAAGATTGATGATATGGATTCTATAAATTGCTCAGAACTCTTTGGAGAAAATTGTATGCCACTTTCTTTCTCATATTTAATGGCTTTGTATTATTAAACAACCTAGAAGACAGACATCCACATCCATTAATGACAGAATAGTTTCTATCAGACCGATATCCTTACTTTCAACAACTATAAAAGCTATTTAAAATGAATTTTGCAAAACCTTATATCTTAAAGATACAAGATTCGGAATCAACACATCCAGAATTTGAAGGACCAACATGAGAGAAAAGAAATACATTGAGGAGAGTCCAACATTCTTTACCACTTTCACATTTGAGATATTTGCTGATTTTTAACCTGTGAATGATGATAGGGCTAGAGGCCAATTGGCAGATTAGAAACTAAAAATATAAGTAGCACTTTGGTACTCTCATGTCACTAGAGTGAAAAATAATGAGAGTTCAGGGCTAACCAAGAATGAGGAGACATGATCAATATTCCAGACTTTGATTTGCAACTACTGCAAATCCACACCATAGGAAAGAGGGCAAACTAAAAATGTTTTAAACTTTCAGAAAGGGTCTAAACTTTCTCAAAACTGTCTAAATTTTGGGTTAACTGTTTCTACGATAACTGCCCACCAAGCAAAAATAAATCCTCTCCAAAGGAAGATAACATCATATAGAATCATTGCAAGTTTATAGACACAACTGCTTGAATTCCATGAAAATTACCAAATATGCCAGTGGTCGAGACCAGTTGACTAAAATAGAACCCATAGATGATCCAGATACTGGAATTATAACAAGGCAAAGACTTTAAGAAATTTTGAGAGATTTTAATATATTCTAGATACTTTAATATGTTACACTTTTAATATATTCTAGATACTTCTTTTATTATAGACATGAATTGCAAATATTTTCTACTAATCAGCAGCTCATCTTTTCATTTTCTTAATAGTACCTTTCAAAGAACAAAATATTTTAAGTTTGATGAAATCCAATTTATTCTTGCATGGGTTGTGTTTTTGGAATATGGTTTGAAGAAATTTTTGCCTAACCCTAGATAACAAAGATTTTCTCCTCTGCTCAGAGAAAAGGCAATATAAAATCATAATGGAAGGATGAGCTAATAATGAAAATTTTAAAATGCACTATTTTGCATTAGTGAAAATAGAAGATTAAAGCCACCACTATCTCCAGATTTTAAAAAAGAAGATAAAATTTGACATTTATCATGTTGTCAAGCCATTTATAGGAAACAACTTCCTTAGTCTGATAAAGGTTATATACTAACAAACCTACAGCAAATATTTTCTTTAATGGTTAATACTGAGTCTGCCCCCATGATCAAGAACTACACAAGGAGGGAGTACCTGAGTGGTTCAGTTGGTTAAGTGTCCAACTCTTGGTTTTGGCTCAGGTCATGATCTCACGGTTTGTGGATTCAAGCCCCATGTCAGGCTCCATGCTGACAGTGCAGAGCTTGCTTGGGATTCTCCCTCTCCCTCTTTCTCTGCCCCTCCCCTGCTCCCTCTGCCTGTCTCTCTCTCAAAATAAATAAATACGCTTAAAAAAAAAGGAACTATACACAGAGACCCACTATCATTATTCCTACTCAACATTGTGCCTTAGCCAGTGTAGTAGACAAATAAAATAAAATAAAATAAAATAAAATAAAATAAAATAAAACAAGTAAGCTTTAGAGAGGAAGAAATTAAAATCCCTCTCTCTCTCTCTCTCTCTCTCTCTCTCTCTCTTTGTATCCAACCTGACTGGGAGCATATAAAATCCAAAAGAACCTTTGAAAAAAGGGACTAGAATTAATACGAGAGTCTTACAAAGTAGTTGGATGCATATTTATAAAAATACAAAAATATTTAAATATATATCAGAATGAAGCAGAAGATAAAAATTAGAGTATACTATTTAGTGTTCTATCAAAAATATGAAACACCAAGAATAAAATCTATACTGAAAAATAAAAATAAAAAACAAAAATAATTTAAAAATTACAGACTTGAAGTAATGTAAAGATATTTATTGATCAGAGGACACAATATTATAAGGCTGTCAATTCTTGATGAACTTATTCTTAAATTTAATGTAATCCTAGTGAAAATCTCAGTAGGTTTATTTGTGGAGGTGGGAAGGTGGAACAAGGGGTAATAGCAAGTAATGGTGAGGATATTGAGTAACTCCATGGGACTTTCCTATATTGCTGGTGGTAATTTAAATTGGTTCAATCATTCTGGAACATTATGTGTCTGTATCCTCTAAAGAGTATAAACACGCTCTATTATCTAGTATTTCCTCTCATATGACAGAAATATATAAATATGTACAGCAAAAGTCATACAATATATCCATAGAAGCCCAATTGGTAATAGTGAAAACTGGAAATAACTCACATGTCCATCTGTAATAGAATATGTAAGTAAATTGCAGTCTATTCAATGGAATAGTATATAGCAACAGGAAAGTATATATTACTGAGGCACCTGAGTGGCTCAGTCTGTTGAGTGGTCAACTCTTGATTTTGGCTCAGGTCATGATCTCATGCTTCATGAGATCGAACCCCACATCGGGCTCTGTGCTGACAGCACGGAGCCTACTTGGGATACTCTCTCTTTCCCTCTCTCTGCTCCTCCCCTGCTTCTGCTGTCTCATTCTCAGAATAAATAAACATTAAAAAAAGAAAGTACATATTATTGTTAGTATAAAACATGCATTAATGCTCCAATCACCACATGAACTAATGAAGTCTTACATAAAGTTACATACTATATGATTTTATTTATATAAAATTAAAAGTCAAAATGAACTTATGGAAATAAAAGTCACAAGACTGGTAATCTTTGGTGTGGGAGTGAGAAGAGTGAGCTAATGATGAGCAGTGGGGACAAGGGAGGATTTGGGGATCTGGTAATCTATGTTTGGTCTCAGTGATGAAGGTTACATCAATGTATTTACTTGCAAAAATTCATTCAGCTATATACTTTTGCATACTTTTAAATGCAATTTAAGTGAAACAGTTACTTTAAAAATACAACAAAGCAACTATATAATTCCTATTAATCTAAAAGTATAGTTTCTGGAACACTCTGTGGAATCTGATCAAGTTTCGGTTATTCCTGTGAGCACTGTGTGGGTTATCAATCATCTTTGAAAAAATAATCCCAGATGGATTTCTCTATATTATTAATGCCATTCTTCTTTGCCTGTGCATCATTTTGATGTTTGCATTTGAATCTCACAATTAACAAACACAGAAAACAATTTGGAAGGCATAGCGTTTTCAAAAACTACTTAGGTAACATATGCCAAGACAAGCATACATAAATTTCAGATCATCAGCCTCTTGGGATTTTCTGTGTTTTCCTTTCAGGCTTAGCAACAAAATAAGAAGTTGATGATCTCATAGCGTATTGTTTCTTTGAGAAATAACATTTCTAAAGGCTTAACTGATGGCATATACATCTGATCTACTCCTTGAGGAATACAAACTTAGATGCCTAAAGGGACCAGCTGGAAGCAGAAATGAGGTAAATGGGCTGGGTAAAGTGGCAGAAAATCACTAAATACAAAATAAATGGAATGAGCAGAAGAATGATGATGAATGGCATCTGACACCAGGCATTGATGGGAGCCCTGGTAAAATGGAGGACACATGTTCTCTCCAAGGAATGGCACTCAGCTACCTACAGGCACAAAGGCACGCTGTGTCTGTTTTGATTTGTGAACAGAAATCTGGAGCCCAGAATTTGGTATATAAGTATCTTGATGTTAAAATATTGATAATTAGGGGGGCCTGGCTGGCTCAGTTGTTATAGCATGCAACTCTTGATCTCAGGGTCATACGTTCAAGCCCTATATGTGGTATAGAGTTTAATTAAATTAATATATATGTAAATAATATTTAATTAATATTTAAATAATTAAATTAATATATATATGTAAATAATATCTAATTCTAAAGTTTGTAGAATAGTGTTCACTAAAACCAACCCTGATAAATCTGTATGTGAAACCCAGCCTATTTCCATTCTCTGCTCTAACAGAGAAATGTTTCCAAACCCCAGTTCTAGAAGACACTGTTTTTCTGAACAGTAGGTGGCTGTCTTTTATGTTGTAGATTCTGAATCATGTGCTGATATGGTGTTCCACTTTGCTCTGGTTGCTGGAATCCAGATCTGAATTATGGTCTGTTTTTATATGGTACACTGAACCTTAACATTCATATTTAATTTGTTAAACTTACCTCCAGTTTCATGTCATAATCTGTGCTTATTTGGCCTTTACTCTAAGTTCTCCACCCACTTGGCTTTATTTTGTGTTTGTTACATGACATTACATATATATATGTTTTAATTTCTTAAAGTTTATTTATTTTTGAGAGACAGAGAGACAGAGAGTAAGTGGGGGAGAGGCAGAGAGAGAGGGAGACACAGAATCTGAAGCAGGCTCCAGGCCGTGAGCACAGAGCCCGACTCGGAGCTTGAACCTACCAACTGTTAGATCGTGACCTGAGTCGAAATTGGATGCTTAACCGACTGAGCCACCCAGGAGTCCCAACACTGTATATTTTGACATTGCTTTAAATACTTTTGGAATAGGGTCACTTCCATAGACATCAATCAAGTGCATCAAACCATGGTGATATAAAAGGTCCTTTTACAAAGCAAGGTATTTAAATGGCTTATAAATATATGAAAAGATACTCCATTCACTAATTGACAGGGAAAATCAAATTACATCACAATGAGTAATCAGAACACCATCAGAGTAGCAAACCTAAAGGGGGGGGGGGGGAAGACATGATGATACAGACAATGTCTTTATAAAGATACAAGAGGTGTCTGAAGAGTATTGTATCCAACATAGGTTAATCCAACAAGAAAAAAACAGAAACACGGCTAGAAAAAGGAAAGCCACACAATCCATTTATACACACTTTAGGAAAGAGAGCCCTGGTCCAGGGGGTCAGCGTGAATCCTTATTATGGGAATGCCCATCTCGGGTTCCATGGTCATATGGATATGTTCTCGACAACTCCCAGAAAATAGTGTTAAAATATTCAGATCAGAGATCTGTGCATTAACACAACCAAAACCAAACATCCCCATAAGTATATATCATAGTCCCACACAAAGTTCCCAGAGGGGAGGTGTCACTGGACAGAGGATCTATTCTATTGCAATTACACATAGATCCTTTGGTCACATTTGTGCTCTGAGACTGAAATACTCCACCTCTGGTTCCTTGGGAAGCTCATGCCTCTGGCCTTTCAAAGTTTATAGCTAGGCTCTTACAAATTTTCCAGGGTGGTATCTTTCTGAAAGCCAGCTAGTTTATTTGCGAGGTTATACATCTTTTATTTCAATTGCTTACCATGAACACACCTACACAGATACAAGTATATTCAAGGAACAAGAAAATTACCATGTAATGAACATATGCCATATGAATGACAATCTATACCAAAGATGTTACTTAATACTTGCAGTGACAATGAAATATATATATATACATATATACACATATATATGTATATATGTATATATACATATATATGTGTATATATGTATATATATATATATGTGTGTGTGTGTGTGTGTGTATATATATATATATATATCTATATATATATATATATCTATATATATATATCCATTTTGCTGATAAAGGAACTGAAAGGAGGAGAAAATAAATTGACTGCCTAAGATTACATAATCCAGATCTGCCTCACGTTAAAATCATTGCATTACTCCTCAAGACTCTTCACAATGAGTCTTCAATAATGGACAGAAGTGATTTACAGAATAGAAGAACTATTTAGAGCCCAGGAGACCTCAATTATGTTGAATAGTCCTTTAATTAACCTATTACAGACATTGTACAAAACAACTTCTATAGCTAGTCACTTTCAAATCCAGGCCAGTGATTATTGCTGTACAAGGCTTCTAAATCATGCTGTAAAAACACATGAGAAGACTGCTTATAGGGTATTCAGTAATTTGGGCAGACTCATGTAGACAATTTCAGAAGCAGCTAGGGATGCTAAATATTTATTTCCCATACTTTACTCTCTGGAAGTTATTCTGCATGTAGGTATGCTAGGAAATGCTGACACAGAGTGAATTTGACATTTTCAAGGACTACAGTGGTACTTTGGAGGACAGCTCTATATAACCTATTTACTGGGTTTCCAAAGCCTTTGGTTATTTTATGACAGAACTTCATGACTTCTATATATAGAAATATTCTTTGGAAAGAGACTCCATGCATTATAACCTGATTTCTGGCAGGATAAATTGTCTTACATCCTGTTTTTCCCTTGTCCCCATTAGTAAGTGATAGGAAAAAAAATCTTCAAAGCGATAAAAGGGGGGTGGTGCTCTAGGCAAGTGTCACTAACGATTCCAGCATTAATTGCCAGAATGAAAAGAAAACCACAGATAGTGGCATGTGAAATTAACCAGCCTTCCCTTTAATGTATGGATACTAAACTATGTGTGGCCAGGGACACAAGCTGATTTGCACATTTTAACTTGAAATATAAGTGTGTCTGATTTGAAGGTGAAGGGCAACAAGAGAATGTTGCTGCCTTTCATCCTGTCATTCCTGAATAGAAACTAAACAGCTTTGACTTTGCAAATGAAGCAGCCTTAGAAGTTCCCTCACTGTGTCAGCTCTGAAAGAATCTGACTTCCTTCCTTCTTTGACATGGCTTTCCTGTTGGGCACACTGACAGTTAAATTTCAGCCCACTTTTCTCTCTGAACATTTCCACCCATCATTCTTTGCTCTCATTAACTTAGCAACTCAGGGGGTAAAATTTCGTTATTGCTTGCAATTATTGTCACATACATAGTACATTTAATTGGAGCCCAGACTTTTAGATACAGAAGCGAATTTGAGAAGATTTTTAAGGAACTTCCTGGGCATCAGCACTGTTATTACAAGTGTAACATCCACCTATTCCTTGATCATTAGGAAGCATTTAGGTTACCTGTGCACTCACAATTAGTTCCTATTTGTTTTTTAACTACATAAATTCCAGAAAAACAGAAGACTTGGATTGGATAAGTCAGTTAGAAATCTATAAACTTAAACACATGTCTTTAACCTCCCTTCGTAAGTTGCAAATAGAAGTTAAATAGGTTGGCCAAAATAAATTCCTATGACTATTTCTCTGCTTAAAATTGTTTAGGAAATGGCTAAATATTGGTAGAGCAGTGGTCTCATTACATAAAGTAATTTTTTAATTAAATGACATATAGGATTAAATCTCCCCTATGAATATAATTCACTCTATTAAACACCATCTGTCTTATGATATTGATTCTTTTATTTACTATAAAATAAAATTTCTAAGTTGCAAAGTCCCCTCAATGTGGAGAAGGAATAACAATTATTGAATCATTGGAAGTGTTGCTTATGTTTCTGTTTTTTCTTTTCATCAGATGTCAGAGCTGTTGAAAATAAGCAATCACAAGTCACATTAACACTAACTTCAAACATTCTCACACTAGCCAAGATCCTCCCCGATTCACGTCACACTGTGGGGTGCACCAGGGTGGTTAGTTCGTCCTGTTGACTCCTCTCTTATCTGGAGATTGTGCTTTTTCCAGAAAAGGATAGTGACACTTCCTGGTTAGAGTCAGACAAAAGTCCTTTACATCCAAAGATGCCAGAGGGGCACATTTGAAGCCATTTGAATAGACATGAACTACAATACTTGCAAAGCCATGATCATTGCACTCTTTACCTGCCTGACATCAAGCTGAGTCAAAAGCCAAATCATAAACAAACTTCCTACATTTAAAATAAAAAATACCTATTAAAGCACTATATGATCTATACAGCCAGCTCTGTCACTCCCTGCTATGCAGAATGACACTGGGAATGAAGTAATAATTTCAAGGAAAATATCTTAATAATAAAAAGATGAAAATAAAAAGATGCATATATTTCAAAACAGTGATGGCATCGCCACTTTAAGCAGAGTACTCCAGAATTTCAGGCAATCCCCTCTCCAAAATAAGAAAGGCTTTTCCAATAAGGCTAGATTGTTTAAAATTCTATTGGCTAAATACCTTCCTCAAATCTGTGTGAGATTAGGTAAAATTATTTATTAGCCATGGGTCCAAAAATCTCTCACCTTTCCCATCATCACATTTTGGTGTAGAATCCCCATCATAGATATATAAAGAAAACTAGCCACCCAAGGCAAATTATAGTGAAGGTTTTGTGTGCTCTTTAGCAGGAGAATGGTTTCAAATGCTAATGAAGAATTCTAGTGAATTGGCCAGGACAACACGGAAGGCTTCTTTGTCTAAGCCTCATTCAGCTGAAACAGGCTCAGATCAAAGCAGACCACAAGAATTGCTCTATTTCACCGCTTTCCTCCCACTTCTACCCCAAACTGTGCCTTGTATTTGCCAAGGAAATGAAACCAGAGACAGTCCAAGAGAAAAGCTGGATTCCAAATGTCTAATACAAATCCAACATAAGTTATAGTGACCTCAGGAGGGGCTATGTTTTGTGGGAGAATGAGAGTCCAAGGAGAGAGACAATCTGACCATTGTAATTGTTCCCAAGGACAACTTTGCCTCATAGAGTATTTGGTGCAGTTTTTCTTTCAGCACTTTGGATGTATCATCTTACTCTCTCCTGGCATATAAGGTCACTTTTGATAGGTTTTTTTTTGTTTTTTTGTTTTTTGTTTTTTGTTTTTTTTGTCTTGGAGATTTCTTTAAGTTGTGTTTGCTTATTGAATATGAATGTCATATGCTTGGACACCCATTGTCTCCCCAGATTCGGGAAGTTCTGAGCCATAATTTCTTTCAATAAGCTTTCTGCCCCCTTCTCCTTCTGCTCTCCATCTAGGATTCTAATAATGTGCAGATTGTTTCTTTTGATGGTATCTCATAGATCATGTGGGCTTTCTTCCCTCTTTTAGAGTCTTTTTCTTTGTTCTTCTCTGACTGGATCATTTCAAATGTCCTGCCTTCTAATTCACACACATTTTCTGCTTGATCCATTCTGCTATTGATACTACTATATTTTTCATTCCATCCATACTATTCCTCAGCTCCAGAATTTCCACTTAGTTCTTTTTTATGATTTCTATCTCTTTGTTAGACTTTTCATTTTGCCCATGTATTATTTTCCTGATTTCATTTAATTGTCTTTGTGTGTCTTCCTGTAGCTCATTGGACTTCCTTATAATGGCTGTTTTGATTATTTATTGGGTGAATCACAGATCTCCATGTCTTTGAGACTGGTTACTAGAAGGTGATTGTGATCCTTTGGTGTTATCAGGTTTCCTTGATTCTCCAAGTTCCTTGAGTTTTGTATTGCTGTCTTTCCATTTGAAGTAACAATCACTTCCTCTAGTTTTTACTGATTTCTATTAGTCCTGCTAGAGATTCTGAGGCTTTCTCAGACCTTCTTTAGCTATTCCTTCTCCATGCTTCTTTCTTCTCTTGTGGCAGAATTATTTAGCTTGTGTGCCTTCTCTTAATGTGCTATGCACCAGGCCGTGTGCAAGCAGCCTCCCTTTTGCTTTCCCACAGGGAAAGCCAAAATTCAAGTTTGTGGTTTTTACCTGGCGCACAGCTTTGTACCAGTTTTCTATACATGCTCATTAGCTGTCTGCAAAGTTCATTCTTGGTGCCATTGGGAGAATGCATAGGAAACCAGCCACAGTGTGGAGGATGGTGAGGTGTGTAGAGCAGTGGAGCCTATGGACCAGTTGAGGGGATCTATGGCCAAGGCATCTCCAAATGCTCATGGGTGGGTTTCTTGATGGAGGCTGTGAAGCAGTTAATATGATCCACATCTCTTTAGTCCCCTCCAAGAGTTCTTTCTGCCAGTCTTCCAGCCTCTTCCCACCCACTAGTTATGCAGCTCATAACTCAGGATGGTGCAAGAAATAAATGGACCTCTTTTGTAGTGTTCTGAACCACTGGTAAATCCAGGAGTTTAGTCATATGCTCTTATTTTCCCTGGAAGGAGAAATCACAGGCTGAGAAATCCTCTTGGCACTAGCTATGCTACCTTGGAAGGGGGTAGTACAGGTAAAGTGAAATTATTCTTTTTAACCTCTTCAATATATCAAAACTCATTTTTTTGTTGTTGTTCCAACAGTGTGCTGGAACTTATCTGTCATAAACCTGGACTTCTACAGAGGCTGTCTTGTCTATGGGTAACTGTCTTAGATAATATTCTTCGGGGCTCCTAGAGTACAGCAGAGAAGGTCTAGAGCTGGTTCCTGGGCCATTCATTTTCTCTTTTGCTCCCTCTCCCCTTCACGGGGAGTGATATTCAGAAGTGAAATGCATATGGTGCAACACTATTATGCCATCAAGACTTGGAGTCACAGGAACTATTCTATTCCCAGAAGGTGGATGGTTTGCATTTCTTTATTCCAGGCCACTGTGGGTTGGTTTCCTCATCTGGTTCCCAGAGAGCAACACTATTTCCAAATAACTGTAGCTTTTATGTCAAAAAAATAAATTGAGAAGATAGAAGATTTGCACAGAAAACAATGGAATTAAATTGAGGGGGTGTAAAAGATTGGTGGAGGAGAAAGAGAAGGGAAAGCAAGGAAGATAAAATGTGGGCATTCAGAATGGATTACATTCATCTCCGTACGCTACCCTAAGTAACAAAGCACCACAAACTGGTTGGCTTAAAACAACAAATATTTATTCCCTCACAGTCCTGGAACTAGAAGTTTGAAATCAAGGTGTTAGGAGGGCCATGCTCTCCCCAAAGTCATTAGAGGAGGATCCTTCCATGCTCCTTCCTTTTGGTGGCCCTGACATCCCTTGGCTGTGGTAGCATCATTCCAATCTCTTCCTTGGTCTTCCCATGGCCATCATCCCCCTGTGTCTCTGTCTTTTCTTCCTATCAGGACACCAGCCATATTGGATTAGAGACTCATCCTACTTCAGTCTAACTTCATCTTGACTAAATTGCATGTGCAGTGACCCCTTTTCCAAATAAGGCCCCATTCTGAGGTGCCAGGGGTTAGGAATTGAAGATATATTTTTGGAGGCACAAAAGTCAACCCATAACATGGATGAAAGAAAAAAATGGAGGAATGAAATAGGGATGCAGAAAGAGAGGAGGGGAGGAAGAAGAAAGGCAGGCAAGCAGACAATAGGAAAGAAAGAAGCAAGGAAGGAAGGAATTATAAAAATAGATATGCAGCTTTTTCCTTTCCCATGTGTGGCTGGGGTATTATACAAGAAAACAGTCAGACAGAAAAAGGCACCTTTGATATGTTTTCTGGTTAAGAGATTACAAAGTGATTCAAAATAGTGGTTTGACACATATTAAATGTATAATAGATTTCACACAATTAATACATTTTCATTTACTGATTGACTTATGATTATATGGTTGAAATAAAAAGCCTAGACAATATCAAGATCTAATTAAGAGATCTTGGGAAAACAAAGAGAAATTTAGAAATTGTATGTAATAAAATTTATAGTCATCAATACCAGATACCAAATTTCTCTTTTTGCATTTCCTCTGTTATCCCATTTTTTCTCTTCTTTTTTCATCTCATCCTATTAACAAGGAATAACATGTGACTCCACTCTATAATATGCATTTGGGGACACATGTCCTGTAAGGCTACAATCACTACCTCATTCAAACGTAGAGTCCACTTGCCTGGTTGTCAATAAAAGACAGTCTCCCCATCTAAACAGCACAGTAAGACAAATATAATGAAGGCACATAAGAATAATACAGATAATATAAGTTTGGGGAGTTCAAAGGAGGAAGAAATCACTTTTGAGGTTTATAGTTGAGATTAAAAGGCTCAAAACAAAATGCAGTAATATATGGAAAATGTCAGAGAAGATTGGTCTGGAAAAGCTTCAGGATGGAGGTAGAATTTTAAGTGTGCAAGATTTGTAAAGGTAGATTTGTGGGGTATGTGGAAGGGAAGTTCCCACAAGCCCTCAAGTTTGCCTACATGTCCACATAGATTCAAGACTTTCCAATCTTGCTGTCTGATATCATATTTTTCAGGCTGTATAACATAACATTTTGTAAATGATGACAGGAGAAGCCCCTCAAAGACCTGAAGGGGTTCTAAGTGGTCCATTCTCTAAGAGTAAAGCCTGCCAATAAGCCTCCTGTCCAAGATGATAAAGACAAGCCCCCATTATGAACTAACTTTAAGGCCCTCTAGTCTTGGATAAAGCAGCCTAGACACAGTTTGTGAAGTGGCCCAGTGCACTATCGTGGTCCTAAAAGACTGGCGATCAGTCCAGCACCACCTGGCTCCAAGTCTGGCTGTGTGAGCTAGGACTCCTGCAACTATTCTTTGTCCTCACTGTCAGGACTTATCTTTTCTCTAGCACGGCTGTTAGCCAAAGACACTAAAACCATTCTGTACTGGTCCCTAATGCCAGCAACATATCATTCCATCTAGTTTGTTTCCTAGGTTGTTAGGAGAGATTCCCTATGTGTGGAACTTCAGCCTTCATAGGTTCATGAGCCTAAAATGTTTAACTTACTTGAAAGGCTGTCTGAACTCTGTGTCTTATTCTCTCACTAGTCTTCTATTCAGTAGACCAGTTAAGTTTCTGAGTTATAGATAAGAAGATGATTGCTCCTAGTGCTAATTTTAACTGATTTTTCAAATTTACAATAAATCACATATATTCAAATACACATTTTAATGAGTTTTGACATACATAAATACCTGTAAAACCACAACTACAATAAAGATAATAAACATATACATTTACCCCCAAAGTTTCCTTGAGTCCTTTTGGAATTTCTTCCTTCAATCCCTCATCATCAATTTCTATCTCCCATTCTCCAGGCAATACTGATCTTCTTTCTCTCAATATAGGTTCATTTTAATTTTCTAATAATTTATATAAATTGAATTATAGAGCATATACTTTTTGATAGGATTAACTTCTTTCTTGTGACATGATTATTTTGAGATTCATCCAGGCTTTTGTGTGCACCAGTAATTCATTTGTAATCTCCAGACTGCCATGGACATACCAGCATTTGTTCATTCATTTATCCGTTGATGGATATTTGGGTTGTTTCCAATTTGGGGCTATTACAATTAAAGTTGGCATGACCATTCATGTACAACTGTGTGCATAGGCATTTCATTTCATTTTTCTTGGATAAATACTTAGAGGTGCAATGGCTGGGTTTTACAGAAAGCATATGTTTAATTTCTTAAGAAACTTCTTCACTGTTTTCCAAAGTGGTTGGACTATTTTACATCCACCAACAGAGTATGAAGAGTTTAGCTGGTGCTACATTCTAGCCAATACACAATATGTTCAGTGTATTTAATTTTAGCTTTCTAGCGGTAATGTGCTGATATCTCATTACAGTTTTAATTTAGCCTTCATTGTTTGTGTGATTTAATGGAGATAAAAATGGAAAGTGAGACAATTCTGAAAGGGGAGAAACCAAGAGTAGACGGGGGAAGGTGAGGTATAGAATCAAATATGTAAAAAAATGAGGAAACAATAGATATAGACTTTTAAATGATGCAACTAAAAAGTGAGTGGCAGTTGGGAAAGCAGAAATTTTAAAAATGGAGTCTGGACATTATCCCTAAAAACAAGGAAACAATTTCAAGTGTGTGTACAGGACAGCAGGATTGTAACAGCAGTATTTGGATAGACTATCCACAGGCTTTTGCAGCTGATGGCCCAAAGAGCTGGAGAAAGAGAAATTAGGAAGTGCTTGCAATATTCCAGAAATGAATGAGAAAACAATGGGGGGGGGGTAATAATATGAAGGAAAAATTCCATCAATGGAGACTTCCAGGGCTCGGCAACTTGACTAGAAGAAATGTGGGTTAAGCTTTCCAGTTTGTTTCATTGTATTTGTTAATGTTTGTGTTTGTTTGTTTTGTTTTGTTTTGTTTTTGCACCTTTTACGATAAAGATGTGTCCTTTTCTCCTCAAGAATTATGAGGCAAACACAGATAAATATTTACGTTTAAATACCCGGTGTCAGTCTGCATCTATCAGGCAACCCAGTCTGGTGATGGACCGTGGGCAGTGAGGTAGAACATGATCGTGTGGCGCGTGTCTTTCTGCCTGGGTGGAGGCTGAAATGGCACCACCGGGTTCATGTCTCCGAGCTTGCATGTTGAGCTTTCCTGCACCCCCTTCTCCTCGGAGGGCCTGCCTCTGTGCTTTCTGAGCTTTAACAGCCTTGTTCTTGGCATTTCAGAGAAATGAGTTGTGAATTCTCAATGACTTCATGCCTTCCAGTCTAGCGGCACTTCCCCAGGGTGTAAGTGCTGAGATTTTTAACAGTTTTGCATGTCAAAGATTGGTAACCGTATATATATCTAGAGCATTTTGAAAGCCTGTGGCTTCCTGTCTCTCAGACTGCAGCAAAAAGTTTGAGCTGAGCAGAAACTAAACAGAGGTAGGGCTTTCTGTTGGCTTGATCTATGGAAAGAATTTGGCTATTGCGTTTTAACAATGCAGTTGCCAGCAGGGGCATCTTACTGCTGTCAAGGACAGAAAAAAAGATGGTGTTAATAGCACAACCTCCCAAGTCAGTGTGCCAAGATCACCTCATGTATCTGAAACTGTCATTTACTCAGGCAGAAATGCTGAAACATGAAATCTTGTTTTAACACCATGACCCAGGCAGCATTCAGCACCAACATACCACATGTCACATCAGCAGGGTATGAGGTTTTAAACTTGAGGCTCTATCAATGAGGAGAAGATGGAGGAGATGACGTTACAAGCATAAGAAAGGCCTATCTACAGTGCATGTGTGTAGGGAAGACACGAATGGCTCCCGATGCCTGGGCAATTCTCCACGGGAAACTTCCATGGGATAATGGCACAAGCAACACTTTGGAAGTGTGCTGAGGCAAAGTGTTAAGCAGTGCGATCTACTTGTGAATTGTTGGTTATCCCTTGCACCCAAAAACGAGCTATAAAGAATAGACCAGTGCTGTCAAAGACAAGATTGTGCATGTAAGGAGTGGCACGACTAACAGTGAGAATGAATAGTGGCTAAAGACACATTTGTGCTGAGCTCCAGCTGCAAAGCTCACTGCTGGAGAAACATCAGGAATGATACCTGGGAAGGTGGTTAAAATGAAGAGTAACATTTTTGTAATTTCCCCCAATCACACCAGAATATGCATGTACATATCTTTACTGAACCCCAACATACTTCAATGGGAGATTATAGATTCAGGGAAGGTGGAAACGGACCTTACCTACCTTTTTGGATAATCACAGACCAATGTAAAGCCCAGCTCAGATCAGCTGAGGCAAGACCTGGGTGATAGTTCATAGTGATGGAGCTTTCAGACTACCTTTCCTGCACTGTAGAGAAATGGGGTGGCCGTGAGATTAGCTATGCATAGTTAACAGACAAGTTGGTGACTGAGTTAATCAATGACAGTAGGCTTTGCTAAGTGGAGGAGAAAAGCTGTTGCAGCTACTACAGGTGTCATTGGGGAGGGGGGAGGGAGAATCACACAAAAATTCTGAAATAAAATTATGCCAAAATAGAAACGTTTTTGTACAGTGAAGGAAACCACCCACAAAGCAACAAGACAATCTACTGAATGAGAGAAGATATTTGCAAATGACATATCCACTAAGGGGTTAATATCTAAAATATAAAAAGAACTCATCCAACACAAAACCAAAAAAGCCACATAATCCAATTAAAAGTGGGCAGGGGCATGCACCTGGGTGGCTCAGTCAGTTAAGCATCCGACTCTTGATTTCGGCTCAGGACATGATCTTAGGTTGGTGAGTTTGAGCAGTTCAAGCAGTTTGTGAGTTCAAGCAGTGTGGAGCCTGCTTGGGGTTCTCTCACTCTCCCTCACTCTCTGATCCTCCCCAACTCGTGCTCTCTCTCAAAATAAATAAAACATTAAAACAAAAGTGGGCAAAGGACCTGAATAGACATTTTTCCAAAGAAGACATACAAATGACTAATGGACACGTGAAAAGATGCTCAACATCACCAATCATTAGGGAAATGCAAATCAAAACCACAATGAGGTATCACCTCACAACTGTCAGAATGACGAAGATCAAAAATAAAAGAAATAATAAGTACTGGGAAGGATATGGAAAAAAAGGAACACTTGTGCACTTTGGTGGGAAAGCAAATTGGTACAGCAACTGTGGAAAACAGTATGAAAATTCCTCAAAAAATTAAAAATAAGATTACCATATGATCTAGTAATTTTACTACTGGTATCCACTCAAAGAAAATGAACTCTAATTCATAAAGATACATACATCCCTATGTTTATTGCAGCATTATTTACAATAGCCAAATTATGAAAGCAACCTAAATGTTCATCAATAGATGAATGGATAAAGAAGATGAGGCGCATATATATATCTTCTTTATCTATAAAGCATATATACATACACAATGATATATATATATATATATATATATATATATACACACACACAATGGAATGTTTTATATATATATAAAGCATATATATTATATATTATATATTAAATATTATATATATTATATATTATATATTATATATTATATATTATATATTAAATATTATATATATTATATATTATATATTATATATTATATATTATATATTATATATATAATATACTATACATATGTAACATATATAATATATATATACATAAATTATATATATATGTGTGTGTGTGTGTGTGTGTGTGTGTATAATGGAATGTTACTCAGGCATGAAAAAGAATGAAATCTTGCCGTTTGCAACAACATGGAAGAACCTAGAAGGTATTATGCTAAGTAAAATAAGACCGAGAAAGACACGTACCATATGATTTCACTTATATGTGGGAGTTTAAGAAACAAAACAAAGGAGTAAACAAAGAAAAAAACAAACAATAAAAACCCACAAACTCTTAAATACAGAGAACAAATTGGTGGTTGCCAGAGGGGAGTTGGGTGGGGGGACTAAGAGTACACTTACTTGATGAGCCCTGAAAAATGTGCAGGACTGTTGCATCGTTATACTGTACACCTGAGACTAATACAATTTTGTATGTTAATTATACTTGAATAAAAATCAATAAAATATATAAAGGGGAAAAAAGATTGTTAAAACTATTTTAAAAACGACAGTTTAAAAAGGTGAAAAATCAAACTACAAACTGGTAGAAAATACTCATATGCTCAACAATATTCAAATGAAAGTTTTTCTTTAAGTTTGGAAATAAGATATTTGGGCTTTGCAGATTTTTTATATCTATTTTTGATATTTGCACTAAGGTGAGCGACTCTGAGGCAAAAACTTGTGGCTATCCAAGCTCACATCTGGCATGTAAAGAAACGGCATGTAATTTCCACTGGTTCAGAAAGATCTTCCGGGCGTGAAGACTGCTAGCAGAGGGCCACGCTCTGAAGCAACGCTAGCAGTATACGAAGGTCACGGGGCGTGCCAGCACTCGTTCCTGGCCTTGCCAGCCAGATCTGCACAGATTGTGACCGTTACTGGCATGCCTGCTAACACTAGCCCTGTATCTTATTAACTCTTTACATCTCGCCATTACAAATATGCCCACTTTCATTAATTTTAACTGGGAATGAAGGACACATTTTGGAAAAAATAACAGACTTGGAGGCTTTATGTCTGAAGGTGAATCCCATTCTCTTCACTTCGGAAGCTTGTAGGAGGTGAATTTGGACGTCAAGCTTTCAATGATTGAATCCCCAATTTTCTCACCTCAAACTGGGGGCATAAAACACTTTCTAGAGGGAATCATGAATCAAAGAATGCAAACTACCTTGCACCATGTCTGATAAATGTTGGGCATGTAAGACTGTCTCGTTCTAATGTGAACAAGCATTTTGTCTAAATGGCCCTTTGCCAGGTTCTGCTGTGAAAAATATAAAATGCAAGAGACTCCAGCCCAAGAAGAAACTTTCCCTTCCACAGCTCAGGGGACAAATACAGATGGGGTTAGCAAAATGCAAACAAATCTTATTTCACCAATTGCCAGCAGCCTATTGCTTCCAGCTTTCTTAGTTGCCTTCTAGATGCTTTTTGCAGACAAACTTATACAACCATGATTAATTATCTGTCTCCTGCTGGATTGCAAGGGTAAGACAGTTTGCTTGCAGGAAACGCCGGGGCTCAAAGTCGAGCTTACTGTTTCATATACCTAGATGCCATAGGGGTCTTCCTGTTTAGTGGAATATAATTCTTTATAATTAGACTTTCGGTTCTGTGTAAGAGAATAGCCACTTACGCCTTTTTCACTGTGTAGTTCCTTCAATTTCACATAAACATTGAGAGCCTGTAACGGAATATGTTCCTGAAGGCGCCGTGCTTAGACAAATCTCTGAACCTCTCCTAGATGGCTTGGCTGAACTATGTTATAGGGCCTTCATGAGATTCCCCTGGGACAGAGTATGTGAGAGTGACTTAAAATGTATGAAGTGATAGAAGGATCAGGAGCATTAATGAAGAACCTTTCTTTATTAGGTGTGCAGATCATGCTTGCTTTCTCTTTACCAAACAACGAACTGTCCGAGAGTGTTTTCCTTGGCTTTCAGGATTTATCTTTCCACGTCCGTTTATGTGAAATAGTTACCAAAAAACCTTTGTATTTGTGAAAAAGACCCCGAGGACTGTAATGTGTGTGGGCATTTGCTTTGTACTCCATGTGAAGCAACTAGAAGTGGGAAGCAATCATAAGTGATTTAGTGCAAATTGTTTTGGGAACTGATAGATCACTATTTATCATCCTGTTTCCACTTGTTATAGATATGTAACACAAAAGAGAGCAAATTCCCCCTCTGCAGATTAATGAAGGTGGCAACAGAGATTCTAATTTCCCAAGTGAAACACTTTTTACCCACTGGTAGCTTTGGGAGACAGGTCTGAACCTCATTAAACTTACTGTGTATTATACATGGACAACCTAATTCAGTTCCCGTAAAAACAGGCAAATAGGCCGTCAATGTAAATTAAATCCAAAGCAAACGAGTGTCACTATGGCACTATATTACATGAGCACTTATCTCATAAATGGAAAAGTAAATTAAACTGTTAATTTCAATAGCAATTTTATTAAAACAAGTCCCAAGCTGTAGAAGTCAAAAAGAGAAGAGTGTTTTCCTCCAGGTGAATTACAATGTTCTCCAACCTGACCCTTTCTGAAGTTCACATTCAGCTTGCAGTCCCTCCCTTTTATTTTTTTTATTTTTTTAAAGTTTATTTATTTATTTTGAGAGAGACAGAGACATTATGAGTGGGGGAGGATCAGAGAGAGAGGGAGACAGAGAATCCCAAACTGGCTCAGCACTGAGTGCAGAACCTCACACAGCACTGAAACTCACTAAAGCTTGAGATCATGACCTGAGCCGAAACCGAGTCTAACACTTAACTGACTGAGCCACCCAGGCGCCCCAGTCTCTCCCTTTTAAAACTGGATTTCTCATAATTTCCATTTGGACCTCATTTAAAATTTCCTAACGTACTTTTGGACCCTGGGGGAACTCTTCTCTGAACCATTCTCCCCACCATGACCAATGGTGTACAAACTATGCCGTTGTCAGCCCTCAATTCAGTACCTTTCAGAACACCTTAAAGCCTTGGCAATAAAAGCCTAAAAAGCAATGGCATACAAGGATTATGATAACTGAACACTGGCTCTATGCTCCCTTGCCCCGCTGTCTTCTCTCTGTCTATACTGTCCCTCCTTGTCAAACATTTGAAATTTCAGTCACATTGAACTACTCAGAATTCTTTGATTTATGCCCGTGTGTCTTTTATTCCACAGGTAACTTTGTCTGAGGTTTTGCTCCTAGTTCCCTTTTCGAACTAGAGCACAATATTCACCTTTCGAAATTTAAATAACATGTGTTGCCTTGATCATGAACCTTTCTCCCACGAAGTAACTGACTTGCACTGTGGCCCCTCTGGTCCCAGAACACAGTTCTGTCGTGGCATTATTACATACAGTTTCAAGACCATCTTCCTTAACTGCCCCCCTCCCCCATCTTCCTGATGAAGGGTAACCTATCTCGCTTATTTTTATTTTTCCAATATCAAGCCCCATGCCTGGCAGAGAGTATGTGTTCTGTAAGTTATTCAATATTTTTTTATTGAATGAATGAAAGCCGATAAATATGGAGAAGGTGATAGATCTGTACCCTCAGTCTATAGGTTTCAATCACCAAAGTAAGATTTTCACAATCCTGATTCTTGTAGGGGAACAACAGGCCCTGGGAGCATCCTAGTGATTTTGTACCTACGCCTGTAGGCAAAGGCCTGAACCGTAGCTTATCTGTGTCAGAGGAGAACCCATGGGTCACAGAGAAGGGTGGCTGTAAGGAGCTGCTGAGACACCGCCTCCCACCTGCCCTCCTAATTTTCCTTCGAGGCTGTCCCACAAGACAGTGGCTTATCACCTCCAAGGTTCTTTCTACTGCACTCCCTTAATAATAGAGCTACAGAATGTAAAGCCACTTACCTACATTTTGCATTTGGCCCTTCAACTCATGGGCATGGCCTACAATCTGTGTGGCAGTAGACTTTGATTTCATGTGGTCTTTTTGGGGCGTGGGTGGAGGAGCAGAAGAAGCACATTTCCCTTATTCTTGTTTTCAGTGCCTATGTAAGTAATACACTGTTCCTAGCTGAGCATGACTCTTAGTTCGACTGATAGGTCAAATCAGTTCAGCTGTGGCTTTACTTTGTCATTGAACTTCTCATTGTCTTTCTCTTATTTTTCTTTTTTCACTTTTCTCTTCTTCTTTTTCTTTACTTTTCTCTCCCTTTCTTTTTTCTTCCTTCCCTTCTTTTTTTCCCCTCATTCCTTCCTTCTCCCCTTCCTCCCTCTCTCCTTTCCTCTTTCTCTCTCTCTTTCCTGCCTTTCTGCATACTTCCTTACTCTCTTCCTCCCTCCCTCCCTCCCTTCCTTCCATTCTTCCTCCATCCCTTCCTTCTCAGAATCTTGGTCTCTGTTTTCCTGTTTCTTTCTTCACACCAGTGCTGTATGATTTAGATTATACACGCTTAGTGTTTAGAAACTGTATTACCTTAATTTTTTAAAAAGTCATCAAACAAGATAGTACCGTCATGTGTACAATAGCAGCACTGGAGAACAAGAGCCAAGTCAAAAAGAAGGAGAGTCAAAAAGAGAGGAGAGGTTTTCTTCATGTGAATTGTATGACAAGGAAAAGATACTGCAAGATAACAATTTGCTGTTTGCTTAGATATTTCTGTTTTACACCTTAATATAACTCTTATTTTTCTTACCTTGACAAAGAGAACCTCCCTTAAGAAATAGGCAATAATTACTACTTAAATGTTGTAGCAGCCTGGAGGGCTGCCTCACTACAGATATTTTGCTGGAGGACTCACCATTGTCCAAAAAAAAGGAATCTGGGAGGCATTAATCACACAAAAAGGAGGACGCAAGGTCCCCAAGGTATCCAATATTCTTAAATAGTTGTCTTCTTTTTCTTGTTCATTAAAGACAGAAACTAGGGCAGAAACACAATTGTCATTTACAAGTTAATTTATTCTCCAGGCATCAAAAATGTTTCTTTATCATTCAACTGCAGTTTTTCCTTTTATAAAATGAGGATAACAAGACCAAATTTACTGCTTTGTGAAGGGGAGTAATTCGATCACAATCGTAACCAGAAATTAAGCCATCTAAGTTGTAAGTAATAGTATGGTTTTCAGTATTTCTCCAATCAGTAATAGAAAGGAAAAGCAGGTTGCACTGAGAATTCACAGCACTAGTCTCTCCATGCCCCTCTGTGGATGATTGCTTTACTTGTCTCACTGAATGCCCAAAGGACTCTGGAAGCTCCTTTATACAGGTGGCCACTGGCACTCTGAGAAGTAGTTATGGCCCAACAATCTAAGCTTTGTAAGAACTAAACAAAATAGCAGAACAAGTGTTAAACAGCTGCCCTAGGAAGCCCAGAATAAGGTCTTTCTTTTAAAGCCTCAATCCAGTCTGGGAATTTAGATGAAATAGAGGCCTATTGACCTTCCTTTGTCTCAGAAACATGTTCCTCAAATTCTTGTTTGTTTTATTTTGCTCCTGTATGTAAAAATCAAATATTGCAAAGGAGATGAGCGAATGAGGAAAGCTTTCATGAAGCAGAGGTTTCCCATCTGAAAATATTCATCTTCATACATAGTTGGCATAAAGGTAGCAATACCTCTAGCAGGTGGACCCTTTTAATTAATTTGATCCCTTATCATCAGTTTGCTGCCATTATTCCAGTGGTTTTGACTTGTGGTTCCTGCGATGTCAATTCAGGGGTGATAGAAATCTGTATGCCTTATACATACAGTGTCTCCTGCCACCTTATAAACTCCTGTAGGTTTTAAGTCAGTGTTGTTTCCAACCATATAGTGAACTGGAAGCACTAAAACTGCCCGACAAGGTTCTTGCTTTATATGTGGATCTCATCATCACTACCCAGTAAATGCCACCGGGTTTGAGTCCTTTTTGATTTTCATGTTAATGTACTTAATCCATTCATGCCCAACGGTGGCAAAGATATGATGCTATGCACATAAGACTTAACCAAGTAAATTATGGGACTCTTCAGAGATAAAATGCATGATGATCATTTCAAGCTATCGATGGGAGGGAGCAAATGGGGACAAGTAAGTGAACCAGTGCCACTCAACTCATACATTCCAGACAGGCAATATTCCACCTATGCCAAGGCCAGCTGGTAAACTTTTTAAAAATCATCGTATGTGACAATCCACATCTTAATCTCAGGATATGTCACAATAAGCGATCCCTACAGCCAGCACATCCAAGCGGCAGTGTGTTTTCTAATTGGTGGCATGTCTTGTGACAAGAAGTTAATTCTCCCTGTCAGTCTCTTGGAAGCAGTTATTCTGCTAATGTAGGAATTGGGCAATGTGGAAGGATAGCTGTTAAACTGGTCAAATGATTTAATATAACGTCTGCGAAGTCAGTTTATCAGAAATCTTTTAACTCACATTGGGGTAAGTAGAAGAGTTAATGACTCTAAGATTAACTTCAAGCACTGGTTTCAGTCTGTGATCCTAGACCTGGCTCACCGGAGAGAGCTGGCATCTCCTCATTAGGAACTGGCTCAGTGCGACAGTGTTCAGTGCCTGTGGCTGCCATGTCTGCAATCTGTCCGGTGGAATGACATATGCTGGGCCCAGGTGAATGCATTGGGAAATTTGCAGAAACAGTTGAGAGAAAGAGAAATGATCACTGTCTTCTAGGATTTGTCAAAGTGATACACATTCCAGTGTCTTATGATAATTTGAGAATAAAACACCAGTACAACTATTATCTCCATTTGTTCACATGGGCTGAAATGTCAGCACTTAGCTCCTGCTTTACCTCTTCTGTGATGTCTTTGGAAGTGACTCAGGTCATCTTTCTCTGATTTCCCATGTCAGTTGGTCCATTCATGTTGGACAAAGGTTGGTGGATATTTTTACTCCATACTTGAACAGATTACATTATCTAAACAATGTCTCCTGGACTTTCTCCTGGACTGCAACTAGGTGTTAAAGCCCTTTGTTCACTGAGAACAGCTCTGCACTTTATATATCTTTTATTTCCAGATTTCCAGAACATAACACAATCCCAGGCCCTCTAGTAATCCTATTTTTGCTTCCAGCGACTACCTCATTTTTTTTTTTTTTTTGCCTATTAAAACACAATTCTTTTAAAAAGTTTTCAGAACACTGTTTCCAATTCTTCTCCTCTGATCTCTGTTGGACAACCTTCCATCAGGCTGTGACCACCACCATTCCATCAAGGTCCCTTATCAAGATCAGTAATAACTTCTACATTGCTAAATCCAGGGTTCAGTACTGTATACTCCTCTTACTTATCAGCTGCATATGTTATACTTGGTCATTCTCTCCTGCTTGAATCCATAGTTCCTCACTAGTTCCAAGGATACCATATTCTTTTGGCATCTCTCTAGCTTTTCTTTCTTAGTCTGTCTCCTTTACATGGTCCTGCTCATTCCCCTCAAGCATTAAATATTGGAGCATCTTATATAAGGAGGTGAGCTCCTTTCATTCCATACTGCTTTCTTGAAGATCTCCTTTAGTCTTATGTCTTTTCAAACCATGTCTATTCTGGTGACTTCCAGGTATGTATCTCTACCTACATGTCTCCCATAAACTCCAGAGTCTTTTTTAACTCTTCCCTTCTACTGATTACTTTACGCCTCTATTCAATATTAAATAGGCATTCAAAGTTAACACGTTATAATCTGAGCTCCCAATTACCAACCCGAGGCAGTCGTTTTTGTACCTGCAAAACCTAAGTTGGTTCATGAGACATAGCTACTTGAAACCTTCCAATACTTTCCAGTCTTCCAAGAATAAAAGACAAAGAAATTCCTTAAGAACATATCTAATTGGTCCCTTTGGCCAGTTGCTGTTCTGCACTCATTTCCTGTACCTCTAGTGTTAACTCACCCCGTCCCAGTCAGACTGCTGTACAGCTGTTCTTCCAATGTGTCAGCTGCCCCCACTTTAAGACCCTCCTGTTGCTTCTGTCTGTTCCTGAAACACATTTTCCTAGGGAAACCCAGTGTCATCTCTCTTGTCCCCATTAGGTCTTTATCCAAATGCTGCCTTCTCAGTGAAACCCTGGATGCCCTTACTAATACGGTAATACCTTTACCCACTCAGATTTTCTATCCCCTTCCTCTGTTTCATTTTTCTCTATAGAATCTAACTCCAACCAAATACTATATATTATGCTTACTTGCTTTGTTTACACTTTGTTTCTTTCCAACTAGAAAGCCAAATCCATCGAGTACAGCCTGTGTTCTGTTTATTGCTTTATACCTAGCATCTAGAAATATGCCTAGCAGATAACAGCTGTTCAGTAAAATATCATTAAGTGATTAAGAAATAAATACAATAGTTGCTTAATAAAAATTTGTTTGATTAAATACACGGGTGCTAACTAGTAATTAGTTACTTTGCAGATTAGTGATGAATGGTCAGTTCCTCTATATATGATAACCCTTAATATCTGATTGGGTTCCTCATCCTCCACCACCCCCTAGGTCTGATGATTCTGGCCTGCCTTCAACAAGAATCCTGTTAGGTGGGTTTAGCCAGAATCCCCTCTAATCCGTAA
Organism: Neofelis nebulosa; assembly: GCF_028018385.1. NCBI lineage: Eukaryota > Metazoa > Chordata > Mammalia > Carnivora > Felidae > Neofelis > Neofelis nebulosa. Next base: position 101,083,428 of record NC_080783.1, on the reverse strand, counting down.
TGTTTCCTGTTACTCATTTTCCATCCACCAAACCCTGCTCTACTCCTTGGCTCTAACTTCCCATTTGTCCATGTTGTATTTGCCATTGAGTCCACTTCTATACTGAGGTCTTTTTCCCCCAATTACAATAGTTCTATACAAAATTTGTTTTCACCACCTGAACTACTATTCAGCTCTGATTATTCTTCTACATTGGTAAAGACAAAAGGCAGACTTACAAAAGTTTTCCTAGCAGAATAAGAAAAGCCAGATATAACAACCAACTACATGGATGTCCACAGGAAGTGGTGACTTCTCTGAATATCTGTACCCTTCCCAATTTGATTAAGGCAATTGCTGAGCCTTGTAAGAGATGGAGAGACGAGAGACTGCTTGGGCTATAATTAGTGTCCATATCCACCACAATCTTGGAAACTGAAAATGTACATTAAGAATGGGAATAAAGCCTATTATTTATCTAGGCAAGAAGACTGAGGAATAGAAGATAAGCTACACTTAAATAAAGATCAGGTATGATGAGGATGTAGATTGCTCAGAGGTTGCCTTTTAAAATAAGGGTTCTTCCATTGTACACGTGAAGCAGAGTTTGAAAATAATTATATAAAGTCAATGTCTCCTTAATTTCCCTTTGCTTTCATTCATTCATCAGTTATGAAATAATTGTTAAGGGGCACCTGGGTGGCTCAGTCGGTTGAGCATCCGACTTCGGCTCAGGTCATGATCCTGCAGTTCATGAGTTCAAGTCCGGCATCAGGCTCTGTACTGACAACTCAGAGACTGGAGCCTGCTTCAGATTCTGTGTCTCCCTCTCTCTCTGCCCCTCCTCCCCGCCCCCCCCCCCTTTCTCTCTAAATCAATAAATAAATGTTAAAAAAATTAAAAGAAATAAACAAAAATAAATAATTATTAAATGACAACTACTCCTATTTTAGTTGCTGAGCAAACATAAAAACAACTCATAAAATTTACTTTTACTATTTGAAAATTTTCACCATCACCATTTAGAAAGCAATACTTAGACCATCACAACCAAATTATCAAAAATCCCATGTTATTTTTGTCCATTAAGGCTACTATAACAAAAATACTAAAACTCGGTGGCTTATAAACAGCAAATACTCATTTCTCACAATTTTGGAGGCTGGGAAGTCCAAGATCATGGAGCCAGAAGACTTAATGTCTATTGAGAGACTGCTTCCTCTTGGATGGCTCTCTTTTCTCTATAACTGCACTTGGCAGGTGGGGCAAATTAGCTCTCCAGGTCTCTTTTATTAGGGCATTAATCCTAATCATGAGGACTTCACCTTCATGATCAAATCAACTCCCAAGACCCCACCATCTAATACCAACATCTTGGGGGTATGATTTCAAAATATAAATTTTGGAGGGACACAAACATTCAGACCATAGCACAGGTCAATAGCTTCCTAATCAGTAGGTCTATGCACCACTTTTCAGGACATAGGAAAGAAGAAATATTTATGGAATATATATTTAATTGCAATGTTCTTGTTGCTTGGTAGGGCCATTCTCTTTTTCTCTTTATGGAAACACATAAATAAGTGCAAGGTATGCCTTGGGGTGCCATTTATAGGTTTTGTTAGGGTAAACTGATATTAACATTTCCGTAAGAGATATCAATGATGTTCTTTTGTCAGAAAATCCCCTTCCTATATTTAGCCCAAGGCATTACTCCGTGAGCTGCAAATGTATTCTTTTCAAAAGCATGTCAGTCTAGAATTGGATAATCCATATTTGTTGTATCCTGGAACTGCAAGGAAAATGAGTAAAAGCAGATGCTGCTACTGCTGTAGAGATACGCACATGCAAGTAAGCAGAAATTAATTGCAACATGTAGATAAAATAGATACAAAATATTTAATTATCTCTAATGCTTCCTGCCATGTAAATTATCATAAATCCATGAAGACAATGTCATCTATTAGTACAGGGATTAGGAAAACATCTCTGCATTTTAGATTTATCTGAGCATGGAAGAGAGCTTATGATGTTCCCGTTATACACTGGCATTCTTCCAATTAATTTCCATACCTTTGAGAATTGTCAGTGACATATGCTTAGGTAAATCCTTAGGTAAGTAGCCACAGTTGGTATGATAAAACAAAGTTTGTTTGTTTGCTTTTAATTATAGGTCCAGGGTCCACAATAATTCTGTCTACATATACCAAAGTCTAAAGTTACTACTGACACATTTGGTTCCAAACATCTAATGAGAAATTATTTCAATAGAATATAAAATAAAGAGAAAGATCATGGGTGATAGCTTGTCCTAAGCTTAACCAATAAATTTTAAAAGCACTTATTCTCCCTCTTACCAAATTTTTCTCCTGTGTCTCAACAAATTTTCTCTTTGTGTCTCAACACTTTCCGCTAACCCATGGGATAGAGTGCACTCTTGGAGGTTACACCTAAGTTATGGTTCATGAACAAGGTTGCTATCCCCAATCCAAACAGTTCATACTCAAGTAAGCTAGGAGTTATTTGAAGTCTGGAAATGTGTGCATAAATAGCTCAAAGACCATGGAAGATAGGGGACTTTTGTAGTCCTTAAAGAGAGAACATCCTTGGGCCGCCTGGGTGGCTCAGTCGGTTGGGCATCCGACTTCGGCTCAGGTCATGATCTCACAGTTCATGGGTTTGAGCCCTGCGTCGGGCTCTATGCTGACAGCGCAGAGCCTGGAGCCTGTTTTGGATTCTGTGTCTCCCTCTGCCTCTGACCCTCCCCCATTCATGCTCTGTCTCTCTCTGTCTCAAAAATAAATAAACATTAAAAATTTAAAAGAGAGAGAGAGAGAGAGAGAGAGAGAGAGAACATCCAAACCAATCAGAACTGGCATTGGCTTAAAGGGAAAAATTCAATATGTAGAGTTGACTTTTATGACCATGTTGGGCTATGTGTAAATGAGTAAGCAGAGGAAGCTTGTCCACAGGGAAAGGAGATTAGAGGAAGTGCCTAGAGACAAGCAAAGAAGAGTGAAATGGGGAACACAGCATAGGCTCCTGACTTTCTGGTTCATAAACATGGGTTTGATTGCATTTTATCCCTGGTTCTTTGGCATTGTGAAATCACTATCTACCAACAATAAACCTTTCATTTGTTAATTCAGTTAGTTTGAGTGAGTTTATGTTCAAAATATTGTTTTTTAAAAAAGAAACTCGACTAGAAAAAGATCTTGAATTTGCATAAGTGAGAAACATGTAGTAAAATACTTCATGTGGAGTGACAGAAATAAAAGACAGACACAGGGAGATGGGAATTTGTAAAGCATGTTTGCATATATGAAGGGAGTGTATCTATCATGAAACTAATTAATCTGGGACAGTTTTCAACAATAAGCTTACAAAGAGAGTTTGGAGACAGATTAATATCTTGGTGCCCAAAGGAAGTGTTTGTATTGGATTCCCACAAGCAGCAGTGTCTACAAAGATTTTGAAGCTGGTGAATGGCAAATAAAATTGGTAGATACTTGAAAGAAAGGGGCCAGGACTTTTTAGTTGAGAACAGATTGTGAAAACAAGGGATTTGAGTCGGCGCAAACTTGAGGAATTTTGTTCATAGGATGTTTAAAATGTAAGAGATCCTAGGGATGCGTAGGTGGCTCATTCTGTTAAGTGTTCAACTTCTGCTCAGTTCATGATCTCACGGTTTGTGAGTTCAAGCCCCACATAATGCTCTGGGTTCTGCACTGACAGCTCTGAGACGGCTTGGCATTCTCCCTGCCCCCTTGGGTTCTCCCTCTCTCAAAAACAAACCTACAAACAAACATTAAAAAAAATAAGATGTAAAGGATCCTAGAGATGGTCTTTTCAGAAGCCAAGAGTCTTTCCAGATTCCATGTTGGAAGGGAGATGAGAGGACAGATGGAGAAACTCTGAGCCCAACTTCCTAGATTCAACTAAGACAGTTCCTATTTCATTCAATTTTTATATTGAGGTTACACAAAATGTTTCATTTTTAATGATGCCATTAAGTTTAAATTTAAATAGCATGAATTTGTCCATGTTATACGGAGAAAGGGAACCCAAATAACTTATCTTAGAGCCAAGTCCTTGCAGAGACTCCTCTTCTAAGGAGTCTTCATCCTTGACTTTAGATTGACTCCTGTTCTTCCAGCATGCTTGTTTCAAAATGACTATAAGTAAATTGAAAATTTGATCTTTGCAATTATTGTAAGGATTGTACGTTTTCCTCTTTCTCTTAGATATGTAAAACACCTTTATTTATAGCATATTCCATTTGGCACAATTTTTGAAATTATTTATGTGGACAAAATTATTTGCTTTCTCTTTGTAAAAGAGAAAAATAAGTTGGCAAATTAGCTAAGTTCATACAGGACATTACTGGCTGCAACATATAGACTTTGCTAAATTTTTTGTAGGACATAGAGGAATATTTCATTTTCAGTTCTCAAAATATAGGGGTCCTTGAGAGTGACAATGAAATAATGATGGAAGATGTCATTTACTTGGGCATCACAGAAACACATATCTAGGGCAATAAGAAAAATTCTCCTTGTAAATGAAATATCAAATGATTTTAAATGGCAATTAAAACGCTCAGTTTCCATTTTCCGAGTTATATTGTCATGCATTACGATCACAGCGTATTTTCATTTGTTTTAAGAAATGAAATGTTCAAGGAAATGAGGAAGGGCAACAGAGCAAATTACCTAATTTATTTTTAATACAGACAAAACATAATAGAGTGATATTCAAAGAGAAGAAAGACGGAAGTCCCAGTATAAGCGTCATTATATGTTTGCAGGGTTGGTAGTACTTGGAAATTCTCTTTGTCTGTCCACCTCAAGATTGTTATTTCGTTCAAGCCTAGGTGTTTTGGGAAGCATCTGGAGGCTTAGTAACCAGTTAACCATCTGTATTTCAATTAAAAAAAATAAGCGATATAGGGTCAAATACTTCTTGCCCTTTGCCTTTTCTTATGGCATAAGTGCCCAAAATACAGTCTTGGACCCACTTGAAGTAAACTTTCAAACCGCAGCCCAAATACAACTCTCCTGTATACACTAATCTATGGGTACACACACTCAATACCCAACATAGCTCTCAGGGACTGTGTTCCTGCTAACTGGCACTACCCTCACAGAGACAGAAGGAAAAAGTATTGCCCCTATAATATCCCCTGCCTAAGCGTTCAGCTTAAGTTCACAAACCCTACGACAGAAACATAAAATAAAACCAGCACCGCGAATATTGTTTCTCCATCTTTCGCTACATATTCATGACCTTTACCACTAATTTTGAGAAATAATTATACATTACATTGCTGTTACTTAAGTCTTATGGATAAAACTTATTCCTAAATTAAATGACGTCAGAAATCACACCTCACTTCATGTTTTGTATTTTCTTTTATAAACCTCAAGTGGATAACAATGTGCTGTTTAATGGTAACGATACTTGCTTATAAATAAAGGAAGCCATGAATGCTTACACCATACCTTTCCTTACACTGTTCATTTTTATGAACTCCTTTCTTATTTTTTCTTTTTCTTTCTTAATATTTTTCTTTGATTTCAAGAAGGAGTATATCAAAACTATATGCCAAATATTATAAACATGTAATAAGTCATGCCATGTTCCTAAAAACTAATTATTTGATAATTTATTGGTACACTTGAAAGTTAAAAGTGGGTGCATTGTCATAGTTAAAATATAGCCAGACTAAGTTAATAATAATAAATATGAATACTTATTTGTATATTACTAATAAAAAAATCTTAGCTACACAATTCTTATGATTTAATTTCTTAATTTCTTCCTTCCTTAAATGTTAAGTTTATTGATGTATAATTTATATAGCATGAAATTCATAGATCTTAGATGTATAGTTTGATCAACTTTAACAAATGAATACATCTACTTAACTACATACTTATTAAGACACAGAACATTCCATCACCCAAGAACTTTCTTCCTACCTCCAAACTAAAAAGATTTTTCACAGTGAAGGAAACTATCAACAGAACAAGAGAACCTACTGAACGGGAGAAAATATTCATAAATGATATATCCAATAAGGAGTTAAGATCCAAAATAGACAAAGAACTTATACAGCTAATTATAAAAAAAAATCCAATTAAAAAATGGGCAGAGGACCTAAATAGACATTTTTCCAAAGAAGACATACAGACGGCCAACAGGCACATGAAAAGATGTTCAGCATCACTCATCATCAGGAAATGCAAATCAAAACCACAGTGAGATATCTATCACCTCATCCCTGTCAGAATGGCTACTATCAAAGACACAAGAAATAACAAGTATTGGTGAGGATTTGGAGAAAAGGGAACCCTCACGCATTGTTGGTGTAAATGCAAATTGGGGCAGCCACATGGAAAAGAATGTGAAGTTTCCTCAAGAAATTAAAAATATAACTACCATATGATCCAATGATTCCACTTCTGGGCGGAAGTGGAAGAAACAAAGACACTAATTCAAAGAAACAGAAACACTCAAAACATATGCACCCTTATGTTTATTTCAGCATAATTTCCAATAGCCAAGATATGGAAGCAACCTCAGTATCAACTGATAGATGAATAAAGAAGATATATACATATATATATAAAACTCAGCCATAAAAAACAATGGAATCTTACCATTTTGACAATATGAATGGACCTGGAAGGTATTCTGTTAAGTGAAATAAGTTAGTCAGAGAAAGACAAACACCATATGATTTTACTTATACATGGAATCTAAAAAACTAAACAAAAAACAAAACAAAAAAAAAAACAAAGGCACAAACAAAACAAAACAGAAACAAACACATAGAACAAACTGATGATTGCCAGAGGTGAGGGTGGTGAGGTCGACAAAATAGGTGAAGGGGACTAAGGTTCAATCTTCCATTATAAAATACATAAGACCTGAGAATGTAACACACAGCATAGGGAATATAGTCAATAATATTGTAACAACTTTTTAAGGTGACAGATGGTAACTAGACTTATTGTGGTAGCCATTTCATGATGTATATAAATATCACGTCACTGTGTTGTATGCCTGAAACTAATACAATATTGTATGTCAATTATTGCTCAATGAAAAATTTGTAATCTCATTCAGTCAGATGTATTGTTCTCCCTAAAATCAGCAGGTTCAATTTGATTTTGTTTTAAAAGTTTTGCATTTATGTTTATGAGTAATAGGCTTGCAATTAACTTTTCCTGTAATATTGGTCTCATAATAGTGTCAGGATGATGCTTGCCTCATAAAATGAATTGCGAAGTGTTCTACTTTCCAAAATATTTTGTGAAAATTCATGTTATCTCTAACTTAAGTGTCTGGAAGTATTCAAATGTGCAGCCATCTATGCTCCGAATTCTGTTTGTGGGGACATTTTAAATTATTACATTATTTCAATATAAGTATTACTCAATTTTTCTGTTTCTGCTTGGGTTTATTTTGATACACAAAGTGTGTTTCGGAGGAATTCATTGGTTTCATCTAAGTTACAAACTTAATGATACAATTATTCATAACATCATCTTATATTTTAGACTCTGCAGGATTTTTAATGGTGTTTGCCTCTACATTTTCTTCTATTTTCAATTAATGAGCTCTCTCTCTCTCTTCCTCTCTCTCTTTCTCTCATTTACTAAGGGCATATCACTTTTATTAATGTGATACTCTCAATCTTACAAAAGCACAAATGTGGAGCCCCTTGGTGCCTCAGTCAGTTAAACATTTGACTCTTGATCTTGCAATTTGTGGGTTCGGGCCCTGAGTGGGGTCCTGACCTGGCAGTGCAGACCCTGCTTGGGAGTCTCTCTCCCTCTCTCTCTCTCTCTCTCTCTCTCTCTGCCCCTCCCCTGCTCTCTCATTCTCTCTCTCTCAAAATAAATAAATAAACTTAAAATGAAAAAGCAAAAATGTCCAGATATCTCACAAAATTTTTTATCATTCCCTCATGATTTACATACAGGATGGTGTGAATGTGTAATTTTAGGATATCCATTTTAGGTTATCCTAAAGTTTCTTCCTACTCCAGCCACCCAACTTGGAAGTGTAAAATTTAGATGTAGTTGCACAGAATCAAACATCACAGGTTTCAAGAAGAATATTAATGTCATTTCTACTCTGAAGGTTAAGAACTACAGAGAAGGAATACCTCTGCTACAGTGGGCATCAATGTGTGTGAATAAAGCACGCATTAGATGGAACCAACAGTAGATGAAAGCCACTTTGACTTATTTCTATAGCCAGTGCAACCAATTTCTCATTTTTGAGAGGATAGAGAAGTGGGCAGTGCATTGGTGTCAAAACATGTAGCAGAGGAGGCTTCATACCTTTGGAATGATTCTCAATATATTCATAATCCAATAAATTATGTACTTTAAAAAAAAGAAAGGAAAGAGGGGAGGTGGGTTGCAGGATGGGTGAAGTAGGTGAAGGGGATTAAGAAGGTCACTTGTCATGACGAAGCACCAGGTGATGTACAGAATTGTTGAATCACCTTATTGTACACCTGAAACTAACGTAACACTTATGTTGACTAAACTCGAATTAAAATTAAAAATGTAATTTAAAAATTTTTAAAAAAGAAGCTATCTGTGCCCTTAATATCTGCAGATGACTCATTTGTTTTAGTATCATTGGTTTATTCACACATTCATTCAACATATACATTATATTCCAGGAATGAGGAAGTTAAAAGATAAGCTTTCTTCTCTATGTCATTAATTGGAATAATAATTTTAAGTCTTTTAGAAATTTAATGTATTATATGTAAACGAATATTTTCATTTGTCAGATTTGAGTTTCTAAAACCTAAAAAAGTACCTATCAATGAAATGTACTCAGGGGCTCCTGGGTGGCTCAGTCAGTTGAGTCTGATTTCGGCTCAGGTCATGATCTCAAGGTTCCTGAGTTTGAGTTCCATATCAGCCTGTTTGGGATCCTCAGTCCTCCTCTCTTTCTGCCCCTACCCTGCTCACACTCGCTCTCTCAAAAATAAATATTCAAAAAAAGGGCACTTGGGTGGCTCAGTTGGTTAAGCTTCCAACTCTTGATTTCAGCTCAGTCATGATCTCGCGGTTTTGTGGGTTCGAGCCCCACATGGGTCTCTGTGCTAGCAGTGCAGAGGCTGCTTGGGATTCTGTCTCTCCTCTCTCTCTGACTTTTCCCTGCTCATGCTGTCTCTGTCTCTCTCAAAATAAATAAACAAAATTAAAAAGAAAAAGAAATATACTCATATCTTTTTCTACATTTTGGAAAATTAGCCAAGTGATCAGTGTAAGGTAAAATGAGTCAAAAAAGGCTGTTGTTGAGGTAACAGAAGGTTTTTAGGAATAACAATGCATTGCAAAATTATATTGTACTCAGCAGCAATTGTTATAACCATATGCTAAAATATCCACTTAAAATATTATCACAATGATTTTTGAAAAAGAAACACACCCCAGTGGTTCTTTCCTTTGTTGATCTTGACCTCTCCATATAAGGCAGAAGTTATCGTTTTCTTTAGAGAGACCATTAATTAGCCAGATCTCAATTCAGTGAGTGAGAGTGTACATCTCAAAATTCCTAACGAACATTTTATTTCTATTTTTACATAGTTTTCATTTCTACTTCTATTTCCATTTTTAATTTTTATTTCTATTTTTCTATTTATGAATTCATGGTCTACAGCTTGCCAGACATTCCAAACCTTCTGTAACATACACACACAGAGAGAGAGAGAGAGAGAGAGAGACAGAGAGAGACAGAGAGAGACAGAGAGAGAGAGAGAGAGAGGGGAGAGAGATTGAGGGAAAGAAAACAAATGTAAGGGAAAGGAAAGGAGAGAATAAGTAAGGAAGGGAAAGATAAAAGGAAAAACAACACCAACAGGGAAAGAGCCATCTGGGGGTGGAATCAGCAAATCTAATATTGGCAATAATCTGATTCTTTTTAAAACCAAACTAGAGTGTCAGTGTTAGTGTAATACATCATCCTCACTCTCATATGTACTGAAAGCTCTATTACCAAGCATTGTCAATTTTGGCCCAATACCCAATAAAGATGAAGTTTAAAATCATACTAACTAATCAATACCTGCCTCAGTATTTTCTTGGATAAATCAAGTTTTGCTGGGTCTATATTAGTTGAATTTATATATTTCAGTTTACATTTGTCTCTTATCACAATTTGCAAACTCAACCCGATACTACACTTAAAAAAAATCTGTTTCCACAGGACAAACATCATCAGTCTTTGGTTACTTGTTTTCTTGTCTGGTCTATGATTTGCTAGTCTTTATTTTTGCTACGATTGTTTTGAGATTAGTTCCAAATTAAAGTATGTCCTACATGTTGGCATTTTTTCTAAGCCATGTTGAGTACCCAAGACCACTTAAGCTCTAACATAAAGTTTTAGGAAAGCAGTTTGTTATGCTTTATTTTAAGTTAAATTTTCTCTTTGTAGGTTTGAATATTTAAAGAATGTCTCATATATCTCAGTTGTAGCCTTTCTTCTAAATTATGAGCACTTGCTATTGATTCATCTGATTTCCTTGGCTGAAAAATAAAGACCATAAATACCCTTCTTGTTTTAGTATAAGGCATCAGAAGCTAAAAGTTCATGAATGATTTTGACAAGTATAATATAAAATCATAATAAATGTACGAGCAGAAAGAAACAAAGCAAACCTAAGAATTTACAAAGGAATTCTCAGTAATTGGGGATAATACAGTTAGTTACTTGGTAATACAAAGGAAATGTGCCATATATAGATCAATGTTTTCAAATGGCCATTGGAGTCATGGAAGGGCCTGTCAAAATGCAGTTTCAAAACCTCCTGAATCAAAATCTCTAAAGGTAGAGTCTGAGAAAGGTACATTTCAAAAAAGTTGCTTAGGTGATTTTGTATAAAATCACAGCAAAACCTGGGCACCTGGGTGGCTCAGTAGGTTAAGCATCCAACTTCAGCTCAGGTCATGTTTTCATGGTTCATGAGTTCAAGACCCACATTGGGCTCTCTGCTGTCAGCACAGAGCCCACTTCAAATCCTCTGTCTCCCTCTCTCTCTGCTTCTCCCTCCTTCTCTCTCTCTCAAAAATAAATAAACATTTAAAAAAAGTCACAGCAAAGCTTGACAACCTACACTATGGAGGGTAATTATACAGAAAATCTCTGAGGCATTACATTATTTCTGGAGTGGGAAGGGAGAATGAGTAAAAGTAGCTATCATGCATTATGGGTCTGTTATGTGCAGTCATTGGATGATGAACTTTTTATACTCACATGTTCCCATACAATCTGACCACAATTCTACATTGTAGATATCAGCAACTCAATATTAAAGGTGAGGATTCATGAGGTTAATTTTTTTCTTAATCTAAACCTATAGATTGCTATAGGAAGGTATAGAACTGCTGTGCTCGCTTCGGCAGCACATATACTAAAATTGGAAGGTATAGAACTGTAATTCGTACTCAGACTTACCTGACTTTTTCATTCAACTCCACCACACTAAGTCTTTCTTCACCAGTACTTACAAAATGAATATTTTGGACACTGCTGTTACAGTGATTATGTATCATGTCTGGGCTGTGCTTCAAGACGGAGAAAAGTACATCAGCAATTCTGAGCAGCTTAGTCACCAGATGCTTTTTAAGACCATTTTCACAAGCCGTTTAGGTGAAAGTATCTTTTTCAGTTAAGAAGGTTTATACTAATATCTCAGAAAGAGTGATCTAGGTTGTAGACCAGCCAACTACATTGTACATTACCATCCTTATACTCCAATAAAACCTTGCTATTTGGAACACTATTACTCTCCCATCCAGCTGTCTTTCTCTCTGTATTCTTCAACATTTTTCAATATGGGTCATAGTTTCCCTGCACTGTTTTTAAAGAAAAAAAAGGGACATCAATTTAATTGAAACCGGTAAAATGAGAGATGAATTACCATGATTTTATTGAAAAGCAGGAAATAAAATTAGCCTCTACAGCTAATTGTCTGTTCAACAAATCTTAAGATCTTTGGCTGTGGCCACAATAGACACTACCTTCTAAAAATTCAGCAGAGTCAGGCCGTGAGGGGTCTACCCAAAGGTATGAGTTCCTATCTCACAATTGTTGTACAGTAATTTAGGAGTCAATCTGAGCAAGGCTGCTCTGTAACTCCGTAACTTTGGCTGTTCACCAAGCAGCACCTCCTTCCATAGTTCTTGACTACATGTTGGAGAGCCAGATTTAAAGGCAACATTGGCTCTCTTGTGTAATAATATAAGACTACATCCTCCAAGCTGGAGTGAGCTGAGCTATGGACCATCTCTCTCCAGACCTCAAATAATTGTTATATATGGTTTATTACCAGTCTTCTTGTATCTAGTGGTCTCCAGTGATTATCATATACTTCAACTTTTCTATTTTCTCTATATCTTACCAATAGCAGAAAGGTGGAAGTTTGAGTATCTGGGCTTTTATGAAGGTGAGCAAGTCAGATTTTAGATTCTTATTCCCTAAAATTGGCTTTTGAGTCTGATATTCCTTTCCTCCCTCTTTTCTTTTTTCCCCCTTTCCTTCCTGCTTTTCTTTCTTTCTTTCTTTCTTTCTTTCTTTCTTTCTTTCTTTCTTTCTTTCTCTCAAGTTTTTATTTATTTATTTATTTTGAGAGAGACAGAGATAGCACAAGATGGGGAGGGGCAGAGAAAGAGGGAGAAAGAGAATCCCAAGCAGGCTCTGCACTGTCAGCACAGAACCTGACATGGGACTCGAACCCACAAACCATGAGATCGTGACCTGAACCAAAACCAAGACTCAGACATTCAACCAACTGAACCACTGAACCCCTTTTCTTTATTTCTTAATTCTAAGTGAAACTTATAGACCACAAATTAAGTATTTACTTGTTCTTCACTCACAACTTACTGATTAGACAGCAGCTCATGGATATATTTTATTTGTTGTCTTATTTGCTCTCTTTTTGTACATATTCTAGTATTTATAGGAGGAAATAGGAACACTTTCTCATGGGAAATCATTCTCAATTCTTAGCCACTTACCACTCTGACGACTTTGGCTAAGGAAATAATCAAAAATATTAACAAAAATCTCTATGTATGGAAGCTCATTGCAGTATAATATTTATACTGATTTATAATGATAAATAAATGTATACCAAAAGTAATGTTTAAGTATACCATAACATATCCAAAGTAGTGTATTCTGAACCGATTAAAGTGTTGAAGACTTGTTAATAATGTGAGGGAAAAAACCAAATGATTGGTAAAAACAAAGAGACACAAAGTAATAAATGGGGGCAAAATAGAGGCTTAAAGAAATGGATCCAAAATATAAGACTGATATGTAATTTTGAGGTTAAGTCTGACATAATGCTATAGTCATCAGGCCACACTGGAGTCCTCAATCATTCTTTTTTTTTTTTTTTTTATTTTTTATTTTTATTTTTTTTTTTTTTAAATTTTTTTTTCAACATTTTTTATTTATTTTTGGGACAGAGAGAGACAGAGCATGAACGGGGGAGGGGCAGAGAGAGAGGGAGACACAGAATCAGAAACAGGCTCCAGGCTCCGAGCCATCAGCCCAGAGCCTGACGCGGGGCTCGAACTCACGGACCGCGAGATCGTGACCTGGCTGAAGTCGGACGCCTAACCGACTGCGCCACCCAGGCGCCCCGAGTCCTCAATCATTCTTAAACAAGCTGGGCAAAGTCTCCCTTAGAAGCATTGACTTCTGGAATGTTCTTCCCCCAGGTACCAGCTAGACTCACCTTCTTCAGGTCCTTGCCTAATATCACCATCACAATACTTTTTCTGTGATCATTCTTTAGAAACTGTGACCTCAATCCTTCTTTATATTTCACCTCTATTTCTCCTCTGGATGCCCCCATTCTTGTTAACTGGCTGTAGCACATATTTCCCTAATTTCTTCTTTTTCATTCTTCCCCATAAGAATGTGTCTTTCATGAGAGTGAGGATTGGGTCCATTTTCTTCTATACTCCATACCCTGCCACATATTATTGCCAGGCACCTTGTAGGCATCACTGTTGAATGAATTAATAAATAAGTGGACAACAAGGTAATTTTATTTTTATACTTTGCTTTATATTTTGAAATTTATACTTCGAAAATTTTTGATGTTATACTCTCCTATTACATTTTTAAAACTTTTTAAATGTTTCTTTATTTTTGAGAGACAGAGAGAGAGAGAGAGAAAGAGACAGAGTGCAGCAGGGGAGGCATAGAGAGGGAGGAAGACACAGAATCCCGAAACATGTTCCAGGCTCTGAGCTGTCAGCACAGAGCCTGATGTGGGGCTTGAACCCACGAGCTGTGAAAAAATTCTTTGAGATGGTTTTCATTTCTATGGCTGTGTCTTAATCTTCTTTTTCCTCAAATTACTAATAATAGGAATTTGGTTGTACTATAAAAAGAAATACTCCAGTTTTTTTCCCCTAATGCTAGAAATGAAAGGAAATCTAAAAGCAAAATTTCCTTAAAATGGAAATCTTCCTTAAATGTTCCGTAAGTCTTATGAGTAGAGAGAATCGCCATGTATATATTACAAGGGCAATAACTAGATTAAAGAGAATTGAAAGAATTAAGTTATCTACTAAGAAACTGTTTCCAGATGGCTAGAAACTTTAAGAATGCTAAGCATTTTATAAGTTCAGTGCATAAACTCTGCAAAGATTTAAATGAATTATGAAAATATTTGAAACGCAAAATGCTTTGGTCCAAAAATATCAAGAAAATGGAAAATTAGAAATGAATGTTTAATTAAATGTTCATAAAAGGCAGAAGTGTTTCAACCTCTAATTCTTTTGCTCATTTACTAGCCACATTTTTGATTTTTACTTTTTCTTAATACCTAAATAAAACAAAGACATAAGCAGATTTAACCAGGATTTCATTTCATGGTGAATTACTCAATATGATCTCTAGAATTGCATTATGTTACCAGTCATGCTTTACCTACACATAGTGCCATCCTTTTCTATTAGGAGACTAAAATTTTGTTTTGGCTTTTGTTAAAAGTAAAAACAGCCAAATACTCCTTGGGGACTTATCCAAGAAAATATTGAAGTCAAAAACTTTGAAAAGAAAAAAAATGCAAATTAATCCATAGAGGCGAGACATAGAGGTTGATTAAAAAAATGCATGGGGGGAATTGGGAGATAATGGAACTATTAAATGTCTTGATTGTTATGTAAGTGAATAATGTATACATTTGTCAAAACTCAATGAATGTATGCATGAGATGGGTGCAGTTAATTTTACGTAAATTATGTTTCAATAACATTGATAATGTTAGCAGAGAACTTGAGAAAAATGAGTGTGGTGAAGGTGGACACTGTCATGTACTTCAAACACGCCTGTCCCCCAGGTAGCTCCCTAGTCAAAAGCCATCAGTGTCTCCAGCCTCACAATACTCTGTAGGTGACCTCAAGCCAAACTTCTATGCCATCCCTTTACCATGCACCTGACATAAACCCTTTTTTCTAGAGAGCCAACTCTTTCACTCCTCCCAAAATATGCCCTTCTCATTCATACCTTCCCCTCTTCTTCATGACATTCCTTCACCTCTGCCTGCAATCCCCGCCACTTAGCCAGTAAATACCTGTTCATCAAGTTACATATCTGAAACTCCTTTTCCCCCCTTGAAGCTCCCTTGGTTCCTAAAGAAGTCTTTCTTAAAACCTTATCTTTAAGAGTTTATCTCCACTACTTTCCTGTATCTATATTTGTTTTTATTTATTGGCTTTTAATGCATGCCTCGTTATCTCAACTGGACTTTAACCTCTGTGATCTCAGATATCTCATTTTTCAGCTATCAAATTATCCAGTATGTTCTGCATTTTGTAGGTGCTCACTCATTATCCACTGATTGATCACCTACATGCTATAAACAGCTTTACACTGCATGGAAATAAAAGATGTCAAAGAACCAAAGACATATTGTTTCTACTTTTGCAGATGGGGAAGGTGGATAACTATAATTAGGAACAAAAGGGAAACATAATGAATCAATGTGATGGCAAATAATAACACAAGAAGATAAGTAGGCTTTCCTTTTCTCATATAGTTCAATGGAACAATGTAGATGAAGAATGATGGAGGAAGAGATAAAACTACTGTAATTACAGTTGCCTTCAATTTCATCATATTAATTCAGAAACCCTTGCAGATGTACTCCATAGGAGACAGAAAATGATGGATGTGGCAAATTACTACTTCCCATAGCAATGTGGGGGTATTTCTCAAATTGATTCTTATCAATGGACAAAGCAGGACCAGAAAATTAGTGTCACTGAAGTGAAACCTTTTCAATTTAATTATATCAGGTGAAACCATGAAACTGAAGCTATTTACAAAACAGAATTTATAACTTTGAAGAGATTAGTCTGAAAAATAGTTTCAGAAAACAGATGAGTTACACACATTAGAGGATGAAAGCTGTAAGAAATAATGTACGTAGAACATGTACATTACTTGGAATGGCCTTTATTCTCCATAGCCTTCTTTATTTGGGAAAACCTCTGTACCATATAATTGCGAGTAAGTATTTGCTGAATACCCAAAGTTTCTCAGATACTGGTAAGTTCCTGTGGTTGAGTTATGAGTAAGGCACAGCTCCTTCCATCAAATAAAGTTAGTGGGTGATTGAAAAGAATAAATCATAATTTTAGTAGAGTGTGATGAGTCCAATGATGCAAATAAGTGTAGTGGTACAGAAGCAGATACAAAAGGCTGCAGTGTAAGTGGAGTCAGGAATTTCATCTCACTATAGGTAACGTATAAATGTTGTCCCAGTAGCAAAAAGAACAAAAGATGTTAGGACAGGCCTGGCAGAGGGAACAGTGTGTGTGCAAGAGCAAGAATAAAGTCATGCCATATCATATTTGTTTAAGATTTATTTGTAAAACCTATGAAACTCCTAGGAAATTGACATGAGAATAAATGTTCTTGACATGCATGTGGGTAATGAATTTTTGGATATAATATCTAAAGCCCAGGCGATGAAATACAAAATAAACAAATGGGACTACATCAAACTAAAAAGCTTCTGCACAGCAAACGAAACCATCAACAAAAGTGAAAAGATAACCTACGGATTGGAAAAAAAAATATTTGTAATCTATATATCTAATAAATAGTTAATATCCAAAACATATAAAGAACTCATGCAACTCAGTAGCAAAACCAAACAAATAACACAATTAACAAATGGGAAAAAGACCTGAATAGACATTTTTCCAGGGAAGATATTCAAAAGGCCAACAGGTACATGAAAAGGCGTTCAACATTAATAGTTACTAGGGAAATGCACATTAAAACCACAATGAGATGTCACCTCATGCCTGTTAAAATGGCCATCATCAAAAAGACAAGAGATAAAAAATGCTGGTGTGGATGAGAAGAAACGGGAACCCACATGCACTGTTGGTAAGAATGCAAACTGGTGCGGCCACTGTGGAAAACAAGATGGAGATTCCTCAAAAAATTAAAAATAGAACTACCATACAATCCAGCAATTTTACATCTGGAAATGTATCCAAAGGAAACAAAAACAGTAACTAAAGGCTAGCTGCACCTCCATGTTTATGGCAGCATTACTTACAATAAGACATGATAACAACCTAAGTACCCATCAATTGATAAAGTTGTGCATGTATATGCATGACATATGTAATATACATATATACATATATACAACATATATATTTTATATTATGTATAATGCTATGTATAATATAATAATATATCATAGGATATTATTCAGCCATAAAAAATGTGACAACATGGATGGACCTTGAGGGCATTATGTAAGTGAAATAAGACAGAAAAAGACAAATACTGTTTAATAATATCTGCATATTCTGTATAATATCACTTATATGCAGAATCTAAACAAAACAAAACAAAACAAAACACCCCACCATACTCATAGAAAAAGAGATCAGACTTGTGGTTACCAGAGGTGGGTGGGGAAGGAGTAGTTGGAGATGAAGGTGGGTCTAAGCGACAAATTTCCAGTTGATAAAGAAGTACCAGGGATGTAGGTACAACATGGTGACTACAGCCAACACTGTTGTACGATATGTAGAAAAGTTGAGAGAGTAAATCCTAAGAGTTCTCATTGCAAGGATGATTTTTTTCTCTTTTTTTCTTTAGTTTCTTTTTCTCATATCTATAGGAGATGATGGAAGTTAGCTGAACCTATTGTAATCATTTCACAAGATATGTAAATCAAACAATCATATTATATGCCTTTAAGTGATGCAACAAAGCATATCAATTATTTCTCAATAAAAGTGGGGGGGTAGACAATGTGGTATATGTGTACAATGGAGTATCATTCAGTCTTATATTATTCAGCCTGCTATATACAACAACATGGATGGATCTGTGGGACATTGTGTTAAATGAACTAAGTTGGATATAGAAGAACTAATACTACATGAGGTATCTGAAATAGCCAAACTCATAGGAGCAGAGAATAGAATGGTGGTTGCCAGGGGCTGAGGGGAGGGGGATGGGGGGCTGCTGTTTCTTTCTTTTTTTTTTTAATTTTTTTTAATGTTTATTTATTTTTGAGATAGAGAGAGACAGAGCATGAACAGGGGAGGGTCAGAGAGAGAGGGAGACACAGAATCGGAAGCAGGCTCCAGGCTCTGAGCTGTCAGCACAGAGCCCTCTGCGGGGCTCGAACTCACGGACCGTGAGATCATGACCTGAGCCGAAGTCGGCCGCTTAACCGACTGAGCCACCCAGGTGCCCCAAGGGGAGCTGCTGTTTCAAAAGAACGTGTCTCTTGGCCAGGTAGCATGTTCAAATGAATGCAGTGTTGGTCCACAATTTGTTACCATAAAATCATTTACAATCATCATGCACAAAACTGGATACTTTTGGAAACTAAGCTTTGTGCAATTCCTGCTCATTTTTTTTCATTCAATGACAAGTACTTGCATGAAACATTCACTCCAATTCAAATGCAATGATACTCTGATGGCAGAACCAGTCAACTTTCCAGATAAATCAGGCTCAGAATTTTCCACTGAATGAAGTGGTACATTATCAACTGGAGATCTACCTTTAAGGTGCTGCTCCAAACATATAAAGTTTGTAAGTTAAACAGATCCTGTATCCCATTTACACTTAAAACAGAAAAGTTTATCTAAACCTTTAGCCAATCTTGTGTCTTAAATACTTGTATACCACTAACCATAGCATGCAATAACAGGTAAACACTGCTGATTTGACTATAGTTCAACTATGACACAGGGAAAATATTAAAGCTGATTGGAGAAGAAGCTGGAATTAGGAAAGATTTTATAAAGGACATGATATTTAATTGATTATGGCTTAATAGGTGGTATTTCAACAAGAAGAAAAGAAAATTTCAGACCAAGGGGATTATATAAATAAAGAAAACATGCTAAGATTTCAAACTACAATAGTGGTAGCAGGAGTGAGGACAGTTTCATAACACTTTCCTTTCTTTCCAGCTTAGAGGTAAAATTGACAAATAAAATTATATATATTTAAAGTGTACAGTGTGGTGATTTAGTAGGTAACACACACACTATGATATATTTACCACTATCATCAGGCATACTAAAATACACTCTTTTTGTTTTGGATTAACCAATCTGGCCTTAGGTTGGGAACCTCAAAGCAATCCACCCATGGACCTTAATAGAGCATATGCCCGGGTTCTGCCATTCTCTCTGCCTGCACCCTGCCTTGATCTCCCCAGGCTCCTCAAGACATGCCATGGACTTCTTTCAGGAGGTAATTAAACTGTGAGTAATAAACTTCTCTGCTTCAATTCCCCTGTGGTCTTTTGTTGAACCATGGCTCACCATCCGACACCGTGGAGCTCTACTTAGCAAACATTAATTTAACAAAGTCACAACCCTCTCAGTATTTCACTGGGATACTTCCTTTGTTAAAAGATGCAATTACTGAGATAAATGACAGGTGGATGTGCTTGTCCCCCATTCAAAATGATATTCCAAATTTACACATATGATTGCAGAGTGCCTGAAAACTGCTGTTCCAGTTTTAACAGGCAGATGGGCTATTCACAAATTAACCCCCAAATCTCAATGGGCTAACTTGACAAAGTTATTTTCACAAAGTTGTCTAATGTGGGCTGAGGGTTACTCCACACAGAGTTAATGCAGAGTCTACCATCATGTAGCTACATCATCTGGAACATATGGCTTCCAGCATCCACGGAAGAGAAAGTATAGATGTAGTGTACCAGCTTTTAAATGCTTATTCTCACTGTCCAATGACCAAAACTAATCACATGTTCTCCCCCTAACTATAACAGAGGCTGAGAAATGCAGAATTGCAGACAGAATATTTGCTGAGAAATATTATCTATCATTGATTTTTATGGGTAAATTAGGAATTCATGGGAGTTGTAGGGTATATCATGCAGGGAATTCATTGTTCAAATTATACAGTTCAATGGGCCATCATATGCAAAGGATATGGCTACTGGGCTGTCTGGAGAATGGCACAACACCAGAGAAGTTTGCCTAAGTGCAATTTGCAACGGGGGTTGAGGTTCTCATGGGACAATTCAGCTCCTAGATATAAGGAATGATTGGAAGTTAAGCTCAAAGTTAGGAATGGCATACCTTAGAGACTGCCAGGCTTCTGTTGACCTATTCCTACTCTTTATGGCCACCCTTACGTAGAGGGCCAAGTAGGTGATATGATAGGTGACCTGGAAGCTTTTAAGAGCCTTGCATGGGGTTAAATCTTGGGTTTGGCTTCATGAACACTATTTTTTTGGCAACTAATTTAGATAAACAATAACCCAATTGCACCTTTTTGCTTAATTTTTGTTTTAGCTTTAGTTACTTCTGTCAATCAGTACATCAAAAATATATTTTAGGTCTTCAAAACATGAAATATTTCCCCTATGTTCTCAGTAACTGACAATGAGAAATGTGGAAGAAAATATTCTGGAAGGAAATATACTCCTAATTTGCTTCTGTGAATGAAAATTTTAAAAATAGTCTTCGAAAGTTTTATTATTTTGTGTGTGTTTATGTGTGTACATTCTTATCCATATACATGGATATCCATATGCATGGATATAATACCTAAAGCTCAAGCAACAAAAGAAAAATAGATAATCACTTATCCAAAGCAGTCCTTTTTGCCTTGAAAATCCTTGATCTTTCTGCTTTGTTTAAGCTTAATATAGCTCTGAATGGCCTAGCATGACTGTGTTTGCAAAGCCATGCCCCTGAGGATTTTTCATTTCATACATCATTTACAACTGGCCCAGGTGATCTCATATATTCTGGACCTATAGTCTTTCACCACAGAAAGTTAAAGTAAAGAATATGTTGATCCATAAAAAAAATCCAGGCCAATCATGCACAGCCTCCTTGTTTCCTAATACTCTTCTTCACCCCCTCAGATTGTTAGCTAACCCGAAAAAAGAAAGTGTGATACTCCTCCAAGACACAAACCAAATTTCAGATTTCACTACTGTCGCTTGTTTATGTGAAGGCATTCTGACTTGCTGCCTCAAAACTATCACTGAAAAAAATAAAAGGTTGAGAGAGAAATACCATCAGGCCATTTTCCAATCAAACATTTCTGTGTCCACAGTCCCAGCATTCAAGAAAATGTCTTTTCAAAGTCAACAACCTAGAATTACCATGAGTGAAGGGGCTGCCTTTCCTTGTGTGACCAAACGGTTTTTAGTCCAAAACCAAACATTAGTAATTATATGGAAGTGATGCACATTAACAGTGAGACGCTTGCAGCTTCTACACTTCCTAAGACAGGCTCTTTATTCATCCTATCCTATTGGATTTATACATGTACAATTATAAGTAAAACAATTTGGCTCATGATGTGACAATGATGATTTGGTGAGGAAAAGGCACCATCTATTTTAGAGGCTGTTCAAGAGTTAGAGAGGCTGGTAGAGGATGTTGAAACTGCACAATTCATAGATCTTTATGCTATTTTCCTTGACACTTTCAGACCCTCCTGATAACCCCAAAACAACATAAATTTATGGAGTCTTGGATTAACCAGTGTTTTCTTCAATATAATACCTAAAGCTCAAGTAACAAAAGAAAAATAAACTGGACTTTATCAAAATTAAAAAAAACTTTTGTGCTTCAAAGACTACTATTACAAAAGTGAAAAGACAATCCACAGAGTGGGAGAGAATATTCATAAATCATAATCTGATTAAGGCCAATATAAAGAATATACAAAGTACTCTTACAACTCAACTTTAAATAGGCACTAAACCATTTGACAAATGGGCAATGATTGTTTTAATAGACATTTCTCCAAAGATGATGTACAAATGGCCAATAAGCACATGAAAAGATGCTCAATATCATTAGACATCAGAGAAATGTAAATTGAAACAGTAATGAGATACCATTTCATATTAACTAGAGTGGCTATGGTCAAAAAGTCAGATAATAACAACTGTTGGGTAGAATTTGTAGAAACTAAACTCTCATACACTGCTGTTGGGAATGTAAAATGACAATCACTTTGACAAACAGTTTGGCAGTTCCTGAAAACATTAAACATAGAGTTGTAATATGACAATAGGAACAATTCTACTCCTAGTTATATACCCAAGAACACTGAAATCTATTCACAAAAAAACTTTCCCCCCGGGTGTTCATTGCAGTACTATTCATAGTATCCAAAAAGTCACAACATTCCCAAGATTCTATCCACTGACGCAGGCATAAAGGAAATGTAATATATCCACACAAGGGATTCTTAAGCTATATAAAGGAATGGCATACTTGTTCATCCTACATGAATGAACTCTGAAAATATTATGGTGAATGCAAAAAGCCAGAAAAAAAATCCACAATTAGTATGATTCCACTTATATGACATATCCAGAATAGGCAACTTTATAAAGACTAAAAATACATTAGTGGTTGCCAGGGCCTGGGGATTGAGAGAAGGAGAGGAAACGGTATTTGCACATGGGTATGAAGTTTCTTTTGGGGGTGATAAAATGTTCTGGAATTACATAGTGGTAATGGTTGCTCAATCTTGTTAATATATAGAAAATCATTAACTTTTACCTTTTAAAATAATGAATGTTGTTGTATTGAATCATGTCTCAAAAACATTTAAAAACTTAAAAAGATTTAACATGCCTGTCTAATTATTTACCAATCGGTATCTGGTGTCTTGTATAGTGCCTAATATTTAGTAGACATGTAATAATGTTTTGATAAAGTTATACCTTCTGTTAATTTCTTTTTAGATTGTTTCCTCTGGTAGTCCCCCTTATGCTTTGTCTTCACTCCAAGATATACATTGTAGCTTTTTCAGCCTCTTTAGTCCCACCAGAATTTTTCTATTCCACAAATTTAGTCTTTTGTATCTTTGACGTGCATTCCAGGAAAAAAAAAACAAAACAAAACAGCACTGACTCATTCACCTCATAAAACTATCCTGATAGGTGACTGGGAGAAGTATTTCAGATTCCTTCTATCTAGAGGGTCTATCATTTTGTGATAATTCTGTCCCCAATTTTGAATTTCTACCATCCTTTATTCATTCAAAAATATTATTAGAAAATGCCCAGGTTTTTTATTTATTTATTTTTTACCATTTATTCAGTTTTGAGAGAGAGAGAGAGAGAGACAGAGCGTGAGTGGGGTAGGGGCAGAGAGAGAGACACAGAATCTGAAGCAGACTCCAGGCTCTGAGCTGTCAGCACAGAGCCTGATGCAGGGCTCGAACTCACAAACCATGAGATCATGACCTGAGCTGAGGTCGGGCACTTAACCGACTGAGCCACCCAGGCGCCCCGAAAATCCCCATGTTTTCAAGATTACTTATCAACATTGCTGTATTTTAGATTAACTACCAAAGTTGCTGGGAGCTGGACATTGGTGGGCTAACAGCACAATCTCCAGGCAGGGCTGTAGCTGGGAGTAAAAGACCATAAGCAGGGAAAGATGAGGAAAAAACAAACAAATAAACAATCATACATTAATCAAACAAAAAGATCAGATGAATGCATTTTTCACTGGAATAAGAACTGCAAACTTATGCAAGATGCAGCCTCGCTGAAAAAGACTTGAGGACATAATAGCAAACAGAATTGCTGGGATGTGCAGTTTAAGAAAGAAGGGGCTGAGTCTCAGTAGTAGTTTGTTTCACCAAGATTTTATTAGACTAGATGATTACTTATCCTAGAAAGTCATTTCAATACTCTTGGTCACCATTCTTGATCTGCCCATTGACAAAGTTGACTAAGAGAACTAATATAAGGCACACTTAGCTCTAAAATTCACCAGCCTTCTTATTTTACAAGGTTCTACTCTCCTCTCAGTCCAAACTCTCATTAAGGGGGCGCCTGGATGACTCAGTTGGTTAAGCACCCAACTTCAGCTCAGGTCATGATCTCATGGTTCATGAGTTCGAGCTCTGCGTTAGGCTCTGTGCCGACAGCTCAGAGCCTGGAACCTGCTTCAGATTCTGGGTCTCCCTCTCTATCTGCCCCTCCCCTGCTTGCACTCTGTCTCTCTGTCTCTCAAAAAAAAAAGAGAGAGAAAATTAAAAAGTTAAAAAAAAAAAACCTTTCATCATAGATAAACTGTGGTTCAAGGCTGGGTGACGCACAGAAAACCACTAAAGGAAATGTGAAGTTCAAAACTGTGAAGTGTCTGACGTGCCATGGCTGACAACCTCCTGCAAGCTAACAAGTTAGTGTGCTAGTCACACGTGTACAGAAGGAGAAGCACCAGACCTCTGAGTCAGATCACCTTATCAGTACTGCTTTCCAAGCTCCCATTCCCCATGTGACAACACACTGAGGGCTTGATGCTACCTGTGTGTAGCAATTAGGAGCAGTTAGGAGATACAGAGCTCACATAGGATACAAATCTATTCCTCCTCCCCTAGGTTGATGGAGAGCCAGAAAGAGAGGGAGGGGAAGGGGTGGAGAGAAAGAGAGAGAGAAAGAGAGGGAAGGATAGTGGGAGAAAGAGACATCCCTTTACTCTGGAATCCTTTGCAGGGAGAAGGTATGGTCCCTAGCTGTATAACAGTTGGAATGTAAGCAAATGGCTCTGGAGTAGATAGGTGTTTTAACTTCTAACCTTCAAGGCACGCTTATCATTCAAATCCTTTAACTCAGGTTACAAGTATTCTTTATTCAGAAAATCCAGGCTTTTCAGAAATGTGAAAATATTCATGGGGAGTTTTTCATCAACAGAAGGCATTAGGATTTCCTGAGATTTAAAATAAACAGATCACAGGGATTTGGTGTTGTTTATGTGGAGGTAAAGAAAGAGAAAGAAGTTTGCCTTTATAGAAACAAAGTCCATTAGAGCTGAAGCAAAAGATGGTATTTTGTTGGGAGACACACAATAACTAAATAAATGATAAAATTAATGGTATACTCAGGAATTCCAGCATGTAAGTTACTGGCATCATCTCAGACACTATTTTTGTGATATGTTTTGAAACGCTTTGATACACCTATTTGACATTTTTCACATTTAGTGTAACAGTGCACATGGCCGAGGGCACACCATGTTTTCTTGTCTTGATGACTTATCCAGTGAGGTGTCATATTATATCTGATCTCAACTCCTATTTGGGCATACCTCCCTCTGTCCTTTGTCTTCGTGGCTCCATATTGTATTACAAATAGAAACATGCAACATCCCTTGGAAAGCCAGATCCATCCTGGTCTCATTGACACAGATTCTGTGCAGTTGCCATTATTAGTGAGAGTCACATTGATGATGTAATTGATCAAGCTGGAGTACCATGTCTGTCCTGAAACCTTAACTCATACATCCATATTTTGATCCATACATCTCATACCTCCAGTGCTCTCTTTGAATACATGTATTACTGCCAGTTGACTGATCTGAATCTTCTTTTTGGCTGATGAATACACTTGGTCTTTTTCAAATGATCAATTCCCATACCTTGGAGCAGATGTTAATGATGTCATTGTCATGCCAGTGGCATACTACTATCTATTCTTATTCATCCACTTGGGATTTAAACATCTCTCTCTCTTCTTGTTTTTGATTTCTGTGCTATTTTTGAGAGGGTACTATTCAGCTTTATTTTCATGAATCATTCCTCTTGCTTTGACTCTTTTCTTCTTCCAAACTGGCATCAGCTTTCTGATGGTGGAGGCATCAACAAAACATAAATGGTAGGAGTATTGGCTTTGTGTTAGCAAAGAAGAGTGTTAGCAAATTTCATCATCAGACTCCCCCATTAACCAAGATCCTTACTTAAAGAAACTAGTGACAGCCCAGTAGGGTTCAAATTAAACCAAGTAGCCAAGTGTAGTTACCCCATACCAAATTTTATAACAAAATTTAATTGACTTTCTCTGCAGGAATTGCTTGAATCATTGATGCCTAAAACACTCATGGACCTGTCAAAGGTGTGGGATTCTTCCAAGGGTGCATGTGATTTTTATTCATTCTTGTAATAAAAGGCTTATTTATTATAAATTGATTCATTTCCTCAAGATGGTTATCAGCAAAATGGAGATGGGCAAAGATCATTTCAAACCTGTCTCTCCTAATGGCATTTGTGATTAGGCTGTGATGCACATCCAGAGAACTGTCTGAAAACAAACTCCTCTTTAGGTATAGAACATATCTACTCAAAACAAAACACTCAAAACACACTTCAGTTTCTTGAAGTGAGCCTCACATTTTATTTGAGTACCATAATTGATTTCATTCACAATGAAGTTAATTGTTTCCTTATCCAGAAATAATTTCAAGAGTCCCTTGGAACATGGATACTAATTTAATTTTTTACATTTGAAAATCTGGCATGGGTCACCTTGGAAAATCTGGGGTGATGTCTCTTTTGGTCCATTTCTGTAGAGGAACTCATTACTTGGTGTCTTTCTTGCATGTTCTACTCCTGGGTCAGAGATGCCGCCACCTGGATGGCAATCCATTGGAACGGTATACCATACCTACAGTATGCTCCTGGGTAAGCTGCTCATATTGTCTGCTTTCTCTCCTCCTGTGTCTTCTTCAAGGTGGTCTCCTGTGGTGTTGTCTGGGGGTTAGGAGGAAGGTAGAGACGTAGATGGATGGGTCTCTTGATTTTGAGGCATCTTTCTTCTTTTAGTGCATCCAGAATATCTATGAGCTTCACAGGTCAGCCAAAAATGGTGGCAAGGCTCTCAGGTGATAGGTCCTTGAAATACAGGTTGTAAGCTATCATGGAAAGAGAAGTGAGCCAGAACTGGGCAAACTAGACATTATGTTTTAAGGAATACAAACTCAGGAAAGAAGGCTGGTCTTCTGGAGGCCCAGCACATTGTTGCAATGCTTCCATTCAGAATCATCCCCTTGGCTGCTGCTGAGTTAAGATCACCATTACAGACTCAAAATTATCAAGGTGGGGCAGTTCATTTATTTAAAACTTTAATCACCACGCCTTACACATATCTTTGTACCAAAGAGTTTACAAGAGTTTAGGGAAAAGAAACCAAATGTCCTGAAAGATCAGGATACAATACAGTTGAATACACACAAGTATGTATCGGAATACAGTGAAAGTTTGAGTGTGGCTATTGACTTGAGTTCATGAGTTTGCATGGAACACTGATTTAGGGTGGTTGGTAGTATATCCAGTTGTTGGAAACATTAGGTCATGTTACAGGGAAAGGAAGGCATATTCATTATTTCCTCAAGAAACTGCATCCTTCTTCAACACCTGGCCTAAACCCAATCTGGCCTACCAAAAACAAAAGTCTAACCATCAAACACAGTGAATGAAATACAAAATCAGCTCTCTGAGGGTAGAGTCATGGCTGTTGGCCAAAGAAATATGCTTTGTGAAAATGATGATCAAAGCCAATTCTGTTTATATAAATTGCCTCTGATTTCTGATTTTTCCCAAATGAACTGTGTGATTATATGAGAATGGGCAATTCTCTCAACCTTTTTGTATTCTTCCATCTAGAAATGTTGGAATTTACCTACAGGACTTTTAAAGCACGTTTCAATTTTAAAAAATTTATACTTACATAAAATAATTAGTCACTGGTCTATTTTTCCAATAACCTAAATGTGAATAGTGGGTAACTAATGAATCGAATACCAGAATGATAACAATCTAACTATACTTTGTATTGATTCCAGAAGTTCTCACATTTGGGCTATTTTAACAAAACTAAGGAAGAAAGATGAAGAAATTTATCTCTATATTTTACAGTAGGTTGGCTTTATTTGAAATAGTTTTCAATGATTCCTCATATTTTTCCATGCCAAAGGTAGGCCCCACACAAAACAAAACATTTGGAAAAAGTATTTCCATCATACTCCACCATCATTTCCATCATTTCCACCATCTCACAAAAAAGAAAAAGAGAGAGGGAGAGACTCATGACTTTTCAGACTTCTGGAAGCAGAATTTCATGACAAATCTACAATAAATATGATTTAAGAAAAAATACACACACACACACACACACACACACACATATATATAATTAATTAATTATTTTGAAGCACTTACTAAGTAGATCACTCACTAAGCAGTTTTAAAGACACCGTTACCTTGAAAGTGCTCAAGATCCATTTGGTGACAGAAAACGTGTTCATAAAAAAATAGCAAACAAGACATCACATGACATGACAATAAGCCCCACAGAAGCACATAGAAACAAGCCACACAAAACTGCGGGATGGGGCATCCTGGATCCAGTAATTCCTAGTCCAAGGATTTCAGCAAAAGACAGAGATTATGAAGGCAAAAATATTCTGCACCAGTTTGAAAAATTCCCCCAAAGAAATCTCAAACCTCTCTTCTCCTTCATCAGCCTCAATGGCATTGCCGAAAAGTAATCTCATCTCTCCGGAGCTTCAAACATCATTGCCAGAGTTCTAGAAGGGGCAGAAGACTTACCTTGAGGCAGATGCCAAGATTGAGCCCCAGGATTACAGGCTGCAGCCGCTGCCCAGCCCCAGGAACCCCTTTCATTACAGTGGCGGGTGTGGTCTGAGCATCAGACTGAGTCCTGGCGACTCCTGTCTCCGGAGGATTTGAATTCAAAGAAGGAAGAAAAATCTCAGCTGCCAAATGAAAAACGTTCTGATTGCTATCAGCCTAGGGAAAACAAAACGAAGGTATGCAAGTAGAAAGTATTTTTCCTTTTTCTTCTTTCCTAACTTTACTCCTTCCCTCCCTCCCTTCCTTCCCTCCTTCCTTTCCTTCTTTTTTCCTCCTCCCTCTCTCTCTCCCTTCATTCCTTCCTTTCTTGCTTCCTTCCTTCCCTCCCTCCTCCT
Organism: Neofelis nebulosa; assembly: GCF_028018385.1. Taxonomy (NCBI): domain Eukaryota; kingdom Metazoa; phylum Chordata; class Mammalia; order Carnivora; family Felidae; genus Neofelis; species Neofelis nebulosa. The sequence goes on along the minus strand of NC_080783.1, from coordinate 101,054,110 downwards.
TTCCTTTCTTCTCTCCCTTCCTTCCTTTCTTCCTTTCTTCCTCTCTCTCTCCCCCCACTTCCTTCCTTCTTTCTTGAAATTAATTTTAAAATCTTCCAATAATCCATAGGTAGAGAAGAAAAAGGCAGTGCTTCTTTTCTTAGGTAGTTTCTCATTATAGACAAGCCAGCCTCTTAGGCCCCCAAGCACCTCCGTCAGCCTCCAGCAAAGCCAGCCCAAAAAACAAAGGTAAAGAAAATTGAATGTTTTTGAAGGTCAGCAAGGCCTATCAGGGAGGCGCTAAGAAAGACATCTGCCGCTTTTTAAATGCATTCCTGAAAGCCAGGCTCTTCTTCCCTCACAGAAGGCGGAAAAGCTCTTTGAATTCCATGGGAAAAGAAACCCTTATTTCAAAAATAAACTTTGAAGTTGTTTGAAGATGAAAGAGGAGAGTTGCCTGTGAGCCAGAGCTGAAGCAGTGGGGAGGGACTACCGGTATTTTGAAATACGCTTCAGAGAAACTTATTAGAATTTAAAAGGACTGTGCAAACAGATCCCCTATGGCTCTGTCCCACTGAAAGTATGTGACAGGGTTTTAAGAGCATAACCGAGGCTAAGGTTGATGCTGACTACTATCAAAGTCTTATTTGATTATACAAAATGATTTCTCATTCAACTGAGAATATAAAAAGCAATTATTTCAGAAACTTGCCTGTGAACTGAACTCTACTCACTCTCTGAATGTGATTTAATATTAGAGAGACAAGGGGAAGCTGCATTGCGTTTAGCATGATCGTGGTACACCCAACACATCACAAACAATGTTCCCTTTGACAGTCCTTTGCTTTTCCTGTTGGTTCCAGATGGAACCATCCTAACTTACAAAATAATAAATAGAAACCTAGCGTTTGGTGATCAATTACCTTAGGAATCATAAAAATCTCTTCGTAGGGCTTCCATTAATTGAGCACTTACCGTAACAAAACTCAAGGGGTTCGCCCCTTGGGGTGCATCAAATTGAACATGACCCAAGGAAATATTGAAAGAAAAGGACTTTTGATTACTTGTTACAAGTAAGGAGACAGAGAGATAGCTGTCA